>NC_139022.1:36673397-37024601 GCF_964662115.1 Mustela nivalis | reverse complement strand
CCTTATCTTCTATTGCTCTAAAATTGAATGAAACACAGGTTTTAAATAGCACAGTCATTTTAATTCCCTTTGCCAGTTGCACTAGAGTTTCTGCTTTCATCAGCTTGGCCATCTTTAGGTTTTTCCATTGATTAACTGGACTCCCCGTTTTCTTGGCTCTCTTGCTCCTTCTCCCTCCTCTTCCCACCTCCCTCCCTACACACTCCTCCTCCTCTGCTTCCACCTCTCCCCCCAACCTTTCTTTTTCTCAATTCCAACACAGTTCTCCCCGTGTGGCCCATGAAGTACATAGCTCGAAGGAGTGGTCCTTTTCTGAAGGATGCCTTCGCTTTACATCTGGTGGGTAAACAAGTGGGTCTGCGTTCTTCTACTCCTTTATTCCAAACGGGATTTTTTTCCCCCCTAATCAAATGAGTAGAGGATGCTAACTGTCACTTTCCATATTTTTGTGTATTTTAGGCACGTATTAGAGTCTAGAGTCAGTTCTTCCCTTTTGTAGCAATTATATTCTGTCAAGTCCTCGTGAACACAGAAACATTGCTCCTAAGGGAAACGCAAGGGTCCCTATGAGACTTCAGGCACAGTAGACTGGTCTCTTCAATTGACCACTGCCTAACCTTGTTTTATGTGTGTTGAAAGACACCTGATTTAATAGATATTGATGATACATTAACATTCAACTCCTGACCAAAGAGCACTCTAACTCATGAATGAACGAAGCTGATTGAGCGCAACTATTTTCTCCCTGAAGTACAGCACACAGCCTTCTTTTTTTTTTTTTCTTTAAGATTTATTTATTTGACAGAGATCACAAGCAGGCAGAGAGAGAAGAGGAAGCAGGCTCCCCGCTGAGCAGAGAACCCGATGTGGGGCTCGATCCCAGGACCCTGGGATCATGACCTGGGTCGAAAGCAGAGGCTTAAACCACTGAGCCACCCAGGCACCCCAGCACACAACCTTCTTGAACAGAGCTTAGGTGCACAAGATAGGCTTGCGCAGTATACCGACATGGCTTTAAGACAGGAAAAACACCAACACAAGAACCCCACAAAAATGTAAAGACCATAGCACCAAACGCATGATGAGTAGGGCTTTCATTTATAGCATCGGAGCTGATACAAGAAGGATGAGGACCAGAGCATTCAACCTTATGCAGGTATGGGAGTGACATGACTCAAAAATGTTGCCCCTCTGCACATGCGTCCAGGAACGAGCGCCAAAGCAGCACAGGGGTTGGCAAAGAAACCTTACTTAGCAAGGAAGTGATTACAAATACAGAATCCACAAATAATGAGGGCTGATGGCAGTAACGTGCAGACAGAGTGTATACCTGACACAGGCATGTTTCAGTCTCCTTTAAACTTTTGGCTCATCAGGTTATAAATCAGCATCAAGTTGGGGGGTAAAAAAAATGAATGGTGACCTGTGTTTCTTGTCCTTAATTCAAGGCTGTTAGTGAAAATTTTAAGAGGTATTTTAGCCTAGTTTTGCAAGAGGGTTGGCTGCCATTTTGTCCCATAGGGTTCTGGTTATTATTACGGCTGCTACTGCTGCTTTTCTCTCAAGGGGAGGAAAAGAGGTGAAGATTTTATTCCAAAACATACGCCGCTGGAAGCAGAAATAGCAGTCTTGAAACCAGAAGTACCAAAAGTGTTGGGTCCAGCGAGCCCTTCAAAAGAGTGAAAGAGAACCCTGGAGGTGCTTATTGGAGGAATGGAGGGAAACCTAGGGAGATTGAACAGATGGAAAGAAGGAGTATCCAATGTAGTAAAATAATGACAGTGCAGTCAGGTAATAGGGAGTTGTGAGTTCAGCAAAATCAGCAGAACAGAACTTTTTGCAGAGCTTTTAGCTAGGGCCATCTGCTGAGCATCATGTGAAGGGAAGTTTGCCTTACAGGACGCATGTATTAATGCATGCAGGACTGGGGACCAGAGAGGACCCCCAGAAGACAACAGCAGTGACCTAGACAGAGAAACTGGGAAAAATAACTTAACAGAGCCAGCTGTAAAAGCTATTATGAGAATTAGTAAGTATTTCTGAATTACTCTAAGAGGCAGATAAAAATAGATTAATTGAAAATGATTCTTAAGTTTGGAGCTGGTTGAATAGAAAAACGGCCCCACGCCTGCAAGCATCAGGGGAAACTGAGAGGAGTTTTGAGTACCACAGGATTCCAGAAGTCATCTAATTCAAGGTTGGATTCAATAATGCATCCGGGAGAGAGGATTTTCTTTGCTCTCCTTTCGGGGAAATGAAACTTTTCATTTTTTTCCACAAAGCAGTAGGTTTTATTGGAGCAAAGAGCCTTCATTATCATTCAGTACTTCCTTATTTACATATTTGTTCACAAGTTTTAGCCCCTTGTACTGCTGTTCTCACTTGGAAGAGCATGGAAAAGTAAGTCTTCTTTCTTTCTCATGTACTAGTCATGCTTGTAAACATGTGAAGTCAGTTATCAGGCACATGCCTGGTCTTCTGTTCCCAAAGTCAATATTCTTAGATTCTTTATTCATTTCTCTCATTAAATAGGCTCCGGATCCTCCTCATTCTGGGTCCACCAGGTTTAGCAGGGTTACCGATGATATGAGTTGTTCAGAAATTAATGTAAGTGCCAAGAAAGACAATGACTAGTGTGGGGTACAGAGAAATTGCTTCAACTCTCAAACACATTTTTTCCCCAAATACAAGGATTTTTTTTTTTTTAATACGTAAGCCCCTCAGATATCTATCAACAGAGGAATTGAGTCCAATCCCATTGACACCCACCCTGTACTTAGATAATTAGGCTTCTGGACCTCAATTGAGGATCAGCACCATGCCCTGAAAATGGCTGATGTTAGGCAACAGCAGAAGTAGGACATAGGAAAAGCAGACTAAGCAAAGCAAGTGGAGACCTGATGGAGAGCAAAGAGGGAGATCCAGAAGGGTCAAGGGCCAAAGAAAAAATGAAGTAAAACGAGTTTCAAAAAGGAAAAGCTGAAGAAAATCCTTTATATCTGGCGATAGAATGGTCTGCTCTTGAAGACAGCAGCTTCAGAATCCTGCTGAGGATCCAGTTAGATTTCAGGGGTTGGGAAGAAGTCAAGCAAGGAAGCTGATCAAAGTCCAGGAATCACACAATGTGGAAATCAAAGAGAAGAGGAAAATCCAACAGGAGCCACGAGTGTTACATATTTTCACTTGTAAAATATTGTTACACGTTTTCAGTCATGTCCTCTAACTTGATGTCCTCTGTAACTTTGTCAGGGCATCTGAGATTCCAAATCTCCAATATAAGTAATCAAAAATAAAAATTTCACTCAGGAACCCAAATAATTATACCCATATACAAAAGCAAAATATCATTAATTGTGTTTTGAGTGAAATAAAAAGAAGAGATGAATTTTCACTACAAAGTACCTAGTCAATTCACAATCGAATGTGGTTTCAACTCTACAACATCCTTCCTGGAATATCTTAAGAAATCAGAGACATCATCTTACATGTAGGTCAGTTATTTAAAATTTTACTTTAAAACACGCTTCTGTTACATAATGATATCATAGCAGGGCTGGCATTTTCAAAGTCAAATTAAGGAAAGCACTTATTTGCATATCCTGCCTCAGATCCATGTTGTTTGGGCACTCTTTTGTTCTTGACACAGGCTAAGATCAACTATGTAAAGGGTCAGAAACCACAGAGCTTACATTAATAACATCAGGACTGTATCCATTCTCTTGAAACAAAATTTTTAAGTTAAATAAAATGGGCAAGTCTTCCCTTTTTCCCCATCAATAACTCAGAATGAAAAGTAAGAATTTTGGGGGTGCCTGGGTGGCTCAGTTGTTAAGCATCTGCATTTGGCTTAGGCCATGATCCCAGGGTCCTGGGATTGAGCCCTACATTGGGCTCTCTGCTCAGCAGGAAGCCTGCTTCTCCCTCTCCCACTACCCCTGCTTGTGCTCTCTCTGACTCTCTCTGTGTCAAATAAATAAATAAAATCTTAAAATTAAAAAAAAAAAAGAAAAGTAAGAATTTTCAAATTTTCAGTAGGGACCTACTGTAGGTACTTCTATTGCAAACAGAGTGGTAAGACTGTATTAGGAAGCTATTTGGTGAAACGTAGGCCAACTGTGTTCATAAAGAGCCTCTGTTCAATCAGTGTTACTGGAAAGCAAAGCTCACAGTTCCATAAAGGACTGTGTTTGAGTATGTTTTCTTCCGAGTTGTAATAATAGCAGGGAATCATGGGTAACCTAGGTTTCCAGCAGAGAACGGGTAAGGAAAAGGATGTTGACATGTACAATTTAGAATACACTGGAGCACTCAAAAGTAAAGACACAGCTATGTTTATGAGTATGAATACATTTCAAAAACATTGCTGGGTAAAAATTTTTTAAAAAGAGGGTCGCCTGGGGGCGCCTGGGTGGCTCAGTGGGTTAAAGCCTCTGCTTTCGGCTCGGGTCATGGTCCCGGGGTCCTGGGATCGAGCCCCACATCGGGCTCTCTGCTCAGCGGGGAGCCTGCTTCCTCTTCTCTCTCTGCCTGCCTCTCTGCCTGCTTGTGGTCTCTGTCTGTCAAATAAATAAATAAAATATTAAAAAAAAAAAAAAAAAAAAAAAAGAGGGTCGCCTGGATGGCTCAGTGGGTTAAAGCCTCTGCCTTCAGCTCAGGTCATGATCCCAGAGTCCTGGGATCGAGCCCCGCATCGGGCTCTCTGCTCAGCAGGGAGTCTGCTTCCACCTCTCTCTCTCTGCCTGCCTCTCTACCTACTTGTAATCTCTGCCTGTCAAATAAATAAATAAAATCTTTAAAAAAAAAAAAGATACTTGATAAAGAAATGAAATCATTTCTTTTAGTGCAGTTTAAGAAAATAAAGCATAAGCATATATAAATTATTATGGTCTCTCTCTCTATCTCTCTCTCTCAAAGCTATATCTGCAGAGCAACTAGAAGGATGGAGAATGAAAACATAATATAGTCACAATAAGGACAATGAACTGAGAATTCTGATTAAATTAACTCTGCAACTGGTTGTAATTTAAGAAATTTAGAAGTCACTGTGGGGGACCAAAATGTTCAGTCATATGTCAAAACAGGAATGGACAGAAAATGAAAATATCAAATAATGTATTAGTTGTATTTCCTTATAAAATATTTAAAGTAACTTTTAGGAACACAGAAACATGATGTATTATGTATACAATAAGTCATGAATAAGCAAATATATTACTAATTCAAAAAATGTTTACTTTGGCAACTAGTCAAAAAAAACTGTATCCTTCTCTACGCCTGGGCTATGCAACTGTTTAAGATGAAGAGGAAAGCGCCTTTCAAGTGAAATAGTTGGTTAGAGTTGATTATGCCACTTATAAAGACTAGAGCGTAGGAGCTAAACACACAACACCATTCATATTCATAATATGCGCTAAACATATGTGCTTGGAATGTTAACATTTGCTTAGTACCTGCTTGGAGGGACCCTTGTGCTTATAATCTCACTTCATCCTCCTGACGACTATGAAATAGTTACTGTGACAACCAATTTTTAAAAAGGGAAAATGTGGGGGGAAGGGTAAGAGCTTCCAATTGTAACACAGGTAAAAAATGGCCAAGTAGCCACCAAGCCATGGTGGGTAAGAGCCTCCTCCACTGCCTTCTGCTGCTCTTGTGATGGATTGCTTCAATAGGGATTCCATTTCTTTTGAATCCTTACCATTGTTACTCCTTAATTCAAGGCCAAGTGATGAGCCAGCCCCCTGCCCCTCCCCAACAGCACACTCTCCTCCATTAGGCATAAACATGCCAGCACTCTTAAAACCCAACAGCCATCGTCACCTGGGTAGCTCAGTGGGTTAAGCCTCTGCCTCCAGCTCAAGTCATGATCTCAGGGTCCTGGGATTGAGCCCTGCATCGGGTTCTCTGCTCAGCAGGGAGCCTGCTTCCTCCTCTCTCTCTGCATGCCTCTCTGCCTACTTGTGACCTCTTTCTCTGTCAAATAAACAAATAAAATCTTAAAAAGAAAAAAAAAAAAAAACAGCCAACCAGCTAACCCATTCCAGACAGAGACAACACCCACTAGCTAGCAAAGTAACTTTTTGAGAACTACTTGACATTCTTAACAAACACAGGCTTCTGAAACCCAGCAACCATGCACAGCCAAGACCAGGCTAACAGCACTTAGATTACTAAAACACATTTCATTAGCCGCGATATAAAATACGTCAGCAAGATTTACACAAGCTCTCTCTCGGCAATCAGGAAATTGCATTTCCTTGCTTAGAAGAGTTACAACAACTGATAAGATTTTTTTATTTTTTTCTCTCCCTGCCTCTCTCCCGCGATTGTTGTTTCCCATTCAATTAGCTGGAATCAGGTAAATCCATTTGAGATCAGGGCCAGGGCACTAGAGCCTGGGTTGCTACCAGTGCTTATCTGTCAACTTTTAAGGGTGCTATGAATTGCCTCTAGACCTACCTCTGCCTTTCAATAGCTTTGGGGATGAATGCATTTTTCTTAAGCTGCATTTTCTATCTTTCTGGCATTGGGTTGGTCCTTTCTTGGATTCAAAAGGATGGTGTTCCTGTATCTCGAGTATGAACCGACCAGAGCAGGATGGCACACTCTGCCGGAGGGTGAGAACTGAGAGCAGGCTGGCAAAATCCCGGGCAGCAGATGGCAATCCAAAGAAAATGATCTTCCAGAACGAAGCCGCTGTATTAGCTCGAGTAAAAGAGAATCGGTCATCTGGGTACATTATCAGGCTTTCCAATAATAGGATCAGGACAAAAACATGGTATCGGTCTAACCGCGGTGGCATAGAGCTCTCCGAATACAGGTGTCGGCTGGATACTTTTGTAAGGGCCTTTTTGCTTATGCCTACCCGTGATTTCATTAGTTCTTTTCTATGACTTCTTTTTTTTTTTTTTCTTAAGATTTTATTTATCTGACAGAGAGACAGTGAGAGAGGGAACCCAACCAAGCAGGGGGTGTGGGAGAGGGAGAAGCAGGCTTCCAGCTGAGCAGGGAGTCAGATGCAGGGCTCGATCCTAGGACCCCAGGATCATGACTTGAGCAGAGGGCAGACATTTAACAACTGAGCCACCCAGGCACCCCTCTCTGACTTCCTTTCTAACCTCTTGCAACTTAAGGCTATTTTCCAAGGATCTGGGCAGCACTTTGGAAAGAAAGATAAATAATTCTCAACAGTTTTAGAGCCAGAGCTGGGTCTCAGGCTATATAAAAATGCAAGAGAGACGTGAAATGTTGAGCTCACACAACTTTCATGCCGAAATGCAGATGAAACATATTAGACACAAAAATAATTCAGATCAGGGCCTCCTCCACCATCTCCCCCCTAAAGAAAGACAATTTCTTTGCAAATGAAACTGAATGCTATCAATTTAATTCAAAGCCAACAGCCAAACAGAATACCTTTTAATCCTCAGTCTTCAATTTTTAGTTAAGGCACTGGTATTAAAATTAACAAGAAAATAGGAACACCAAGAATCAAGAAGTCTTCCTCATTTAACCTGTAAACATATAATTAATCAGGAAAATCAAGCAAGAGCCACCAAGACTAACAATTGTAGGAATTAGCATATCTGAATCTATTTTTGATATTAACGGGGAAAGCATGGATATTACCTAGGGGTTGAATAAACATCTTAACTGAGAAATGATTAATATTTTGCTACCAAGATTTTGTTCTAGAAAGGAGGGCTATATTAAAGGAAATGGATTGCAAGGCCGAGCCTGCTTTGTGCTAAGAATTCAGAGTTTATAAAACTGAAAGTAGGGGCACCTGGGTGGTTCAGTGGGTTAAGCCTCTGCCTTCAGCTCAGGTCATGATTCCAGGGTCCTGGGATCAAGCCCCGCATCCGACTCTCTGCTCAGCGGGGACCCTGCTTCCTCCTCTCTCTCCACCTGCCTCTCTGCCTACTTGTGATCTCTCTCTCTGTCAAATAAAGAAATAAAATCTTTAAAAATAAGTAAATAATTAAAAAAAAACCTGAAAGTCAAACATAGATATTTACCGACTATAAACTCTGACAGTCTGCAATAATAATATAAAACTTCAAATGTTTTAACAGAAAAAGTTGGTAACAATAGGTAACAATTTTTCCTATTTATGATCAATCAATTTTCTTTGTGGCTTTCTTTAAAACTTTATCTTTTTTTTTTTTAAACTTTAATTAAAATCATACTCATCATGCTGACAACATTGGAAAAATAATTCTAAAAGAACTATAAGCAAGTCTCATGCCTAACTGGCCATATATACATATATATTCCAAGTGGCTCCAAAACAATTTAAAGACATCTGACCTTTTCTGAATATTTTGGAGAACTGTTTTGACTCACGTGACAGAGACTGCCAGTTGTTCTGACTTTCTTCATCCTCTTTTTCCTTTAAAAATACAATCCAGGGGCACCTGGGTGGCTCAGTGGGTTAAAGCCTCTGCCTTTGGCTCAGGTCATGATCCCAGGGTCCTGGGATCAAGCCCCGCATCTGGCTCTCTGCTCAGCGGGGAGCCTGCTTCCTCCTCTCTCTCTGTCTACTTGTGATCTCTCTCTGTCAAATAAATAAATAAAATCTTAAAAAAAGAAAAAATACAATCCAGGTGGACGACCATGCCTCCCAAAATTGCATGGTCCGACCTCCTTGAAAGCCAAGAGCTGCCATGTTGAATAAGTTTAGGCCAACAGAGGGAAGAAGTTTAACAGTGCAGAAGCAGTGAGTCCCATTTCTGGGTAGTGTCATGAAGAAATGCCATGGACCCTTCTCACTCTCTCTTTGATCATGCTAAGTGGGCTGAACTCAGAACAGCAGTGGGTAGGAAGGGCACAAATAGCAGAGCTAGATGTGAGTGATTTAGCATACATTCCAATTTTGAGTCTCTTAGTGGGAGAGACAGAGAGTTTAGGGCTCCTGTGCTGACTAGGCTCTACAATGTTCTCAACAACCCGGGGTCTTCTATCTTGTTTAAGCTACTCTAATTTTGTCTTTTCATTCTGCTTGGAGCAAAAAAGAAATAAATAATAATAATAATAATAATAATAATACTCTCATGAAATTACAAGGATGCTGGGTGTGAGTCATCTGGCAAAATCTAAGTTGTAACAAATATTTATCCTAGATCATGAGAAATAACTAAGAGATGTATTGTGAGATATTTCTCCCAAATCTACCAGGTGAGCTGTAGCACCACAAAGAACTTCATCATTCCAAAGATTTGGAGCCTCGTGATCTCGGATCAGAATATATTCGGGCAAAACATACAAGTGACAAATTACTATGCACCATCTTCCTCACTTCCTCCACCAACCCCATCGCCCCGTTCCCAGTCTCCAAATTCTCTCCTGAACCAACTTATTAGGTAGAATTATGAAGAAATGTTTATTGTATTTTTTTCCCACCTCAAGTTATTGGAAGTGCAGAGCACAGCCCTAGCTTAGGGGCTCTTTGCCTCTTCCTTTATTCCATTAGCCTTTTTCACTCATTTCACCCTTCCCTCCCATTATGAGACAATCTTAAGAGCTAAAAGAATACATGGAAATCAAGTAGATCAACACTGATTTAGAGACAGACTCTCCCTAGACATGTTGCATTAGCCAGACCTGTGGAGTAAATGTTCAACACTTAGAGGAAAAGTCCACTCTCTAGAGCGAGACGACCACTGTCTTCCCTTCACTAGAGAGCTGTCTGTTTTTCCATCTGGGTCCTGTCCTTTCTTCTTTTCTGTCCTTTCTTCTCTGTCCTTTCTTCTCTGTGTCCTGTATTTCTGTCTTGTGATAAAGACAGAGAAAAAGGAGAATGTGTAGAAAGGCAACAGAGCATGTCTATGAGACAGGGCCATCTATAAGATGTTTTCCCAGATGCTCTCTGTATTTTTATTATCTTCTTAAATGAATCTCTTCAAATAATTACACTTCCATTTTTGAGAGGCTGACTTCTGTCAGGCTGTGTTCCCACAGTCTTTCAAAGTCCTATCACAGTACATCGCCACCTTTTCCAAACCCCACCACAATGACGTCTACACCCCCCAGTGTCAGTAACCAGTAGCAAATCCAAGAGAGAAATTCAAGCACTGTCCTTTACTTCCTTCTGTGGTCTGCCCTCCATGTCTAATTCATTAACGACAGCTATGAATGCTACTGCATTCATGTTCCTTGAACTCACTGTTACCTTCATCACTGTTGCTGCTCACACAGACCTGCCTTGTTTAGGTTATGAAATCAACTTCATAAGTGGCCCGACAGCTCCAGTACTGTCTCTATTCTATTCCTTTGTACCTTACAGCTACAGGGGTCATTCTAAAGGTATATATAGGCATAGCTCTATGTATTCCCTCAGTCAATGTTCTAAGCTGTAGGACACCAATTTTCAATAGCACATACCAGTTCCTGTATGATCCAGCCCTGGAGGGAACTGTTACTACATCTCTCTGCCACCCTCTCTACAGCCCTCTGTGTTACCTCTAGGTCCTTAAATGGGACAGGCATTTCACATATGTGGTCACCTCTGGACACGGGATCATCAGTAATAAATTCTTTAAGAAGGATCTCTCTGAGTCTCCAGTCTAAATTCAGTACCCATTCCCTGTGTTCCAAAAGTTATCTTGTACCTGTTGCTATCATAACATTACTGTAAGGAGGAAGAGAAACGCAAATGCTCAGACTCTTATCTTCCCTAATGTCTAGTCTCGCACACGGAATGTACGTGATAAGTATGCAGTAGAAATCGGTTCAATTAATTTGAAATGGTTACATTGACAATACAACCAGCCATGTCACAATCTACTATTAAACAATTTTTCAACCTTGACCTTGCTTTTGACTAACAAGTTCAGGCTAAGCTACCTGTCTATAGCCAACTCATCCCACACCACACCTTCAACAAGCTACATACACATATATACCCATGTACACCCGAAAGACATAAAATAAATAAATAAAGCCCAACTCTGACATCTTGCCTCGAGCTTCCCTTCCTCTAGCTGATATCACAGACTTTTCTTCTTGTGAAGATGGTGGTTGCAAGTAGACCAGTTAATCATTTTTTTTTTTTTAAGATTTTATTAACTTATTTGGCAAACAGAGATCACACGTAGGCAGTGAGGCAGGCATAGGGAGAGGAAGGGAAGCAGGCTCCCTGCTGAGCAGAGAGCCCAATGCAGGGCTCGATCCCAGGACCCTGAGACCATGACCTGAGCCGAAGACAGAGGCTTAATACCCTAAGGTTCCCAGGTGTTACCCCATAGGCCAGTTATTCTAACATTTAAATGTACTTGTCCTGGGGCGCCTGGGTGGCTCAGTGGGTTAAAGCCTCTGCCTTTGGCTCAGGTCATGATCCCAGGGTCCTGGGGTAGAGCCCTGCGGGGAGCCTGCTTCCTCCTCTCTCTCACTCTCTGCCTGCCTCTCTGCCTACTTGTGATCTCTGTCTGTCAAATAAATAAATAAATAAATAAATAAATAAATAAATAAAATCTTTTAGATAAATAAATAAATAAATAGATGTACTTGTCCTATTTTCCATACTTACAGAGTTAATCTTAGCCCTTCAGAGCATGCTCAATTAACCTATGTCAACAGTTACTGCCCAAATAAACTGCAAACACAAACATTATCTGAGCCTTCTCCCTACTCTGTCCCATACCTAATCTAAAGGGAAGAAAATATGTGGAAATGGAGGGGTAGGACACAAGTAGGCATTTTCTCTAGATGGCATCCGGGCACAGTGCTGTTAGAACTACAGTAAATATAAAGCCCAATTATATTAAAATATATCCAGCTGCAAAACAAAAATGAGAGAAACGGGTTTGCCAGAGTGAAAAATTTGAGGCTGATAATTGGATTACAGAGGAGTTCTAACTTTCATTATAGCAAGAGAATGCTATGTGGAAATGTTCATTTCTTTCCCCATTCTTCAGCAGCTGAAATGCACGCATACCAGCGATCCCTTTGAAATTGCTTTGTATAGACTCCTAAACTACCTATTAATCTCAAACAAAAGGAAACATTAAAAAATGACAAAACGTCTTTAAGAATTCCAGCTGTCTCCTGTCTAGAGCACCATGACAATGTGCTAATGTGACCCTACTAAAAAGATACAATGAGCAACGGAAGCTGAAAGTTAACTGCCTTCTTCTGAAAACTACTTGTTTCAAAGAAACTTGTGTTGCCAATTCATGTTCATGTCAGGACACCTTCAGTACATCTTTAAAAAAAAAAAAAAAAAGGCGATATACTGATATACTCTTTCTCTTGGTAAGTGGTGGAGATCACTAACTTTGCAGACCCCAGTTTAAGTGATTCTTGCTTCAATTTGTATGGGTCAGACTATCAGCTCTGGTAGAAGCAGTCATTGGCCAACTGTCGGTTGGTTTCGTGTGCCGGAGTCTGAACTATTCATACATCTCTGTAGCTTAACTGACATTTTCTGCTCTGCAGACTTTTTTTTTTTTTAAAGATTATTTATTTATTTATTTGACAGACAGAGATCACAAGTAGACAGAAAAGCAGGCAGAGAAGGGGGAGGAAGCAGGCTCCCTGCTGAGCAGAAAGCCCCATTGTGGGGCTTGATCTCAGGACCCTAGAATCATGACCTGAGCCGAAGGCAGAGGCCTTAACCCACTGAGCCACCCAGCTGCCCCCCTGCAGACACATTTCTAGGCACTAGCCCTATGTCAAATATCATGGAAACACTTGAACCTGGAAAAAAGACCTGAAGTTAGAGAGACAAAGATTAGCTGACCCTCCCAGATAATTAGGAGCAGCGATCTTTGTCCTGTTAATTAGGAGAGGCAAGATAGAATTTTTCATGAAACAATGAGAATATGGCCCAAGGGAATGGGGAAGCCAGAACCAGGACCTCTGCCACCACTGGAAACACAGCAACCATTAGCTAGACTCATTTCCTGGAGACTTTTACTCCAGTATCCACACCACCCTGTGAAGGCATTATACATAAGTATTTTGCTAGTAATGACAACACATGAATCACTCCCATGCAACCCATTTAACAATCCAAAGACTGTTGAAGGCGAATGGAGTTTCGTGAGCAAGTTAAGGAGCTAGTCAAACCCAAAGAGGGATAGGATAATGTATTTTTAGATGATTAAAAGTTTTACTTTTAAAAAAGCAAATGGGTATCTCCCTTAGTCTAACCATTTCTAGTTCCATAATATTTTTATGGGCATAGCTAAAGATGACCTTTAAAATCATGTTGCTGTTAAGTCAAATATGGCACTCCACTGAAATTGATGGTCATGGTGCTAATACAATCTGAAATGGAATATGGGATCTACCTAATTTGCCCTTTATCAGAAGCAATAGAGCATTTGGACACTGATCAGATCTGTAGGCAAGATATTCAGTCATATGCTATTATTAAACATAATTTACTGGAATGAAATATTTCACACTTATAACCATTTCAAATAATGGACACAGGTATCTTTTTTTCATTACATTCTCTGACAAGATCAATTTTATTGCTCTTGATACATAAATAGCATGTACTTTATCAAATATAGGAAGAATAACTTGTGATTTCATTTTTCATTAGTTATTAAGTTTATCCTGCTTTTTTTTTTTTTCTTTTTGGCTCATGTGAAGGCATTGATTTAACATGTGCCTTTTTTGTCTTCCCACCTGAAGTTTTTACTTAAATTCCAGTTAATTAACATACAGTGTAGTATTAGTTTTAGGTGTAGACTTTCATCACTTATATAAAACCATAATTACATGAAACAACGAGAATATGGCCCAAGGGGCTGGCGAAGACAGAACCAGGACCTCTGCCACCACTGGAAACGCAGCAACCATTAGCTCGACTCATTTCCTGAAGACTTTTACTCCAGTATCCACACCACTCTGTGAAGGTATTATACCTAAGTATTCCACTACTAATGACAACACATGAATCATTTTATGTACTTATAAATCACTTTACATGTGCTATAAAACCAACATAGCAACATAGCTCTGTATTCTCAAAGGTAGCTATTATAGTTTATCAATAGGTCTGAAAAACCACTCACAATTAGATGCAAATTGGCAGGAGAGGTTAACAGAGAGTTCTCACAAATTTAATATTATTTTGTAATTATAAAACACCTTAAGTTTTAGCAAGTTTTAATAGTTGGGAACTATTTCTGGAAATCATTACTAAATACTAATTGCAGCCTAATGATTCTTCCTAAATAGAGAAGGCATGAAGTTCATACAATAGTTGATTTTCTGTGAACAAAGAAATTTAGCACTCATCATTAGAGTCAGAGCTTAAAATAAAATACATAATTAACAAAGGACAGTGGGTGGGCAATAGAACCTAATAAAAACATTCCAACAAGTAATATTATCAGCTTTAGAATCTAATCACTGTTTTCATAATGACCTTGAGGAACTCAATTTTGAATCTTTTGAGCATTACTGCCTATCCATACATATATGTATAGACCATACTCAAAGATTATATACACTTATGTAATTATGTGCAATATTATCTCTTTTTTAGCTTGCAGAATAGACATCAAGATATAAAAGTATCTATTGAGGACCACTACCTTCAGAATTGATATGGGCAATGCATCAAAACTGTTGTTGGGGGCGCCTGGGTGGCTCAGTGGGTTAAAGCCTCTGCCTTCAGCTCAGGTCATGATCCCAGGGTCCTGGGATTGAGCCCCACATCAGGCTCTCTGCTCAGCAGGGAGCCTGCTTCCTCCTCTCTCTCTCTCTCTCTCTCTCTGCTTGCCTCTCTGCCTACTTGTGATTTCTGACTGTCATATAAATAAATAAAACCTTTAAAAAAAATTAAAAAAAAAAAACTGTTGTTGGATCCCTTAAGCAATGGGCACATCATCGCTACACACTTGTTGGGGGGGACCCTGAAGTATGACACCAAACAAAATCTGAATCCCAACTTACAATTTATAACCATTTTATATATAAAAACAAATTTATATATATATTTATAAAAATAAATTTATAAAGCTTTTTATTAATCTGAAAGGTAATTCTGTAGCTGTTTCTTTGCATTTGGGGGAGGTCACAAAGCGTTCTTTTTGACAACGTCACGAACACTTTGAAACCCCCTTCCAGGGTTGGCATATAATCTCAAACTGTTGAGAGATACATTGACACTCATTCCAGGCTCCCATGGGATCCAAATTAATAAAACTATCTTACAGAAAGCTAAAATGTTGTGTGCATTTTCATTTTTTTGTTTTAGTTATTTGTACACTTTACTTACATCGATTATAAGTAGATCATTTGATAAGTTCTGATAAATACATACGCCTAAGTGATCCCAAGTTTTCCCAACATATGGAACATTATCGTCACTCAGAAGTCATGTCCGTCTCTGCTTCACTCTCTGACCTGCACCAGCAGCAACCACCATCCTGGTTCTTTTTTCACCAAGATGAGCTTTGCTTATAGTAGAACTTCATAAAAATTGGACAAAATGGTACAACCTCTTTCATGGAAAACTTTCTTTCAGTGGCATGTTTTTCAGATTCAACCCAATTTTTTAAATTTTTTGCATCAGTTCACTCTTCACTGCTAAACGACATTCTAGGGGATGAATTTATCACCTGTTGATGAACCCCTGGGCTGTTTACAGATTTTGGTTATTATGAATAATGTTGCTGCGAACATTCTTGCACAAATTATTTTGTGGGTATATTCTCTCACCTGTCTTTGAAAAATACTTGAGAGTAGAACTAGTCCATAAGCTAGATGTAGATTTAGTTTTCTGAGATACTGCCGGATGATTTTGCCAATTCACATTATCTTACACTCCTACATACAACAGAATAGATTCTGTTTGTTTCACAGCTTCTCCAATATTCAGTATGGTCAGTCTCTTTAGTTTTACCTATTTGATGGATATTTAACAGTCTTACAGTTTTAACCTGCACTTCCCTGAAGACTCATGAAGATTAATGCCTTCACATGCTTATTTCTTGGTTAAGAGTTCCATTTGTTTGCCCATTTTTTTACTGCATTGTATGTCCTTTTATTGTTGAATTAAAGGTATTTTTCTTTTTTTTTATTATGTTCAATTAGCCTGCATATAGTACATCATGAGTTTTTGTTGTAGTGTTCAACAATTCATAAGTTGCATTTAACACCCAGTGCTCATTGCAACACATCCCCTCCTTAATACCCAACACCCAATTACCTCATCCCCCTACCCCACTTCCTTCTGTAACCCACATCTTGTTTCCTGAAGTCCAGAGTCTCTCATGGTTGGTCTCCCTCTCTAATATCTCCCTCTTCAGTTTTCCCTTCCTTTTTCTGTGGTCCTCCGTGTTATTCCTTATGCTCCACATATAAGTGAAACCATAGGATAATTGACTTTCTCTGCTTGACTTATTTCACTTAGCATAAACCCTTCTAGTTCCATCCATATTGTTGCAAATGGTGAACATTCATCCTTTCTGATGGCTGTGTAATATTCCGTTGTATATATGAACCACATCTTCTTTATCCATTCGTCTGTTGAAGGGCATCTTGGCTCCTTCTACAATTTGGCCATTATGGACATTGCTACTAGGAACATTAGGGTACATGTGCCCCTTCTCTTCACTACATCTGTATTTTTGGAGTAAATACATAGTAGTGCAATTGCTATTTTTCATGTCCATACTGTTTTTCAGAGCAGCTATACTAGCTTGCAATCCCACCAACAATGTAAGAGAGTTCTCCTTTCTAGAGATATTTTTAATATATACCGAGCCCCAGTCACTTTCAGGACTATGTTTTACCAATTCATAAACTGGGCTGCCATTTTCTAGTTGTTGCGCTTTGACAAGTAGTTTTACATTTTGATGGATTCCAATTTATCAGATTTTTTTCTTTTAGGATTGTTGTTCTAAGAAAACATCACCTACCCATAACTCATCAAGACATTCTACTTGTCTAGTTTTTTGTATGTTTCTTTGTTTAGTCATGATCCATTCCCAATTAATTGTGTGTGTAGTTGAAACTAGAGTTTGAGAATCATTCATGTCCATATTCATATCCATTTGTCCCAGCACCACTGGGTAAGACTTTTTTTTCTCCATTGGATTCTTTTTCTCTCTTCATTAAAAGTTGATCATATTAATGTGGATCTATTTCTGAGCTCTCTAGTTTCATAACTGACCCATGTGTTCATCCTCATGCCAGTACCCTACCTTCATGATTACATGGCTTCATGCTAACTCTTGGGTTAAGGTAGTGGTGATCCTCAAACTTCACTGTGGTTTTTCAAGATTGTTTTACATATTTTAGTTCCCTATGTGTTTGAATAAATTTTAAAATTAGTTTGTCCATTCCTAGGAAAAATGGGCAGGGGGGACCCTGGATGGAGTATGTTTGCAATTGTATCCCATCTATAAAGCAATTTGCAAAATGTCATAACCATCTCACCAATATGTCTACCTAACATTTGAAACATAAGTCCTTTGAAATGCCACTACTTCTATGTCCCAGCTATCATCAACCTGTAAGGCCACTTTGATCCCCTCAGGATTCCATCTCAATCTCTACTATCCTTGCCTTTAATAGCTTCTCTCTCTCACTGCTTTTTATGGAGTAATACCGTGAGATATACCAAGGACAAAACAAATGCCCAGCCTGGTTCCAGGATTGCTAATCACACAGATTTCCAGATAATATTTTGAAATAATCAACAAGCTTAAGAATGCTCTTCCCAAAAAAATATCTGTTGATTCATTGCCTCTTAATTATATTCCCTAAGAGACCAGATCAGCTTTAAAAAAAAAAAAATGTTTACAATTTTTTACACTTTAATTGATAAAATTATGCTTTCTCCTTCTGCGGTCTTAATTGTTATTGCTCTTTCCTACATGATCTTTAAGGAAGATTGCAATTAGTCATACTGAAAGCAAAATTGACTAACTGTTCAATTTCACTAGAAGCAGCAAACAGTGGGTTCCACTTAATTCAAATAAAAGCCTTACTATCTGACCTGCTCAACATCTTTGAACAAAAACGCAGCTTTTTTTTTTTTAATGACTTCTGCAAGAAAGAAAGAACATACATTGCAAATAGACACTGTTTTGCAATCATTTGTGCATGTTGCAAGTGGGGAAAGCAAAAATTTTTTGCTTCTTGATGATCAGCTGCTCCTTAGGAAATGGCCATTTCTAAATACCAAGAAAATAACTAATGATTTAAATTTCAGAGACATGGGGGGTGCTTGTGTGGGTCAGTAAGTTAAGTGTCTGTTTTGGCTCAGGCCATGATCACAGGATCCTGGGCTGGAGCCCTGCAATTAGCTCCTTACCTGCTTTTCCCTCTCCCTCTGCTCCCCCTACCCCATTCATGCCCCCCCTCCTGCTATCTCCAACAAATAAATAAAACCTTAAAAAATAAAAATAAATATAAAAATTCAGAGACACCTCTGAAGCTTACTCTCAGTACAGTATTCCAGAAATGGAAAAGGTTTGCAGGTGCTGCTACTATATCCAGTGATAAGGGTAATATAAGCCTTTTCAAAACACATTTCCTGGGGAACCTGGGTGATACAGTCGGTTATGGTCCAGACTATTGGTATTGGCTCAGTTCATGATCTCAGGGTCCTGAAATCCAGCCCCACATCAGGATCTACATTCAGCAGGGAGTCTCCTTGAGACTCTCTCCCTCGACCCCTCCTGCTTATGATCTCTAAATCAATCAATCAATCTTCAAAATGCATTTCCCATTCACCTTAAGCCATCTTTTTTAGATATTTTGACACTTCCTAAAACTATCAAGTAACCAAAGTCCCAACCTCACACCTCTATGATTCATTCACCACATTTTCTAACATATTTGAGCAGTCTGTCAAGACCAAACACTGCGCTATACTCTGGGGTTAAATAAATAAATAAATAAATAAATACGGGTTCATGGCCCTCATGGAGTTTCTATTATTCAGAGATAAACAATAAGTAAATCAAGATAAACCACCACTCTAATAAATGCTTTGAAGGAAGCAGCGACAGAGGTAGTGGGGGACAAAGAAGTTAGCAGGCAGGCAACTTCAAATAGGTTAGCCCAGGGAGAAAAAAAATGACACGTAAGCTAGATCTAAAGGATGAGATACGTCTGGCCATAAAGGGTACTTTGGGGAATTAAACTCCATGTTTTGTATTCTTCTTACTTTGAATGCACATTTCAGGAATCTGCTTTGGAAATTCTCAAGGTTCCCAACAGCAGTGAAGGCTGGGAAAGTAAGAACCAGTTGGAAACAAGGAAGTCCTTCACTGAAAGCTCTGCTATGAAACTCTGAGGCTTTTCTTTGAGCCATAAGCTTCTATCCTTCCTCTATCAGATGCACTGTGCTAGGTCGGGGTGCAGGAAAGTAGGTCACCTCCATCCACCTGAAGTGAGAGAGACCCGACACAGTGTTTCCAGTTCAAAAGTCTGATCGTTTGAGGGTTATACAAAGTGACTTTGGCTAGCAACTCAAATTAGTTTCAAGGGTCTTCATTTGATGGTGCTCTTAAGTGGCTTAGGCAATGAACGAATGGGGGATGAGCGGAAAACACAAGCAGATGATAAATCCTATTTTATCTCTTCCAAACAACATTGCAAATCAAAATGCAGAGTCACTGATCTGACTTCAGAGTACAAAGAGACGGACTCACTTAAAAATGATAAATTTAATAACAACTCATGGTAATGGGTTTTCATGCTTAATACATTACTGGGCTTTCCTACTTTACAGACAAATAAACTGGAGAATAATTCTCTTTGCATTTTTATTTATTTAGCTCAGAATAATGAATTTTGATGTGGGGGAAGGTCTGCCTGGACATAGATAAATTTCAGTTATATTACCATCTTGATACAAAATTCAAGATGACAAGATTTTGAAGACAGGCGCAGACACACAGATTTCAAAGCATCACAAATATATACTCGCATTTTAGTTTCCACTTAATATAACCACAGTCTGCAGTCTGTTTTCCCTTTAATTACTTTAGATAGAAAAGACTTCTCTTAACCTTGATTCAATCCTCGTATTTTTTTTTTTAAATCATAACATGCTCACAAAAATAGTGTCAAATATGTCAGTGCTTATAAACTCAAATTAGGATTAGAGATCCATACTGGGTTTGAAGATACAATTAAGTAATGGCTTGGCAACCATTTTGGGGATAGGGAAAAGGGAACATATATATTTATTAACATAACAAATTGCTCCACTTTCTACAAATCTCTTCTGATTTAATGGTGCTATGGTGTTAAAAACACTACAATTTAAGTTTCTGATCCAGAAAATTGTTCTTGATACTGGGGGATGGAATGAGAAATTTATGAGAACCTCCAGGAGTTAAAAGCCTCTGCTATGGCTGACTTTTCTGCATGCCTAGAAAGCTGGGAAGCCGTGCTGTGTGGATAAGAAGAGCTGAGGAAGGGGCGGGGGGTGAACTCTTAGCACTGGCCCAGCCTCCTGGGGAAGATAAATGATTTTAAACCTACTAGAACACTCTCAGGTAGCAGGACAACACAAAGTACTACCCCCAGAACTAGATATTTCCAGTTCTTGATCTTACAAGAAGCTTGGGCCAGAACAGAAGTCAACTGTGTTTTTGAGCATGTGGTTCAGCTGATATTTTCACTGTCACAGTGAAGGAACCAGTGTGCTGGTTTAGGTTCTTGTGTAAGTTTGCTATCTCGTTACTAATAATCATCTCAGCTCCTAGATCAGAATCTGTCCACAGACCACACTTTTTATTGCGATGGTCTACAGGGTAAGACAAAATGCATGGGATTTGGGCTGATGTCTACACTCCAAAAGCCAATGCATCAGGAATATTCTCATGCATGTACTACACCAGTTCTATGCAGGAGTCGGTAGGGTAGAGACTAGCTTTGGATCTCTGAAGACATCAAAGTAAAGTCCCAAGAAAAATAGAACTGGTATAACCCTCAGACCCACAACCCATGTGATGACAGGTGATCAGGAAAGATCATTTGTCTGTCTCCGGTGCACACACACTCATGCACGTACACACACACACACACATACACAGAGTCTCATATACACATAACCACAAACAGGTGCACACATAGCCCCAAGTAAGTACATATACAGCGAAACAAAAATATACACAGTCACAAACATAAAATCTCCAAATTCCCCACAGATAGATCTCAACCAATTCCATAGTCTTCAGCAGCACAAAATCAATTTCCTCTAGGAATGGCATCGTTGGTATGGTTGTTAGATGAGGTTTCCAACCGTGCACTTCAGCACCAGAGCCCGAGCTTGCCAGCAAAGCCCAGTGCTGATGGCAGGAGCCCTGGGCCTCTGCCTGCCTCTCCCTGGAGGAGAAAGGAGCAACATTCTCACCAAGGACATGCGGTCACCATCCACAGCAAAGGAGACAATACCAAGGTAAAAAAAGAGACAGAGGGATGGGTTGAGCTGGACCCTCAACCCCAAGGTGCACCCAGAAGCCATGGCTGCTTTGAGGAAAGCAGGAACTCATCAGGAAGGAAAATGGAGTTTTTTCCTCACTAGGGGGCAGATGGGGGAGGTTTATCAAGAACCACAAACACAAGGTGTTTGGGATGGTGGGTGCTGAAGATCACGACGAGGGCCACTGCATGGCTGGGAAATGCCAGAGCAGGACAGAGGCTCCATGGGGGCCACAAACCCTAGGACTTGTAACTTGGGCTTTTCAATAGCACTTTCAAGGGGTTTTGCTTAGGATCAAGCAAGGGAGGAAGCAGTTTTGTCCCCTCTCTTTGGTATCTCAAACTCAACTGTCAGAGGGGACATAGCATTCCTAGCTTATGCTGCATGGATTCCTAGAACATTTTCTCTCTTCCTAAGGCTACCCTTGGAAGTCCTGATTGTATTTACTATCATAGGAGAAATCACAAAAGAGACTCGAGGAAGAGGCTGGATTTAAGTCACCAACTTCATGAGACTGTTTAGACTTTATTATCAACAATGGCCTCTAGGAATGAGAAGCTTCTGATGTGGGAGAGAGAAAGAAAGTCTGCTCATCCCAAAGAGGATTTAGTCTTAGCAGATGGGATCAGGGAAGTCAAAATTCGTCTAGCTCTCTGAAGTCCCTAATTATCCTTCCATTGGCAATAATTTATTATACACCCTAAAAGAAATGAGATGAAAAACTACATTCTTCTTCCCATTCTCATCCTAGTTTTTCTTCTACATCCCTCTTCCCAACAACAACAAAAAACAAAAAATAGAAGAGAAAAATATATTCAAAATACCCTAAGCTGATTAGTTTCCGGCTGGTTCCTGAATATTGCCCCTAATATTTTCCCTTTTATGAAAGACCTGACAAAAATTATGCTGACAATTACCCTGATACAAGGGACAGACTCTTACAGAGCACCAGGGGAGGAAATATTTCTCAGGAACAATCTCACTCTGGCCTCAAACTCATCCCATTAGCTCTGAAGGATGAGGCAACTAATTATACAAGAGTCTGTTGCCAGAATTTTCGAGATGCCATAAACCCGTTAAATGTAGAGACTGACGAACTGAATAATAAATTATTTCTGTACTTCACAGATGGCCTGTGCTCATGTTGCCAAATATTTCAAAACAATAGTGACGTGAAAGCTAAAATAGAAACCCGTAGCCCACGGGTTCCTCAGGGTAAATGGAGGCGAGGATACCACCGATCGGGGTGATGAAGCTCCGGCGTGTTCTGTTTCCAGGGCTGTTTTGGGTCAGTGGTGAGAGGTAGTCCCAACCTGATGTTCTGATTGGAGGAGGGCTTCAAAGGTCGTCATGTCTGCAAGGGCAGTCAAATGTGTAATTGTGTCCAACTACCGTAACACACTGGACGTCATTTTTCATCAAGGGAAGCCTAAGCCTGCATAAATGAGGTCTGAAGTTAATTTCCGGCTAATCAACTAATTCTTATAAATTTGTCATTCGCTATGTTTTGTTGTAAGTTAAAACAAAAGTCACAGTATTACCTACGAAGGCAGAACTGAACTCCTGGCTTTTCTAAACGCGTAAACAACTAACTGAAAAGATCATGAAGTACAGAGACACCATCCAAGGTCTTGTTGAAACGAACAGCGAACTAGTAACAAAAAGTGTGTGTCATGACTAGGGTGTCTATTCCTTTGAAAAAAAGCATTTTCTGCTCTTGGGTAGGATTACTATTACCATAGACCATAAGTGGGAATTAGAAACCTAACAATAAAATATTTGTTGTTTTCTCAAGAAGGACCAATGTCTTTGGAGGAAAATAAGGCTAAAAATGTACCTGAAGGAACCAGAATATTATTTTTCATCCAAAATATTACGATAAAGGGAAATAATTATAACAAGGTGAATCAACATTTTTTAGACACAGCTAATGTTTCTTAGTGTGTTTTGTGATGAGTTTGGAGATTTCCCCTCGCACCAAGTGGCCATGTTGTTTCCTGGGATGTCAGAGAGTAGAATTCGACTAAATTTAGCCAGAAAGAGAGACAGGGTACCTGTAAGGAAATTTTTAACAGGAGATAAAAGTAATTGTAGATTCCTCCAGGTCTGCATCAGCTTTAGCTGAAATTGACAGATTTATCCCCTTTATAGTATCACTAGCTCCTATAAAACTCTGCAATTCTTCTGAGTACCTTTAGTAACAGCGAACACAACAGCTTACAAGGCCATCTCACTACGATCAGTCATCAATCAAGTTGTTTCTAAATTACATAAACACAGGGAGTCGAGTCAAAATCTCTACTCTCATTCGCCTGAGATCAGTACCTTTCTGGATTCTCTGTGATTATTTATTATCCATATGGGTACGAGGATATGGTTTTTCTTCCTGAATTATGCATTTTATTATGGCAAGACATCCCTTGCTCTTCTTTATTAAAATCTCCATTAGTAAAAGAGAAGAGCCCTAGGAGGTTGTTTTGTTTATAGTTAAAGGCAGAGCATTTGTTTGTAAAATTAATTGGGCTCATTCTAACCATCTAGAAGGGTCACTAAAGCCTTCTCAAAAGGCAGACCCTTCAACGTGGGGGGTTTGGGGGGTAGGAAAAGAATAAATGAAACAAGATGGGATTGGGAAGGAGATAAACCATAAGTGACTCTTAATCTCACAAAACAAACTGAGGGTTGCTGGGGGGAGGGGGCTTAGGAGAGGGTGGTGGGGTTATGGACATTGGGGAGGGTATTTGCTTTGGTGAGTGCTGTGAAGTGTGTAAACCTGGCGATTCACAGACCTGTACCCCTGGGGATAAAAATACATTATATGTTTATAAAAAATTTTTAAAAGTTAATTAAAAAAAAAAAAAGGCAAACCCTTTCTTGGGAATTAAGGCTCTTTCAATGACTGGATTATCGATATCCTGGGTTTTATTTATTTATTTTTTTAAATAAAGGCCTATCGGTTTGATTTGTTTTGTTCAGTTACTGCTGCTTAAAATACCATCTTGAAAGGTAGTCCCCAGAATGGCGCTTTTATTGTCTGAAACTCAGGAAAAGAGCAATATGATCTTCCAGCCTCTGTGTGCGGCAAGAGCTAGGTTGTCTTCTTGAGGTTGAAGGGCACTTTCTCTTTATGTAAAATCCCTGTCTTTAAATGGAGAAGAAAGGCTTAGAAAGGGAGCTTAAGCTCTGACCCCCAGACACAACCTCTACAGTTAACCAGCAGACCCAGCTCTGCTTAAACTGAGAAGCCACACACCAATCACATTTCGCTTCTTCCCCAAAACATTCTTAAGCACAAAGAGAAAGCTAGGAACGGTCCCAAAAGGGGCAGAGAGAAAGATCCCACAGGCACGTGAAACTTGGTAGGGCAGCGGCTGTTGGGAGTCCAGTTTGCCTTTCCAGCCCAGAAGGGGTCATGTTACTTGACCACTGGAAAGGACACAAAATCCAAGTATGTGAAAGAAAGGAGAGATCGGGCAGTAACATTCAATCTGAAAAGGGAAATGCCAAGAGTGAGTAGAGAAAAGGCTCCTTTAGGAGAGCATAAGGACAAACAACTAAATGACACAGAATTTCAAACGACCACTATCAATCTGAGAGTAGAAAACATTGAAAAAGTTGTCCTGATAGGATCACCGTGGCCCAACGTTCATTTGGAGAATGGTATTATGGGTTCCATTCAGTTGAGAACAATCTCTTTGTCTACTGTGGACATACTGGTCACTCTTTTGGGGGCTGGAAATATAAAGAAGAAAAAAAATGCATGCCCCTCCCCCCACACCCCCTACCCCCAGGAAATGGCAGGCCCAGGATTATCCGACCACAAACAGTTAATTTCAACTTGAGGGGCCTCTTTGCAGAAACAGCACCAGGTTGGGATTTCAGGTCAGCCCTTGGGATCAAGAACGATTTCCTCCAAGAGATAATGATTGAACTGTCTTTCGTGTAGATCAAAGCTCGATGCTATTTAACTCCGTGCTATGGGGCAACTCGCAGAATTCCCTCTGAGCAGGCTTCCTCATTAATTAAAAATGGGCGCAATAAAACCAATCTCCCAGGTTTGTTATGAGGATTAAAAGATTAAACATAAAAAGCGCTTTGCATGATGTAAATGTTCAATAAATGCTTTCCGTCCCGCTGCCTATAAAATGCTAGTGTCTAAGCTTGACGTACAAACGGCCTCTGCTGTTATTTTATATGTGGGCCTGAAGATTGCAGGACTCGCCCAGAGGCATTACCAGCCAGTCACAGAGCCAGGCTTCCTCCCTCCTAGCCTGGAACCACCTCGAGAATTACCCACTCACAGCGTAATGGAGATTGACAGAGGACTCTGAGGAGTAGCAGACCAGAGGGAAAGCATACGCTCGGTCAACACAGAGACATTAGGAAAAAGGAGACAAATTGCAAAACCAAATAAATGAAAAGTCTTTGAAAGAGTTGAACGGTAGGTTTTGAAATTAATTTAATGGGAATTTATGCCAGAAACAATGAGTTATTTAAAATAACACATACAGGGACGCCCGGATGGCTCAGTGGGTTAAAGTCTCTGCCTTCGGCTCAGGTCATGATCCCAGGGACCTGGGATCGAGCCCAGAATCGGGTTCTCTGCTCAGCAGGGAGCCTGCTTCCTCCTCTCTCTCTGCCTGTCTCTCTGCCTACTTGTCATCTCTGTCCGTCAAAAAAATAAACAAAATCTTTAAAAAAATAAAATAAAATGACACATACAGGGGCGCCCGGGTGGCTCAGTTGGTTGGCGACTGCCTTAAGCTCAGGTCATGATCCTGGAGTCCCCGGGAAGGGTCCTGCATGGGGCTCCCTGCTCAGCGGGTAGTCTGCTTCTCCCACTGACCTCTCTCCCCTCATGCTCTCTCTCTCTCTCAAATAAATAAACAAAATCTTAAAATAATAATAATAATAATAAAATAACACATACAAAGGATGTGTAAGATTTCAGCAAGGGTCCTTTTAAATGAGCTTAGATATGGATAAACTGGTATCAATGGACAAAGGACAAACTCAGGTTAAAAAATACCAAGTTTTTATCAGGCGCCTGGGCAGCCCAGTCAGTAAAGCATATTACTCTCAATTTCTGCTCAGGTCATGACCTCGAGGTCATGAGACTGAGTCCCAGGTCAGCTCCGCAATAGATGTGGAACCTGCGTGAAATTCACTCTCTCCCTCTGCCCCTCTGCCCACACCCCCCACCCTCAACTCCCAGGCATATGCTCTTTCTCTCTCCAAAAAAAAAAAAAAAAAAAAAGTGCTATCAGTGACTCTAATCTTTGGAAGGACCTAATTCAGAGGCTATCAGTCTTTTTTTTTTTTTTTTAAAGATTTTATTTATTTATTTGACAGACAGAGATCACAAGCAGGCAGAGAGAGAGGAGGAAGCAGGCTCCCCGCTGAGCAGAGAGCCCGATGCAGGACTCGATCCCAGGACCCTGAGATCATGACCTCAGCCAAAGGCAGCGGCTTAACCCACTGAGCCACCCAGGTGCCCATTAGAGGCTATCAGTCTTGATGCTATTTGCATTTGCAACTGGATAGTTCTTGGGCTCTTTGTTGTGGAAGGCCTGGTGTTTGGATGGTAAGCAGCCTATTCAAGGACTCCACCCAGAAATGTCAGTAGCAACTCCAGAGTTGGGACAACTAATAATGTTTCCAAGCATTGCCAAAGGTCTCCTAGAGGTCAAAATTATCCCCCCTAAGAATCACTCAAGTAGGGGAAGGTTTTGTCCATTGTAGGAACTCACCCTTTCAGGTTCTGATCACTTTCAGGATCGGAAAAGTCCGCATTTTGAGACACTCTGTGTCCTATCTCAACTGCCTTAGTCATTTGCAAAGTTCTTTTACGGAGCCAGAATCTGCCCTTGTCTCTTTCCTGCCAACCACATACATTTTTCCATCTTACAAAACATGCAGAACTTTTCAGCCCTCGTCTGCTTTCAATTATTTGTGGACACTCACCACAGTCCCTTCTACACCCTCTATTCCACCTTCGACCCTCTTAATCCCTTAACCCATTTTTTGTCATAGGATTTCTAGATGTCTCGTCATCTGTGTCTGTAGCTTCTGGGTGCATTGTACCCTCACCCCAGCATTAGTTCCCTTACCTTCCCTTGTAGGTAAGAAATGGTGGAGCAGACTGGTTCACTGATTTGTTTAAGTTCACAGAAGGAGTGAGTGGAAAAGCTGGGACTACAGCCACACCTCCTAATTCCTGGAGGAGGGTCCCTTCACCCCCACACAGTCACGTACACCCAAGCAAGCAATCTGAGTCAGAGAGTTGCTCCATGTGGGAACAGTTATTCCTCGTCCTTTTTTTTTTTTTTATTTGTCAGAGAGATAGAGAAAGAGAGAAAGAGCACAAGCAGGAGGAATGAATGGAAGGCAGAGAGAGAAGCAGGCTCCCCACTGAACAAGGATCTCAACACGGGGCTCAATCCCAGGACCCTGGGATCATGGCCTGAGCTGAAGGCAGACAGCCAACCGACTGAGCCACCGGTGTGCCATAGTTTTTCTTCATGCTAAGCATGGGTTCTTTCTTCTGAAACCAGAAGGCTACTCTAAGACCAGGGTGGCATGCACAAGTAGAAACGTCACACATCTTCCAATAACATTTTCTCTGAATGGTCAATAGCTACTACCTGGGTCAAGTCACTTCAGCAAAGATCCTAAAGCCAGTCACCGAAATTAATCCTCAAATCTTCTATAAATTAGCTATTAGTTTCTTCTCAGCCACTCCACTGGGTACCATGGGCAGAACATAGATGACCATAATGTCCAAATGAAGGGAGTATATTCAATTAAGTCCAGGCTTACTGGGTCCCCACATTTCCCCGACACACATCCTTGGCATAACTCAAGTCTTTCCCTTAAACGGCTGTCAAAGAGAACCAAGGAATTTAGGAAATTTTTAAAAATACAGTGGGAATCCTGGGTCCCTTAACAGCCATTTCCACTGCTCTTATTTTCTCCACCCCAAGTGTTTGGGGTGGGAAGGCTAAGTTACAATCTCCCCCACATGAGAAGACAAGGACAAACAGCCTGTGCTCAGAATCACTTCGTTTTATCTCTGAGCTGGGAATCTTCTTTATGAGACTGTCTGGACTCACAAAGTAGGGTACTATTTCTGAGGATCACTGATTGCCGTTTTTAAGCCAGTTTCCTTCTTTTCGAATTTTAGCACACTTGCAGAGAAGTTGCTCCAGGGTCACGGTCTCCTCTGCTCCCCCTGTCACAGGGAAGGAAATACTGTTGTTCCTCCCTGGGATTAAATCCGTTTATGCATGAATCTCCTGAGACAACCTGGGCCCAGCCACCTTGAGGATTTTTTCTCAAGGGTCCTCTTCGTTTTCATACACTGCCTCATCTTAAAGCTTTCTCTGTCCCAGGAAGGCAGTTCTGGATGACTCCAGCTCAGGAGATTTTCCTGCTGGGACCTTTGGGACAGAAGGTCTGACAAGAAGACCAGGTGTAGCTTCCGGAAAGAATGCACGAGAATCACTAGACTCCAAATCCTTATTTTTCACACTGGGCCACGTGGCTGAGGAATGGACCTTTGCTTTTCAACCCCAGGCCTGGGTGGATCTTAATTTAGTCTCCCAGTTCTCTCCCATGGCTGGAGGTCTCTCGAGGTATCAACAATGTTCTTTCTGATACCCCCTGGGACACAGCAACGTGAGTGCCTCATATTGGCATCACCACTAAAAGGACATGTGTCCCCGGGCAGGGGATACAGTCAAGAGACAGAGGCTATCAAAGCACCACAGGTGGGTGCCTTCAGCTGCCTGTTTCACAGCTGCCTTCAAACTGGGGGTAGATCCTCCATTTCTGGAGTCTCAGCGGGAGGCAAGGTCTTGGCTTCTACTCATCCCTGCCAGCAATGCACAGACATGTGTCCTAGAATCAATGAACGAGGAGCTCCCATGTAGAATGTAGGACCTAGAGAGGATGCTGCTTCTATAGAAATCATTCACGGCCAAGGCAACAGAGTGAAGTCAGTGACAAGGATGAATAAAGGGACAGAGCAGCAAAGTCAAGGGTGTCACCTAAAGCCATCTCTCCTGTGGCCTGATCTTGGCTGTGTTTTTCTGCCACAGAGAGAGACTCACTAGGCTTCCAGCCTCCTCCTCCACTCTTCTGATCAACCTGGTGAATGTTCCAATATCCTTCCAATAAATACTCCTCTCTGACTGGCCGTGTGTCCTTGACCAAGTCATCAAACCATCCTCATTAATCAGCAGGGAAGATGACAGAACCTACCTTTAAGATGTGTCCTAAGAATTAAATGAGATGCTTCCGAAGTCCTTAGCACAATGCCTGAAAGGCCACACATACTGAATGGTACCTGTAATCATTTACTTTTTATGGTCAAAGCCCTCAATTTTTATTTATACCTATGGGGGAGGGGCGGCTTTCAATGCACCTAAACAAAAAGCTATTTAGAAATAGGATTGTATATCCCATAAATGTATTTCTACATTCAGTTATACAATAAACATCTATTTGGGAAGATACCGGGCTTTGCAAGGATACATCAAAGCAAGCAATAATACACCAGAGTTCCTTTCCTCTAGGCAAAATTAGGTGTCAATTCAAAGAAACCTCACCTATCACCTATGAAGCAAAAAGAAAAAAGGAGTCCTCAGGGTACAAAGTGGAGAGATAGGACTCAACCGGGCCAAAAAGGCCTGGTAGGCCCCCATGGTAGAGGGAGATCTTGGAGCTGGGATCCAAAAAATGAATGAATGAACCAGAAGGGCATGTCAGGCCAGAACACCACATGGCTGAAGGTCTTGTGGAGGGAGGAAATGTGGCATGTCTTAAGACAAGGCAGTGCCAGGGGGCAGGGATGCAGCACAGGGTTGGGAGGACTGGTAGGGGTGAGGTCCTACAAGGCTTGGAGTGATGTCAGTGTCTGTGAAATATCCTCAGAGTGACTAGAAGGTCCTGAAGGAGCCAAGCAGTTTTGCCTTAAGAAATGCACACTCCGGCTACAGTCAGAAAAATGGATTGGAAACAATAACAAACGGACACAAGAAGACTACTTAGGAGGCTACTGGAAGGGTCCTGTTTTAAGATAACAAATGGAGAGCGCCTGGGTGTCTCAGTGGGTTAAGCCGCTGCTTTCGGCTCGGGCCATGATCTCAGGGTCCTGGGATCGAGTCCCGCATCAGGCTCTCTGCTCAGCGGAGAGCCTGCTTCCCTTCCTCTCTCTCTGCCTGCCTCTCTGCCTACTTGTGGTCTCTGTCTGTCAAATAAATAAATAAAATCTTAAAAAAAAAAAAAAAGATAACAAATGGAATTGTGGACAGGCTGCAAAGACACAGAGAAGTGGATTTGAGGACACAAAGTTGACCATACTTTGGGCAAGGTGATGATAAGGATGGGGCAGGAAGGGGGTGATAAAGACCATCCTCATCTCCCTTCAAGATTTCGCATTTTCCAAAAATGGAGGATGGCGGTGCTGGAGGGGGTCCCAATATTTTATGCTCAGGCACTTCTGAGATAGCAATAGGCCTATGTCATTCATCTGTAGCCTGCTGTAGCATTTACACAGTATGTTCATATTTATTTTCTCATTTCCTCCTCATGGAGACACAAGAGAAGAAGAGAAGGCACTTGTGCGTAGATGGCCCAACTAGTATGTGAGGGAAGAGAGATGAGCGCCTAGATGTGTGCCTTCCAGTCTAGCTACATTCTAATGCACACAGCTGGCTTTGTCTTCATCTGAATGCCTCAAAGCCCAAGAGGCTTCTTAGGCAAGTTTTCCTGCAACAAGGTTTGGCCTCCCACTCAGTGGACTTTATTTAGTGAACATGGATGTTCTCTGAGAGTCCCCAAATTTCCTGATACTGGAGAGAGACTAACCAGGTTGTAATCTGTGCCTTCCCTCTGCCAAATCAAGAGCAAGAAAGAATTTACAGGGCCAATAACCTGAAATGACAGTTTCTGCAATGAGTCCTAATGCATTGTTTTCCGTTGAATATGACAAAGATAATTGCTGTCCATCAGCACACCAAGTCATGCAACTTTGGAATCAGGAATATCTCAGTTCCAGTTTTGCCCCCTTACTAGGAGCTGAATGGGGCACAGAAATCCTGAGCCTTTTTTCTTTCATCTGAAAAATGGGAACTACAATAGCATTCTTTTAAGGGTATTTTGAGGATTAAGTTTGATGAGACAGAGCTCATTTGTGGTGGCTGCCAGAGGCCAGGGACTCAAGAATGGTAGCTGAAATGAGAGCTGAGACCTTCTATGGGGGCTTGTGCTTTGTCGAAAAATGACTGTCTCATGGACAAAGGACTAGGAAAGAAGGTGAACATATCTAGCCATTTTGGAAGACGCTGGGGTGGTTTTCAGGGCCAGTTATGAGACAGAAAGAAGACTGCAGCTACTGAAGGAACTGGAGTAACTGATTTATTCTCTCCTTTCTTCATGTACCAATTATTAGCAGGTGCTGTCTTGAAGTCATAGAGCCAGAATCCAGAGTCCACATGAAACAATGTTATCGCCATGGTTTAACTTCTAAACCAAACAGACCACATAGAGCTCAAGAGATCATCTGGGGTCGGTCTCATTTTTTTTTTTTTAAATAATAATACCATGTCAACAGAGACTTCCATATCTGTTTAGAAAAGAAATAGTATTCAGAAGTTCAAAGAACTTGGAACCATGTTGGTCAGTAGACATCATTGTCATTTTTAATCTTGTGACTACTCATCTCAAAGGCTCTGGCATAACAATCTATCCTGTCACTAATAGGATATTAATTAACCAAAGTGTAAATGAAAACCTTTATTCCCACCTTTCTCCTATATTCATTATCTAGAAAGTGGACATGACTGCATATGTAACTCTAATATTAAATTTTCTTAAATCATTCAGAACCCCAGATTTCAAAACTTATTCATGAATTCATTTCCACAAACTATTTAATGAGTATATAGAGAGATGTCAGGAATCATGCTAATACAAACTGGGCTAATACAAAAGAGTAAGACATCAAGGAACTCCCAGTCTAGTAGATGAAATAGAGACTTGGAATTGATTAATTACAATATAATACATTTGAAATTTTGGCTTTGGTTCCTGTTTTTTCATGACGTCTGACTCTGTTCCCCATGCACCTTGTGAACACTCAGTAAATAATTGAGTAAAAATAACTTCATCTCAGGGTATCTGGGTGACTCAGTCAGACTGACTCTTGATTTCTGTTAGGGTCGTGATCTCAGGGTTTTGAGACAGAGCCCCATGTCAGGCTCTGTGCTGAGCATGGAGCCTACTTAAGATTTTCTCTCTTTCTCCCTCTTCCCCAACACACTTACACACACTCTCTCTCTTAAAAAAACAAAAAAGAAGAACTTCATCTCATCCCATAGTTCCAGGCTCATGGTTCCCAAACTTGAGTCTCCTGATTGAAAATATATGAAAGCAATCCTCTAAGCTTGAAAACAATGTGAGAACAGGGAACATTTCTTTACTTTGTCTCTTCCAAATTCAACAGAGCACAACCCATATGGAAAAGATTCAATACAAGTGGGATGAATAAATGAAATGTGGTGATTTGGGCACCAGTGGAAAATGGGTCTAAGACTTCAGGACCAGAGACACAGTCCAACCAGTTTTGTCTGGGATTAGAGCCCCTTAACTACTGGGTTATCTCTACTAAGTTGATTTACTGGTATCTTTCTTGGTATTGGCAAAAAATAATCACCCTCCACTCCTATCCTCCCACTCTTGACAATGGGAGCCCCAATTTCCAGCCACTGAGCTAACAATGTGTGGCTAATAGTTGGAGGGGTGGGTCCTGTCCTCTGGTGCTTCCTACTTCAGGAAGCTGAGAAAAGACTGTGGAAGCTAGACAAAATGTATGGTACTAAAAAAATTACCTTTTCATATTGGACAATTCCTCCCTATCATGAAAGAAAAAAAAAATACTCATTTTGTCTATATTTGGTCAAGGCTAGTTTCCCATCATGAAGAGAAAACAAAATGGCCACCTTTTTGCACTGAGAGAAACAGCAAGCAGATGGGAGACCCAGCTTCATACAGTGAACATTAAGTCTTTTCTATCAGTCACACTGCTCACAACACTGAGGAGATTCTTTTACATAATGAAGATTAAATAAATAAGGGAATAAACAAAGAATACATAAGGAGCCCTGGGTATATGAGGCAAGTTTCAGATAGGAGGTCAATTATACATTATAGAGGAGAAAATTTTAACTCCTGATACTGTCAGAGAAACTAAAATACGAGCAGATCCCGTCTGGCTCTCTTAGTTTTCTCCATGAATGAAATTTAGTCATGGGGTGCAGTCAGCTTAGTGCCCACTTCTTGTTTGTGGTTCAGGCCATAGTCTCAGGGTCGTGGGATCAAGCCCCACCTTGGGCTCAGCACTGAGCCTCCTTGGGATTCTCTCTCCCACTCCCTGCTCCTGAATACACAGTCTCTCTCTCACTAAAATAAATAAATAAATCTTTAAAAAGAAGAAAAAGGAAAAGAAATTAGGCACCAAACTACCCTTTATACAAAAATTCATATTCAACATTGTCACATGTACTGGTTGCTTAATTTGTCTGTTGGTACCTTTATTAAAGGAGCCTAAAGCCAACTTCAATTTTCAAGCCCAGTAGCAAACTTAAATAAACCTTCCGTGTGGTCCTGTCATTTCTGCTCTACATAAAAATAAATTATACCCACTCAAGTTACATCAGATAGACATGGCAGTTATCCTTAATCCCCACTGCACACAATAATCACCTAATGAGGTTTTAAAGAATACTCATTAATAATATAATATAATATAATATAATATAATATAATATAATATAATACTAATTATTGCCGGGGCCCCATCCCAGACAAATTAAATCAGATTCTCATGGAATAAGACCTAGTCATGGGTATTTTTTTTTTTTTTTTTAATGCTTTCCAAGCTCTTCCAATCTGTGGTCTGCATCAAGAACTATTGAAACTCACCCCCACCTCCTGGCTGGCCCCGGATACTGGGGCTAAGCAAAGTATCTCTCCCTTCAGTGGGTGCCCAGATACCTGGGGAACTTTTTAAAATGCAGAATCTGAGTCAGTAGGTCTGAGCTACCACCTAAGGTTCTGTCCTGCTAACAAGCTCTATGTAGCGCTAATGATACTGCTGGTCAGGCCACACGCCCCACTTGGAGCAGCCAGGTCCTGAGGGCTCATGAGCCATGGCCTTCGGCACGTAGCCAAGGCAGAAACAAGGTCTGCAAAGACATCTCCAGGGGAGACATAGGGCTGGCACATACTGAAATGTAGGGCCATTTCTGTTGTTCAAGTAATGAACGCTTTTTGTCCAGATTGGTAAATGGCCATGTCTCCGCGCTCCCTGCACTGGCTAGCCTGCACCCTCTCCAAGGAAGCTTGACACACCACCATCAATTCAGCCACTCAAATGCTCCTCCCTGGCACGTGAGGGGACCTCCAGGACTCTGCTTCAGCAGGGATGGCTTCTTTTCCATTCTCATTGGCCAGAGCGTTTGCTCATTTGGCACTCAGTCTTTCAGATCTTACCCCTGAGCAACCATCCCAAGCTGTGACCCCTAGATGGGTCGGACTTAGAAAACAGGCCACTTGATGTCTTAAAGTGGTGTGAGGTTGAAATCCCTCTCATCGCTAATGTGGGGGATTTTGGTAAAAGAAGACGAGATCAGCATCGTGTCAGGATGATACAGAAGTTTGGAAAATAAAACGTAAGTTGGGGTAAAAAAAAAAAAAGGAGTGGGATCTGGGACACATGCAAAAAGAACAATGATTCATTATACAAGTTTGTCAGGAACAGAGAGACTGAATGAGAGGAAAACCTTCATTTCATTCGAGGTTCCATGCAACTGAAAAGGGAAGATTTGTTTTACTGTTGTCACCAGAAATCAGAGGCCTACTAAAAAATTATGACAGATCATTCATAACATAATATTATAAGGCTCTGCCTTGCTTTGACAAATAAGTCATTACAAAGCACCATATGCATTGCAATAATCAGTTCCTCTAAATCAAAGCAGAATATTTAGTTTTAAATATTTTTTTACACTGAAATTTCATTATGCTCATTTCCTTAAAAAAAAAAAAAATCCAGATTTGTTATAACTCAGTATCTCTAGTGGTTGAGATTTTTGAGGGAAATTGGACAAAGCCCTAGATTTTTTTTGTCCATCTTCCCCTCAGTCCAGTCAAGAAAGGAATTAGTAACAGTAAATAAACACAAAGATCATCAAAGATGGGTTCTGCCATGAGAGACTGTGGACTTTGAGAAACAAACTGAGGGTTTTGGAAGGGAGGGGGGTAGGAGATTGGGTGAGCCTGGTGGTGCTTATTAAGGAGGGCACGTACTGCATGGAGCACTAAGTGTGGTGCATAAACAATGAATTCTGGAACACTGAAAAAATACATAAAATTTTTTTTAAAAGGTAAGGAATTACAAAAAAAAAAATGGGTTCTGGGCTCTTACAAGATGTGTCTGAGAAAAACAATTCTCAGATTCGTTGACAGTTCTATAACGGAGGTTTAATAGAATAAACCTACTTTATAGGTCCCTTGTCCAAATGTCCTAATGCTGAGTGTTCTTAGTGGTTTTAATTCTCCAGTTACCTAATTGGAACCAGTGAGTCACCATAATGTATTATGCGAAGGCAGTGTGTTTTGAAAGCACACTAACATCTTTCCATTAGCTCTGATAATGTACACCGCAGTCAACTCCCTAACACTTGAGTACGAAGCCTTAACTAACAAATGCCTATCCGCCAAGTGCATTATTCTGACCGATCTTTGCTTTACTTACATTTACCTCAGGTTGTGCTTTATTTCCAATTTTTGACGCACAACAGAATTACCGATGTGATTTCTGACTGGACCGTTCCCTTTCCCTGTGCATCTCAATCAAATACTGTGTTATTTTTAATGTACTTGATTACGACGGCTTTAGAAGCTCTCAGAAACACAAACGGCAAATGATCTGTAACCGAAAAACAATTTTCCACATCTTTCTCCCCTTTCCGGCATGGGGCGTTCCCCACCCCCACCTTCTCCCCCCTTGCTAGCACTTCTAATATCGGGACCTGAAAATCCTCCCACCATATGTCAGAGATATTTGATCTTTTTCTGTCTAAGCCTGTGGTAGGGCTCACAGTTCACACTGTCTGCTCTGTCTGATTCCTCCTCAGGGGAGTCTGATTTCACATTCTAAATGCCCTAAATAGACTTTAGAAAGAGTTCCTCCTTCCTCCACTCAGAAGAGAACCACCATGAAGAATACAAAGAAAGACACAAGCGGGGTCCCCCTAAGTAAAAGACACCTATCTCTCCATGGCCGGCTCGGCTAGGGGACCGTCCGTGGCGCCCACAATACCTCCTTCTCTTCTATGATAACCAATCTTGAACACAAACACAATACACTCTCTGTCTTGCCAAGCGTGGACAGACAGGGCACAGAGGCAGGTATTTCCAGCCCTCTGCGTACGGTAGACAGAAATTTAAGTGAAGCCTAAAAGTGTGAAGCTTTTCTATTCTAGCAAACCTAAGAGGAAAATGTTTTTTAACGATGTAATGTAGTGTAAAAAAACAGATTCCTTCCGTTTTATAAATAGTGAATCCAGATTCAGAAGACACACAACAGCCGTGCAACCTGTCAAACACAGCAATTTCCATTTTCCCCTCCACTTGGCGGCTGAAGGCAGGCTCCTTTTGGAGGGACTGGCAGGTGGCGCCCCTCCTCCTGCTCCTTTCAATGAAAGACCCCAGGACCGCAGATGAGATCTTGGTGGATTCCCGGGCGGGGGAAGGGGGACGTTTGCTGGCCAGGTTTTCCCCCTCGCAGAGGCTAATTTAACCACACACGGCCATCTTGAAATTGCCGCTAACTGGGACTTCCAATGAATAAAACTCCTTTCATGCTCATTAGGAGGCCTAACTACCTCTCTGTGCAAATTCTGAAGGGGGTATTTTAGTCCCTAGGCAATAGCAACAGACTGACCAAAGTGGTATTCAGGAGAGAGCATAGATGTCGAAGAGGAGAAAGGCCTCCTTTCAAGCCAGGAGTGCTTTCTGTCAGGAAAGAGAAGTGAGCATTTCAGAGGTAATAAAGGAAAGAGCAGGGTCTTAAGGAGAGCTGGTTGAGTATAATTGCACTGGGGGTTCACCGGGACGGGGGAGGACTACAGAGGCTGGCCTGGACCTGCCCTCAACTAGGCTTCTGGAGACAGGGGCACTTCACACCCTACTCCTCTCTTCCTTCCCCTCAACTATCCCCCTCACCAGCCGCCCCATAAACTATTAGCACCGTGAGGTGCCAAATACATGACCAAATATAGGTTTTCTCTCAAACAGAGAAAGGGCTTCTGTTGTTCTACCATAAAGAAGAGACAGAAAGCAAAAGCCAAGTACGTGACTAACCCTCACTCAGAGACCACTTGCATTAAATATCCTCAGTCAATGTCTCAGACTTTTAACCCACTGGGGTGCCTGGGTGGCTCAGGTGGTTAAGCACCCGACTCTTGATTTCAGCTTAGGTTGTGATTCCAGGGTCGTGAGATCAAGCCCCACGTCAGGCTCCATGCTCTGTTGGGAGTCTCAGTTGGGAGGTAATATGTACCTTGAGATTCTCTCTCCCTCTCTCTGCCCTTCCTTCACGCACTTTCTCTTTCTTTCTCCCTCTCTAAAAAATAAATAAATGCTTTAAAAAATAAAAAGAATTTTCACCTGCTATAATTGAGCAACCATTTTTCCCCACAATAAATAAGAAGAAATAAGAAATTCACCGAATGCACAGCAAAGTTAACCTCCCTCAGCACCCTGAATGTGGCCTCTTGGGAGAAATACATAATAAGAATGACATGAACACTCAGCATTTTCTGTTTTAATTGGTGTTTAACCTTCTACATTTGTCCGAGCTACTTCTCCTGGAGAAGAGGCAGAACGTCACAGTATCTGTGCAATTCTCTTATACACTGGGGCTAACGGGAGTAAAATGTTCCTGGAAAATAAGGAATGATTTAGAAAAGCAGAGAGAGGAAAAGAGAAAAGTAATGGACACTATGCCCATTCCTTGCCACACACACACAGACCAAAGGAGCAAGACTTTACATGGAATTCCCCAGAGGGACAAGCAAACCCACATTGAGCCCAAAATATTTGCTTTATAATATTTTTTAAAATAATTTAATACATTTGCTTCTGTTGCCCTACTTCAGTGAGGAGGAAAGAAGTGGTGGTAGCTAAGGGAATTCGGGTAGGAAAAGAGATCACTGCATCACATCAACATCAAGTTTCTGAGTTTCCATGTCAGTTCATTATTATAAAACAATAAATCAGCATTTTCAATGTGAGATGGTCTCCCAAGCATCCAGAAGGAGAGCTTGGGCTGTCCCGTAAGTGAGGCATTCTAGTTTCTTTCTCTCTCTTTGTCTATTAACCAAGTAAATACGTTGTGTATGACACTCCCAAACTCTGTCTGGGATATACAATGAAAATATTCAGAGATCTAGCTGCATTTCATTTGCTGGAAAAATAGAATGTGGGACTTGAGATTTCAAAGGAAGAACCAGGTTAATCCAGGGAGGTTGAAAAACTTCCCTCTGGTTAGCCCCTTGCTGACCATTCCTGGTGAATGATCATAGTTGAACACAAGCATTGTGTTCATCTTTTTTGGCCTCATACTTGTCATGTGCTTTCTTAATTACTGTCTTCATATGAGGAGTCCAAACAATGCATAGTTATAGACAGCAAGGATCAAATTAAAATGCCTTTAGAGCCCAGGCAAGCAATACAATTATGTGAAACAAGCCCACTGGTAAGGGCCCTTCCCACCCTTGGAGAACATTGACACCCTCAAGGCTTACAATTTCAAATCAGCAATCCAAGGGTCCATTGATACACAAATCAATCAAGAAGAGGTAGTAGGTAGATATAATGGACTCTTAGCCAGAAAAAGAATGAGATCATACCATTTGCAGCAACACAGCTGGACCTAGAGGGCGTTAGGCTAAGTGAAATAAGTCAGAGAAAGATGAACCCTATACGATGGCCCTTATATGTAGAATCTAATAAAAGCAAAGCCAATCAACCAAAGAACAGAAACAGAATCAAAACTGCAGAAAACAAACCCGTGGTTACAAGATGGGCCAAAGAGGTTAAAGAGACTGAGATGTACAACATTCCCATTATACAACAGGTGAGCCACGGGGAAGGAAAAATACAGCACAGGAATAGAGTCGATGGTATTATATCAACATTGTATGGTGACAGATGGTAACTATACTGATTCTGGTGGGCATTCCTAATGAACAGAACTGCTGAATCACTGTGTTGGTTACCTGAACTAATAGGGCTCTGTACGCCAACCACACTTCAATTAAAAGGTAAAAAGTAGTAAGGTACTGAAAGAAAAAATAAAATTGAAACAACCACACACATCAAGGCACTGAAAATCAGCCAAATCTTTAAAAAAAAAAAAATTAAAAAGGCAACATAATGGTGACATCCCTTCTGACCCAAGTGGGTCTAAGAACCTATTTCAGGGTCTAAGAACCAATTTCAGCTCAGCGATGGAGGGGTCTTTCACATCCCTGGAAAGAAGGGCACGTTAAGGCATTTCAGAACATTACCTATTCACTCTGTGTACATCCGTGTGTCGTGTGTGTCTATGCTACGTCTGTTTGCCCAGATGGCAGAACACCATTCAAAAGGTGTCAGGCATTAAGAAATAAATAGTGGGACCGTATATGAGAGAGTATACACACATGGCCAATGCACTTGCCACAGATGCCTTGACAAGGAGAGAAGGAACTAAGATTTGTGTAGGTTTGCAAATATCACAGTGACTCAGGTCATAATATCGAAGTATGTAGGAACGAAAGATTAAAGCAGAAGAATGGAAGATGAGGTCCATGTCCCCAAAGGCGACAACCACTTGTTGAGGAAGGGGGCTCAGAAGCTGACATGAGTGCCAGTGGGACAGAGAGATTTGGGCAGAGTCAGGTTAGTGAAGATTAACTGACTCTGTTTATAAAAGAAAAATCTGTAAAGGCACAAAGTCCCCAAGATGAGAGAGAATCACCGATTTTTTTTTCCCCTCCAGGACGACAGCACATCAAAGTCAGAGAAAGAGAATGCAAAACAACTTCTGATCTTAAATGAATAAGACAGAATCGAAATTATGAGTGAGAAAGACTGAAACTTGAGAAGTGGGTGCTTTCAATAAAGAAGTAAATCCAAAGTAACAGCCAACTATTCAACAGTTGAGGAGCTGGTGGCCCGAGACGATCTTTGATACTCCTTAATTCATATTCCTTGTGAATTTTCAAATATATATACTTTAACCTCATATAAAAATGTTGAGGATTTTTTTTTTCATTTCTACATTAAGCTTTCTCTCTCTCCCCTCGTGTCTATCCAAGAAACATATGCTGATACCAACTAATAAAAAGAGTTCACTGTTCCCCAGGTGCATCCGCCATGACCTTGAGCTGACCTTCCTTGGTTGGTCCACATCAGAGGCCAGTAAGGCATATGGAAAGACCTCAATATTGCCCTGCAAACAATCCATACAGCTCTCGTAAATGCTCTTTATAACCCTCGCGCCCAAGAATTTTAGTCCTCCTTTAGATACATGGGAAAACCTCTTAGCTTATCTCAACTCTTGCCCTAACCCTCCCCAGGTCCATCAGTCAGAACTTCCCTGGAAGCAAAGGGCTCATCAGGTTTTATCTCCTGTCCTTCCCAAGCGAGGCCATTTCTAGGACATCTGAAATCTCAGGTTCATCTGTAATTTAGTCCAGAGCCATTCTGTAACTTTACTGGTTGGGCTGCCTTTAAAGTGATCCCTGAATCTGTGTCTGAACCATAAACCTGAAATGTTGTACATCTGCATTCTAATCTAAAGCAGCTTTAAATAGGGCAGCTGTCAGCAGGCGATACCTCACAACGCACTGGTGCGTTCGCAGCGGCGGAGGTACTGCTGCTTTAACCACCGAACGCACGTTGGTTCTTAACTTCAAGCCAACTGGTTTACTTGGCGACACTTGTTTATTTCTCCCCTCGATTTTGTTCTGTTTATTTCACAGTCTCTTATTTGCCATTTTCTCCAAGGAACCAACGAGTTGACATCCATAATTTCATGGGCTCATTTTGACTTTTTGTAGAGCATCAATCTGCAAGGAAAACTGAGTCTGGGTAGTATTTAGAGCTGTGATATGTCACCTAAGGACAGGAAATTAAGGTACAGTGATCACTCAGCTCTAACATGCCTTGTTGAACTTAGTATCAAAGCACAAAACACAAGACTATTTGCTCCCTAAGACTGTCTCTCTCTCTCTCTCCTTGTCATTACTTCAGAGTCAGTTAACTAGGGTTAACTAGATTCCATTTCCTAATAGGCAAAATATCTTAGAGACCTGGTCTCCTTTCTCATCCTGTTTCCTCTTGTTACACAAATAGCTCCTTCCCTGCATTACGTTGCTTCTCTGATATATCCCATACAGCTCAGGCAGGCTCATTTTCCTATACTCTGTTTTTGAAATCCTGCTCCTGAAAACTTCCATGGGATCCTGACTGGCCACTAAAGCGGGTCCTTCCGCAAACTGTCTGATCTAACTAGGCAGGTCCAATCCCTCTTCAGAAACACCACAGCTGTATCCTGACTTTGACTCTTTGCTCCCTCTGTCTTCAATTCTTTCTCTTTTTTTTAATTTAAAGATTTTATTTATTTATTTGACAGAAATCACAAGCAGGCAGAGAGGCAGGCAGAGAGAGAGGAGGAAGCAGGCTCCCTGCTGAGCAGAGAGCCCGATGTGGGGCTCGATCTCAGGACCCTGGGATCATGACCTGAGCCGGAGGCAGAGGCTTTAACCCACTGAGCCACCCAGGGGCCCTCTGTCTTCAATTCTTTCTTGCGAATGCCATCCAGCCTCACTTCAAGGATAAGCTCAACTCATCTTCTTCTGCCCTGTCACTCCAGATGCTCCGAGGTAAGCCTATGAGCCAAGCGTCTCACTCCCGTTCATGCTCAATGACACTGTCTAAGCACGATATATACTTCACGTGACTATCACAAAATACCTATGAGGAAAGCATTATCCATCATCCTACTGTACGGATGAGGAAACAGAGTCATTTTTTTGTGATTAAGTCACTTGCCCATTTTTATACAGTCATCGAGTGATAGAGGAAGCGTTCAAACCTAAGGCCGTTGGTGGACCATTTCCTCCTCAGGACCTCTTAGCGATGCTCCTTAGTTCACTATCCTGGCCGGCATGCATTTGTATCTCATTTACAGAGAGTTCTCATCACCTTGTACAAGTCCCAGCCCTCTAAAGGCAGATACCCCTTCTGACTGCCTTATAATATATTAAGTACAAGGAATAGTTACTTGTTCCATACTCTCCTTCCAAGACACCCAGTTTGTTTGAGCACAAAAGACAATGGGACCTCACAGCTCCTTTGCATTTTGTCATGATCACGGGGCTAATTGAGACCAATGACTTGTGAGCAGAAGTGACTATTTTTCACATGGATGTTTTAAGAGGAAGAGTGCAATTCACCACTGCCTCTCTTTTCCGTTTCTGTGACTTTGGGAGAAGGTCCACATGAATGCCATTCTAGGAACCTGGGTCCTGGAGTAGAAACCACCGAAAGCAGAGTACCCAGAGGACCTATGCTAGACCTAAGAGAAAATACCAGACTTTGGGGATTTTTAACTTCGATTTGGGGGGGAAGCCCTTTGGTTTTTTTGTTCGTTTGGAGGTTTTTTTTAAGCTTTTATTTTTTTATTTGACACAGAGAGAGACAGAGAGAGAGGAACACAAGCAGGGGGAGTGGGAGAGAGAGAAGCAGGTTTTCCACAGAGCAGGAAGCCCAATGCAGGGCTCGATCCCAGGACCGTGGGATCATGACCTGAGCTGAAGCCAGACGCTTAACCCACTGAGCCACCCATGCGCCCCAAGCCCTTTGTGGCTGCAGCACGACCAGCCTATATAACTAAGAAGGATGTACAGCGGCTACGGTGGAGGATCCTAGTGGTGACTCATGTGTAAGCCAAAATCAGAAGACCTCACTGATTACATACAGAACAGTCAGGAAAAACAAACAAACAAAAACCACCTGCATGAAAGGCAATAAAGCAAAGAAGTTTCATCCAGGAGAGTTTGATCCTTAAGAACTTTCAGCTGGGGGTGTCTGGGTGGCTCCATGGGTGAAGGGTCCAACTCTTGATTTCCGGCTCAGGTCGTGATCTCAAGGTGGTGAGATCAAGCCCTGCCACCAGCTCTTACCATCTCCCTGTGCCCTTTCCGATCCCTGCCCCTATTCTCTAAAACAAATAAATCTTTAAAAAAAAAAAATTTCATCTCAAACATGGTCCCAGACAGGTGCTGGATCTCATAAAAGGAGAGCCCAACAAGACCAATTTTGATTTCAAACTGTTTTTTAAAGTTTTGCTGGTGTTACGATACTCCTCATTAGAATAACTTTCACAGTTCTGTTTTCCCTTCAGCCTAACAACTGTGCTCCAGTCCTCTCTGAGATTTGTTCTTCTCCCCTGGTTTACTCTTCAGGTTTTAAGAGCCTCTGAGCATGTACAAGGAACTTTCTCATTATGGAGACTATACCAGGAGCAGTTCTCTCTGCCTATCACAGTTCAATTTCCAGTCTCTCCAGCCATAAAAAAGAAAACAAAAGACAAAAAAAACAAAACCAAGATAGGAAACAGTGCAGGGTACTCAACCCCACTTTAGCCAAGGAGAGTGGGATTCTCAACATCACTGGATTTTTCTCACTTACCGGAGGGAGATGGTCTACACTCATTTCAACTTAGGATGAAATGGTATTTTTTTATTTCCAGAGTTAAGCTTGTAGTTTATAGTTAATCTGATGATGTAACCATGATTTTGTTTTGTTTTGTTTTTCATGCAATCAAAGGTCTCCAGATCACTGTTGTACCTCCCTGACTACTCTAATCTTAGCTCCAAATAGGGTAGGAGAGTCTCTGAATAGACCCAGGTACGTCATGCCATGCCGCAAAGTGTGAAGGTAAAAACTCAGACGTGAATTATTCAGTGTTTGTAAGGATGAGAGAGTAGGCGGAGCCCACCATCAACACAGAGTTGCAGAAGCGTCTTAATTTTCCAAGTTCTGCTTCAAGGAGCCCTTCTTGTACTGATGTTCAGACAAGCATTCTGTAGATACTGACTCATCAGAACGGTTACAGAACTCTTCCTAGTAATGACTTCAAGGTCCCTTGTCCAGTGGATGTGGGTGTGGACTAGACACTTCACAATGATGGATACAACCACACCATCATCTAAGTGTTGTAGATTTCAATGTATGGGCCAGTGGTAAGAAAAAGTCGGCAGAAACCCAGAAGAAGTTCCTGCCGGGGGGGTGGATAATTAAAAACACTCCAAATGCGCTCTAGAGGCAAGAACATGAGTGCCTTTGTCTTTCTCTTACTAAGAGCCCCGAGCTGATTTGAAGCCCTCTGAGCTAAGGGTCACTACGAACTAGAAGCAGTTGCGATCACCACGAACCAATTTAATTTGGACTATCTCGGCCAGCCTTATTGAATTCTCTCCAAGCTCCCAGAGGCGGAAATGTACGGCCGCCCTTAGCTATTCAATAAGGTTTACTGAGACCTCACTGGAGCAGGCTGGTTGTACGCGCGCCATCATCTAGTTGAAACATCTTGAGCAATCAATTCAAACTTGTTATTGTCATTTGAGTTTGAAAATTTAATAAGCAATTACCTGAACACATTCCTTTATGTTTTTAATTTCTACTGAGATGTTGTTCCGTTTTCAGGCCTAAAGCAATCATGCCCTCCAGAATATTTAATTGAATGAGTCCGTAACGCGAGCCTTTTTCTTAACTGTCTTTTCCTAGTGTGATTTATGAATATGAATGAAGCCGTGTCTTTCTAAGGAGGAAGTCAAGAATAAGTGCAAATTTCAACCATCTGACATGGGCGGATGACATAACTCATTTTTGTGATGTGGAAGGAACCAGCAGACCCCTCTAGGTACTGGAATGCCTTTCCTATAGGGCCTATATGAAATGCTTTCTCTTTCTCTTTTTTTCTGAGGCATTACTGCAGAAATGCACATACCTATATTGTGTATATACACACACATGTGTATATACACACATTCACATACGTGATACATATGTGTGCATGTATTTGATATAGACATGTGTACCTGTAAGCATGTATGTCTGCTTCTACTGATCCTACCACACACGAAGCAGTGATCTTTCATTTACAGAAACCTTCATTTAAGGATCTTTTGTAGAACATTATTCTAAAAATGTAAGTAGAAAATACATTTTGTCTACTATTTCCTTTTCTTCTTGTTTCTATCTAGAACAGGGGTCGGCATACTTGTCTCGTCAAGGGCCAGATGGTAAATATTTTAGGATTTGCAGCCATAAGGTCCCTGTCTCAACTACTCAACTCTGCTGTTTTAGTCCAAGAGCAGCCACAGACAATACATAAACGAGCGGGTGTGGCTTTATTCCAGGACAACTGTATTTACAAAAACAGATGGTAGGCCAGATCAAGCTCACTGGCCAGAGCTGGCAAACCTCTGGCCTAGAATACGTAATGAAAGAGATCGTTTTCTATGTGCAGTTTTGATGTTTCATTCGTTGGTTGGTTGGTTGATTAGTGTTGTTTGTTTATTTGTTTATTTTTTGCTAAAAACATGAAGTTCCTTCTAGGCATCCTTGGAAGGTCTTCCTCCATCTGCCCCCATAAATAAAATGGTATTTCAAAGAGGTTTTTCCTTTGGCCTAATTTTTTGAGGGGATCCTTTTTTTTTTTTAAAGATGCACTTTTTTTTTTTTTTTAAAGATTTTATTTATTTTATTTGACAGAGATGACAAGTAGGCAGAGAGGCAGGCAGAGAGAGAGAGGAGGAAGCAGGCTCCCTGCTGAGCAGAGAGCCCGATGCGGGACTCCATCCCAGGACCCTGAGATCATGACCTGAGCTGAAGGCAGCGGCTTAACCCACTGAGCCACCCAGGTACCCGAGGGATCCATTTTTTAAACCTTCTCCATGTCTTCACTCATCGCTTAAGAAATCTAAAAAAAAAAACCACCTCCCAACTTTTCCTTCAGTCTAGATCCTTCCTCTAAATACCAGAGCGCCATACCAAAATCTTTACAAACCCTCTACCCAACAACCATCAACAACCATCAACCTAAATATGACCAAATTAGAACTCATTTTCTTCCCTACGAGTTTGCCATACCTCCTGGTTAGCTCCAAGAGTCCAGCTACTCCCTGAGAAACCTTATTTCCTTCCTCTCCTTCTGACCCATCAACTTGCAAACTCCATCTCATAAATGACTCTCCATGCTTGGCCATCCTCTCTGTCTCCCGCCATCTGCACCCGCCATTCTACAGTCTCAGTGCTTCCTTCCTGAAATTTTCTTGAAAAGGACCCACTGTTGCCCCACTCTCCGGTCCTTTTTCTTTTCCACAAGTACCTCATACTGCTCCCAGCCGTGTTTCTAACATGTTACCTTTCAACTGAACACCTGCAGTTATTTCTTTTCCTACAAAAAGATCATCATAGAATAAAAAGCCCTTCCAGCATCAACCCACCCACCCTGCTTTCCTTCCCTTGCTTCCACTCGCTCCAAGCCCACCTTCCCTGGAACTCCATGCTGGGATCATACTGGCACCCCCCCTTCCCGGGCAGTCCAACACCCAGATGTCTCTATTAGATTGCGCCTTTTCTACACTCTGCATACCCTGCCCTATTCTGACCATACAAACACGAAAAAGCCAAAAAGCTTACAAGACGACAGCACAAGTGGGACAACCAAACCAAGTAATTAATCATAAAGAGATGACGTGAGAAAGCAGTGAAGTATAGTGATTTAAACACAGACTAGGAAACATCTGATTTTGAATCCCAGTGTGCCACACAGCTGAGAGATCTTGAGCAGGTTACTGAGCATGTCTGTGTTGTGGTAACACCACTGGTAAATAGTGGTATAAAGCAACCTACCTTAGAGAATGGCTACAGGGAGTAAGTGAATAGTTTATAAATCACTTAGAACAATGCCTGGTGCATACACAAATACATATGTACACTTAATATACATACACACCACACATGGACACTCATTAATGTGTGCATGTGTGTATCTATACATGTGTATATATGCATATGTGCATATTTACACATATGTGTATGGATAAGTCTATACATGCATGTAGACATATATGTATACACACACCCATACCCTTAATTATGTATTCATGTATGTATTTTATATACATATCCATCTATAATAATTAATCAACTAAATCTACAATAGAAAAGCTGAGGAGTAACCAAGTAATTATGTACGCAGAAGTGAAGGCAAGTCAAAGATAGAAAGGAGACAATCCCATGGAACATGAGAGAGAAACTGACAAGCAGAACCAGGCTTTGAAGCCAAGTCAGACTGTCTCCTCTTACTATAAACTCTATTCATTTACTGTCTGTACCACTGAGAACTGTGGCTATCCTTAAGAGTAAGCTTTTACTTTGGTCTTTATTGCTTTATTATTTAGTAGTTTATTATTTAATAGTTTTATTTATTATTTCATAGTTTATAGGTATATTTTATTATTTAATAGTTTATATTTAATACACTGCTTTATTATTTAATAGTTTATAGATTTATAATTTTTTTACCCATGTAACCCCAAAACACCTAGATGATACACAATATATGTATGTATATAAATTGGGGAAGTCGGGGGGGTTCCTGCTGTTTTCAAAGACTGGGGCCAGCATATAGTAAGGTTAATAAGTATTAATCACAAAAGGATTAAATGACAGAATAGATGTTGTCTTAAACATAATCTTAACTCCTAAATGTAAATGTAATCTTCAGTAATGAAACACATGTTATCAGGTCAAATTACTCTTGGATCCAGCCTTTATTACTGCAAGATATACAACAAGCTCAATTATTTTCTTGTTTATAGCCACCATTAGTCACCGTGTTAGTTCTGGAATAAAAAAAAAAAAACTCTGGACGACCACCTACTGAGCTGCAGGGCTCAGACTTACAGGAGAGCACAGGGTGACAGGCTATGAAATTCAGGAAGACAATGCCTCAGGGGAGCTTACCTTAGCTCAAAGCCTGTCTTGTTTATTACATCTGCTCTCTATAAGCAAGAGTGAGGACCTGGAAGCCTCAAGAAAGGCCGAACACACAATAGGTATATTTGGTTGATAAAGGTATTTCATATCTTGTACAACATGTAGGAAAACACAGTCAGAAGTCTGAGGATAATATAAGAATTATTAGATACAGGGGTGCGTGGGTGGCTCAGTCAGTTAAGTATCTGCCTTTGGCTCAGGTCATGATCTCAGGGTCCTGGGATTGAGTCCAACTCCCTGCTCAGCGGGGAGGCTGCTTCTCCCTCTCCCTCTGCCCCTCCTACTGCTCATGCTCTCTTTCTCGCTCACTCACCCGCTTGCCCGCTCTCTCTCTCAACAAATAAAATCTTCAGAAGAAAAACCCAAGAATTACTGGATACAGAGATCGAACCAGAATTGGGGAGGAAACTAAACTCAAGTAAGAGAACCTTAAAGACTATGGCTCAGAGAAAGGATATCGACACTGAAAAGACAGAAAACAAAACTCTGAAGCCTAGGTCTCTAGGCAAGGCTTTTCTAGAAAATTTTCAACCAGTGCTTTCCATGTATTTTCATGGCATTTGGGTGTAAACAGTATAATTATACATTCGCATCTGAGCTGGGTACACCCTCTCCCCCTTAACACTCCCTTGTAAAAACCAAGACGTATTCTCGCATTAGTATTTTCATCAAGTTGGAGTTTTCATTTCTTTCCCTTCATCCACTTTAATTTTGGTGAAAATAGAAATCATGTGCCCTAACAATAAACATAAATATCCTGGGTCCTGGGGGGGGGGCGGTGAGAAAGGAAATGAAGGTGTATTGGGTGTGATTATGGACCCTGTTAAGTGTACAACCCTATTTTGGCAAGGGTTCACAGTTGGGCTTTTAACTCATTCTCTATGTGGCCAAATGATCCACAACCCAGGAGATGACAAGGGGTCTAGGACCTCTGAACACTGGTATTCTGTTGGCCTGAAGACTGCCAACTGTCCTTTAATGTAATAAGAGCTTTGAGAAGCCTGGGATCCTTAAGGATTTAAAAAATCTAAAAATAAAAAACAAGCTCTGTACTCATTTCAATTTTGAAGTATTTACTAACTAGATTCCACACCTAAAATGAAGTTAACTAAAATCTTCTGTTCTTTACTCATTTGAGGGAGTAAATGGATCCCCAGCTGAGTACTGTTCCTTTTCAATATTCACTGCTATTTCATTTAAACTCAATTAATTAACATATAGTTTCAGATGGAGAGTTGAGTCATCCATATCACTAGTAGAGGGAATGCCTCATGGTCTACAGAAGTCCCATTTTATTGCTTGGTTTGGGGGAGATGAGAAAGGAAATGCAAAGTCAGAGTCACAAGTGAAAGCTGTGTAAGGCAGCCCTTGTGCAAACGAACTATATTTACTTCCCTATAAGGGAACTACAATTAACTACCAAACGCAAGGAGGCTCCACAAGGACCAATTTCCATGTCGATAAATGCCAAGGGTGGTACTATGCACTTCTTCCTTTTTCACATTCTGTCTCTTCCTCTCTCCCTGTCTCTCCCCTTCTAAGTCAAATATAAATGTGCTGAGACGTCTGAAAAGGAAGAAAGATATGGTACAGCTCCTGGACTTCAAAAATGAATAGAAAAAAAGAACAAAACCAAACCAAAACAAAACAAAAACAGAAAAACCAGCAAGTCGTCTTGGGGGAAAACAAACAAACAAACAAAAAACAACCTTTAATATCTACGCCTCTTTTTTTAAATCTAAAAGTGCATGTTGTTTTAAAAAAGCAAATATTTAGGGGCACCTGGGTGGCTCAGTCGGTTAAGCATCTGCCTTCCGCTCAGGTCATGATCCTGGAGTCCTGGGATCGAGCCTCACATCTGGCTCCTTACTCAGTAGAGGGCCTGCTTCTCCCTCTCCCTCTGCCTGCTGCTCCCCCTGCTTATGCTGTGTGTGTGTGTGTGTGTGTGTGTGTATGTGTGTGTGTGAAATAAATAAATAAATAAAATCTTTAAAAGAAAAAAAAAAAGCAAATATTCACTGACCAGTTTCAAAAGCTGCTAGAGCTCTGCTCATCTCTCTCAGCTTTGTGTTCGTCCCATTACTTTACTGCCTTAGATATTTGTACTGCAGAACAGTGATCAATTAGATGAATAGGTCCCATTACTTTGTGGTTAATAAAAGATTTTATATTCTGAGATACACACAAAAATAAGTCAGAGTCAGCAGTGGATTTATGGGATGGGGAACAGAAGGAAAACTGTTTATCTAACAGATCACAGTCTTGAAGAAGTTTTTATTGTCTTGGCAGACTGGACTCCATTGCCTTCTCCTCCTGAGCCCCAGAGAACCTGTCTGGATTACAGATGCACAGGCCCTCGGGTACTTACGACCCAGGCCCACCTCCTTCCCATGCCACAGACAAGTGCCATTCTGGAAATGCCTCTTTCAATAACAAGAAAGATATTTTCCGGCGATGAGAACCTCCACTCAAAACCATCTTGGTTTTTCTCAGGTTCTGAACCATGCTGGGCTAGCAAACCTAAGCCCACCCACGGTTTGCTCTACCTACAGCCCATCTCCACGCCTGATTACCCCCATAATAAATCGTTTTCCTCCAACGTAAAGCTCTAAAAAAAGAAAAAAAAATTTGAAAGTCAATCTTTTAACTGCTTCTTATGTGGTATTTATTTTTCTCTACTTGCCAGCTGAAATGGCTCTAATGTGCCCCAAAGGGCACCGTTCCCGTCAAGCTCTGAGGTACATCAAGCTCAGATGCAGGCAGGTGAAGGGGTCTGGGAGTCTGAGAGAGAACTGGAATGTTAAGGAGAGAGCAGAACGCCCTTTGGGAGGCAATTCTATTCGGAGGGAGCTTAGGCCCTTGAACTAAGGGCAGACAGACAAAGCAGGCATTCCCAAAGCAAAGATGGCAGCCCAGCCATGTGGCTGGACGGTGCTCGGCCCCTACAAACTGCCCCCGTGTGGAGCCACAGAATGTGGTGGCGACTCTCCATGACTTACTCTTTTCTAACGAGGATGTGAATTAATAGGACTTTTTATTTAACAGTAATGGGGAAAAGCTAACGCGCCAATCCCTGTCCTGACTCTTTCAACGGTATACTGTAATTGCTCTCCGGGTAATCCCAATTACACACGTGTGCATCATAAAGAATAAACGCTGTGTCCGTTTCCTCCGCAGCCATGCCCTGTGCCAGGCTCACTTGGCACACATATGGGCCGCCACTTGCAAAAACCGAAATTCCTCTCGACCCCCAAGAGAAACATCTGAAAAGGACAGAAACCAGCAAAAAGCCCAAGGTCTCCCTGACTTGTGAGGACAAGGATGAGAGGGAGCATCTTTGTGCAAAAAAAAAAAAAGAACTTCCTGCAGTCAGAGCAAGAACCTCCCACAGGGGAAATCTCAAAACTAAACAAAACGAAAACAGAAAAGGTAAAGGGGAGGGGAAAAGAAGAGGTTGTAGGAGAAAATATAGAAAGACAAAAAGAGTTTCCACAGGACCCTCAAGAGTGGTACTTTTTAAGGCCCTTTCAAGTTGCTCCCTAGCCTTCAGCTACCTGCGTCTGTCAAGAAGCAGAATAAGGGTTGGCTTTTTATGTTTACAAAACTTCATATGCATTCACATTTGTGTCATTTCCACGAGCAAAGTCAAGAGACCCATCGAACTCTCCCGGTAGCCACAACACTTATATACTTGTCCACACGGGCCTTACTCGTTCAACGCACAACTAGCAGGTTCACGTTCGTGACAGGATCATTATCTTCATGTCAGAAGTGTGCCACAAAACTCATGTCCGAGTTCCTACTTCTATTTAATGCCTTCAGATCCCAGCACGCTTGTGGGAGTTTGTGTGACTCCTGGGAGTGTTCTTTCCAATCAGTTGGAGCAAACAGAAGTTATAAAGGGACAGAATTCCACTAATCTGTACTTCCTCCCAGTAATCTAAAAGACAGGTCCTTTATCACCGCATGAATCCTTCTCGGAAAGTTAAGTATTTCCTAACTGCAGACGCTTTTAAATGAATAACCACGAAGCAGTCCTTCATTCTGAAATATAACCAAAATAAATACCTTGGTTAATGTTCACAAATTAACATTCCAGACTATCACTCTCAACCATCTCTCATAGTCGAATGCTAAGCATTCCCATTAAAATGTATCTAACCCCCGGATTTTGTTTTGCAAGATCCTGAGCTGAGCCGTGAAAAACTTTCTAGGAACATCAATATTCTCTTTTTCCTGTGCAGCTTCCAGCACTATGGGGAACTAACTATAAATAATCAAAGAGGAAGCTTGTAGCTCATGCCACCATTTCTCTGGGGCCTCGGATCCATACCTGCAAAAATGATTAGGATGAGAGTGGGGAGTCAAGTCCAAAGTCAATGACAAAAAGTAAGGAGGTCTTTGTGAATAGTACTGGCACAAGTCTCCCCTGGTTACCCTGGCCCCTGAGTCTTTGGAGTAGAGAATGGGACTGTAACAGTGAGCAAAACACTGACAGGAACTCAAACGGAATAAACAAAGCTAGACTTACTGCCATTTTTCTTTTTTCATACATGTGAACCAGGACAATTTTACGTAGGAGAAGGAGAACAACCAACAGATCCTCTGCTACCCTAGCACAGACCTGGAAACAAAGATGATGGAGAGAGGTAATGGGCCTGACTCTGGCTTCCCAGAGAAAGATGTTTTTGACCACTACAGCCAACCATCCAAGAGCAAGATTAGCAATTTGGGAGAAACTCATCATTAGAAAGCTCGATCCAGAAGCAAATGTATCATTCACAATAATCTTGGAGGGATTCCTGCCACCACTAAATCGCACCTCCCAGAACATCATGCATTTGCTAACCAGAGCAGCAGGAGCCTCCCTGCCTTACCATTCACTTCCAAAATGACCTTCTATCCACCAGTTCAAAACCCACTACCACAACTCCTATAGTAAGAGAATTATCTGAACATTCTTTGGTTTGCTCAGAACCCATGTAGGCACCAAGAAAGCAACATCAATGGAATCCATTTAATATAACACCAATAGTGTCATTTGTAGGAATGGGGCAAAATCAGCCAGCTCATGATAAACTTTTGGGTGTGGTGCTTTCCATGGAGTAACAGAAAAATATTTTTCTAAAGATAAACTTGAAAACCTATGTCTACTCTCCAGTTTGGAAACCAGTGGTAATGATGTGATAAACTTGGAGCACCAGATGTCTCAGTGTGGTCTGGTTAATTGAAAGCCATAGACCCCACATCTACGATCAGCCTCATACATGATCTGTTAATTTGATTGTCATATTGGTTTCCTCATTCATGTTCCTAGAGCTCTGTATATTTCCTTTGTCTTCACCCCCAGCAATTAAACCACATCGTTTTTGTTTTTGTTTTTGTTTTTTTCCCTGTCTTCAAAGTCATGCAAAATGTAAGATCTTAGTAAATTCGGTCTTTTAATAAAGACAGACCCAAAATATTCCAGAATTTTCCATATTTGTTTCTTTAATTTGTAAAAGATGGAGCTGACTTGAATAATTGATAATGCCATTTTGTTAAGAAGAGATTCTTTCTACTCACAAATGGTCTTATTTCTAGCAACGTCAAGGCAATCACATATCAAAAAGTATCTAGAAATAAGTATCTAGAAGAAATGAACACAACAGACACACACACACACATACACGCACAGCTCTCAGCACCTTTCAGAGTTTCTGTCTCGATGACTCACATACAAGTCATTAATGTGATGTGATAAAATGTGATGTCATAAAAGAAGCCTTCACCTCTCACCTAAATTGCTGAAACTCTTAAACATAGGATTTCAACATACTTTTGTATCTGGTTTCCCAGTCCTAAGTAAATTAGAATAAACAAAGAGAGCATGGGATGACCTTAGGAGGATATTAGAGGCAAAGAGAAAAAAAGAACAGAGAGAAGTCAACTGGCAATGCCTGACCAAGCAGAAGAAAATTTTAACAGCAAAAGCAGAACTATAAAAGCGTTTTATCACTGAAGACTCATAAATGTTCAATAATGTCTTAATAAAATTTTTGACAAGGATGACATTATTGAACTAGCAAACCAACGTTTTATTCATCATGGTTGCCCCTTTGGCAACACTACCTTTGAAATCAACAGCAACCATTCCTTCAAGGGGCAGCCGTACATACTCAAGTTCAAGAGGACCAATGGTTGGCTTCGAGTTTCAAAACAGAATTATTAGACGAATATGCGATATCAGGTTGCAACAACATTTTTGTTTGTTTTGTTTGTTTGTTTAATTTTGCTGGAGCTAGGCTTTAGTGAAAGTGAAAGTCACTTTCTCAACAACACAGAGATAGGTTGTTTTGAATATATGGTGTGATGCCGTGGGGCATTTAAGATCAGAGACCAGAAGGTGCAGAGCAAGAAAGAAGAAAGATACTCCACAAAGACAGTTCCCTGAAAAGAAACGGAAATGCCTTTCTGGTTCTGGGATAACTGAAAAAGACTAAGAGAAGCAGAAAGGATTGGATCTGAGTGACATTGTCTGACTGTCACCTCTTTCCAAACCTGAGGGTTGAGCATCAAGGGTAATGAAATCCTAGAAACATTCATATTGGCTTGGGGGAATTTAAAAACACAGTGTGCTGGAACCTAGTTTTCCTGGGGGTCCTGCAAGCCACACAGAGGATCTGCGGGGGGTATTCTTGGTGTCCCAGTGAGACTTTCTCTGACTTCTTTTGCACCGTACCTATCCTCCAGATGGTGTGTGCTTTGTTCTTCTCATTGCCCATTTTCCTCCAACTGGCTGTCCCAGTGGGCAGCCCCAAGGGCCTGGAAGTTTACAAACCCTTAAGGATGGCTAGGAACCAATGATGAGAGCCAGTGAGTACACAGGCCCAGTTCTCTTCCACAAAGATGAAACAGGCTACAAGGTCAAATGTGAATGTCTCATAGGATCAGGCCGAGCATAGAACTTCACTGAAATTTCCCACCTGTCTTACCTGCTTCTTTTTCCATATTCCAATATTCCCACATCCTCATTGTTCTCTTCAAGGAACAATTTTTCAATTTATCACTTGCATTTCAATCATTGATTCAGGGTTTGGGCCAAAGAAACCTCATCTAAAACAGTTGGTGCATGAAGCGGTTTTAGAAATTAGACTCTGTGGATGAGATTCTAGACGCAGGTCGCATATAGGACCTCTATCAATAAGGCTCTTATCATGGTAGCATGTGGAATGTCATCAAGGCCAGGCATGCTGCCATTATGTTCTTATTGTAGAGATACCTGTGGTGAACTGGGAAAGACTACAGGTAGAAAGAGATACAAAGAGATACAATGGCTTTTGCAATATCTTTGTCATCTGAGCTGTATAAGGGAAGTAGTACTTTTTAAGTACTGTAAAATTAGGTGGTTGTGACTAAGTGGTGTTGATGCACCAAGAAGAGCAAATGACAGGTTCAAGTTGGCCAGTCAGCCACCTAAAGGAAATTGTGAAAGCCAGAGAGTCTCCAAGGCAGTATTTAAAGAAACCTTTATCAGGGCACGTGTACCCAAATGTTTATAGCAGCAATGTCCACAACAGCCAAACTATGAAAAGAACCAAGATGTCTATCAGCAGATGAACGGATAAAGAAGATGTGGTATGTGTGTGTGTGTGTGTGTGTGTGCTGTGCGCACACGCGCACAGACACACAGACAGCAGAGTATTATGCACCCATCAAAAAATGAAATTTTTGCCATTTGCAATGATGTGGTTGGAACTAAAGGATATTATGCTGAGCAAAATATCTCAGTCAGAGAAAGACAATTATCATATGATCTCCCTGATATGAGGAAGTTGAGAAGCAGAGTTGGGGGGTTGGGGGTAGGGAAGGGAAAAATGAAACAAGATGGGATCAGGAGGGAGACAAAGTATAAGAGACTCTTAATATCACAAAACAAACTGAGGGTTGCTGGGGAGAGGGGTGTATAGAGAGAGTGGTTGGGTTATGGACATTGGGGAGGGTATGTGCTATGGTGAGTGCTGTGAAGTGTACGATTCACAGACGATTCACAGACCTGTGCCCCTGGGGCAAATAACACATTATTTGTTAATAAAAATAGTTTTAAAGAAATAAAATAAAGAAACCCTTATCAACTCCAGCTAGAGAAGAAGCCAAACTGATGACCAGCTCCAAGACTTAATAGTGAAGAAGCAGAACTTCAGAGAAGAATGAATGTATTTGCTGGCAAGTCTCCTGCTCTCACAAGTCAGGTGCCTGGTAGGGAAACAGTGGCAGCTAGAGACCCACAGATTCATTAGCAACTTCTAGACACATTATAGATCAGAACCAGTGATAAGGACCAAGCTTCAGGACTTTGCAGATGCCTCAGCCAAGACAGAAATCACACAGAAAAATGTTATTCTCAAGATCTGCTCCCATCTCCCACCCTGGACAGCAAACGAAGAAGTAAGAACAAGGATAACCCAATGGGGAAACTTATCCTGTTAAAGGAGGAAAGGGAATACACGCTGAATGACATTTGGGACATAATGTGTATCAGTAAAAAGTGCAAAAGTAGGCCTTGGAGTACATCTTGAGGGTCACATATGAGGAAAGAGGATAGTTAGAAGAGACAGCTGGAAAAGGCAAGTTTGCTCATACAGGGACAGCTTCCTCTGACTCTGGATTTAACTTCATAGAAAACCTCAAGCAGAATCTAATAGGCAGCTTGAATTGCTTTTACAGGTTTGTAGAAAGAACAATGGGCTTCCAGCTAATGCAATAAAAAAAGAAAAGGCACACAAACTAAGAAGGAGAAATAAAACTATTTTCGTTTGTAGACAGCATGATCAGCTGTGTAGAAAGTCTGAAAGAACTGATGTAAAACTCTCCTAGAATTATTAAGGAATCATAGCAAGACTGCAGAATACAGGTTAACATACAAGTTAGTAATATGTCAACTATAATCAAGTGGAATTTTAAACTAAAAATACAATGGCACTTACATGCCCAAATTAAATACTTAGATATGAATCTTACAAAATAGGTACATGATCTGTATGAAGAAAACTGCAAAGATCTGATGATCAGAATCAAAGGTCTAATTAAACAGAGAGATTTCTATGAGCATGGATAGGAAAGACTCAGTATTGTCACAGTGTCAGCCCTTCCCGACTTGATCTATGGATTCAGTGCAATCCCAATCAAAATCCCAGCAAGCTATTTTGGGTGCATCAACAAACTAATTCGGAAGTTAATATGGAAAGACCAAAGACTCACAACAGCCAACACAATACAGAGGAACAAAGTTGGAAAACTGACATTTTCTGACTTCAAGACTTACTGTAAAGTTACAGTAATCAAGACAGTGTGATACTAGGAAAAGAACAGAAAAATAAATCACAGTGCAACAAAACAGCCTACAAACAGTCATATAAATTTAGTCAACTGATCTTTGACAAAGAAGTAAAAGCAATACAGTGGAGCAAAGAGGTCTTTTCAACAAACGGTGTGAAAAGAACTGGACATTCACATGCAAAAAATAAATAAATAAATAGGCATCTACACATAGACCTTACACATGTCACATAAAATGATTAAAAATGGATCAAAGGCCTAAACATAAAATGCAAAACTATAGAATTCCTGGAAAATAATAAGAGAAAACCTACATGACCTTGGTTATAAGGATAACTTTTTAGATTTAACAGCAAAGACATAATCTGTGAAAGAAACAATTGATAAGCAGGGCTGCATTGAAATTAAAAACTTACTTTGTGAAACACAATGTCAAGAGAATAAAAATCCACAGACTAAGAGAAAATGTTCACCTAAGACCCAACTGAGGAAGGACTGCTGTCCAAAATTTACAAAGAATCCCTAAAATTCAACAATGAGAAAATAAACAACCAGATTTAAAAATGGGCCAAAGACCTTAACAGATACCTCACCAGACAACGTACACAAATGACAATTAAATGTTTGAAAAGAGGCCCATCCCATGTCACCAAAAAAAAAAAGAAAAAAGAAAAAAGTAAATTATGATGAGATACCATTACACAGCTATTGGAATGGTTGAAATTAGGATCATGGAAACATTAAGTGTTAGCAGACAGGTATAGCAACAGTAACTCTCATTCACTGCTAAAGATAATACAAGATAGTACAGCCACTTTGAAAGACAGTTTGACAGTTTCTTACAAAACTAAACATATACTTAGTACATGATCTAATCACACAGCTTGGAATTTACTCAAAAGTGTTTAAAGTTAAGTCTACATCAATGCACAATGTAGCTTTATTCATAAATGCCAAAACTTGAAGACAACCAAGATGTCCTTTGGTAGTTGAATGGATACTTAAACTCTGGTGTTTCCAGACCATTAAACATTATTTAGCACTGAATTTTAAAAAATGAAGTATCAAACCATTAAAAGTCATATAGAAACCTTAAATGCTCTCGGAAGCTAAGCAGGGTCAGGCCTGGTGAGTACTTGGATGGGAAATCTTAAATGCATACCACTGCATTAAAGAAGCCACTCAAAAAGGCTACATATCCTATCATTCCAACTCCATGACATTCTGAAAAAAGCAAAACTATAGAGACAGTTCAAAGATCAGTGGTTTCCAGGGATGTGAGGTGGGATGAATAAGCAGAGCCCAGATGATTCTTAGGGCAGTAAAAATATTCTATATGGTATCATAATGGTGAACATATATCGTTATGTGTGTTCAAACCCATTGAACATACAACAAAAAGGGTGGACTGTGATGTCATAAACCTTGGGCTCTGGGTGATTGTGACATGTCAACATAGCTTTATCAATTGTAATGGACCACTCTGGTGGGGGATGTTGGGAATGGGGAGGTTATACATATGAGAGGGTAAAGGGTATATGGGAAATCTCCCTGCCTTCTCCTTAATTTTGTTTTGAATTTAAATTGTTCTAAAAACAATCATCTAAACTTTTTTTTAAAAAGCCCCATTAAATGAAATGAAAATGCTAACAATGACCTGACATGGTATGAAAGGGAACAAAAGGCTCAGAGAAGGGGGCATATTAGTATACATGTAATGCAAAAAATGTAACAAAAAAGTACTAGTTGACTATTTCCAGGGAGGCTTTTGGGAAACTCCATTTAAAATAATAAAAAAATCAATTGGTAGGGGCCATCCATATAGTTGTAAAGCTTATAATGACTATCTTCTAAAGGTTTGGATTTAAGATGCTCTTCGGATATTGGGCTTCTGAGGAACCATCAGTATGAAAGATTCCAGTGGCAGACATTAACCATTGGAGGCAAAGTATATCTAATCACCATAAGGGTTAGTAAGATAAATGTGAAAACCAAGGGCCAGGGCTCTCAAGGGATTTAGGTCAATGGCTAAAAAATATGGTGCATCTAGGACCAATAGAGATGGGTAACTAAGGAGAGAGAGAAATAAGAGAGACTGTGCTTGTATGTGGATATACATCAAGAACATTGCTATCAATCACCTTGACTAAAAGTTATGGTTGCTTGCTCAGTTTCCACACCTGAGTCAATTTTCACATCTAGAATCCAAAGATGAAAACACATTAAGTCCCTGAAAAAAGAAGATGTGATGCCATGACATGTTTCAACAAGAGTGATTCTCTGTGTCCTTTCCCAGTGGGACCGGCAATCCTTCATCTCAGTACCTGTATATTCAAGGATGAAAAATATGTAGATATTCTGGGAGAGGTTGAGTCTCAACCGATCCTGTTACCAGCGATGGAAATGACTATCCTGATCGCACTAGTACAGTATAGACATGTGGATATCTACTGACAAAGACAGCCATGGATTGTGTTTAACAGATAGAGCATCCCATGGACCCACAGACTCATCCAATGGTCATTACTCTCATGGAATGGGCACACTAAGACTCTGATAAAACCCCAATACTGCTCCTTTGATCTGTGGCATAAGAATGATCATAGCAGAAAAGGATGTCTGTGTCACACTTCAATGCCCACCATAAAGCATCCATTCCAGAAGGAGTACTACATAGTCAAGTGACTAGGATGCCTCAATAAATTACTATCAGTTGACATTTGTCCTTGACTACCCAGGGCTTACATGATGGATTCACAAACAGAATAGCCATGGTATCAGAGAGGGAAGCTCTTCATAGGCCTCTCTCATCAATGATAATGTAGTGTTTGATATGAAATCATTTTGTCCAATATGTCAACAGAAGAGACCCAGGCAGAATATGTGATAAACTACCCTCTCTTGAAGGAACAACATACCACTTTGTGGCAAGTTGATTTTACTGGACCCTATTCATTCTAGAAAGTAAAGCAAATCTTCTTTATCAAGATGAGAAAAGGGAATAGATTGCCTCCCTTAATGGTAGTGCATTGGAATGTATCATATATGAGGGCTCACCAAACATTTGCTAATGCAGGTCATGAAAAAACTGCCCTGGACCCCCTTTATTTTGAAGGATGTACAACAGAAGGCATATGACCAGAACATCCAATTGGTTTTAACACATACCTCACAATTTAGAAACTGCTGGCCTAACAGAGCATTGGAATAACCTCTGAGAAGTCATCTAAAAGATGACCTTCTAGAAAAGGAAGGGGATTATTCTTCAAGACACAACACAAAGCTTAAAGTTGTAGCCATTATATGGTGTGGAGTCTCCCTGCAGTATATTTGATGGGTCCCTGACCAAAGGGTGGAAAGTAAGTTCCTTGGCTGACTACTGCAACTACTGACATACATGGACAATCTATGCTTCCCATCTCTGCCTCTTCAAGCTCTGTGTATCTAAAGCTCCGAGTTACCAGCAAGAAATGAATCCAGCAAGGCATACAGAAGAGCCCTACTAAATGTGAGGTTTTGATTGCCACTGGGTCTCTTGGACTCCTCACACCAGAAGACCAGTAGACAAAGGAAGGGGTTACCACCTTGACAGGGAAAATTGATGCTGATCATTATAAAGACTTAGAGTTACTGTTACATGCTAGAGCTAGGGTTTGGTTCTCAGCATCATTTAATGTTTCAATGACCAGCTTTATTTCAGATGTTATACATTTTATTTTTAGTGTTTCCATTTGGCTTTTCATTATTGTTTCGAACTTTCTGCTGAATTTTCCTTTTTTAATTCATCATGAGCATATTTTCCTATCATTATTCTAAGAGCTTCTGTAAAACCTTTGCCTGCTAGTTGCAAAATTTGTTTCATCTCAGGGACAGTCTCCATTAGATTGTCCTAGGTCTTGATAACAGGTCCCATTTTCTTGTTTCTCCATATGCCAAGTTATTTCTGGATTGTATCACGGACATTTTAAATACTGTGCTGTGGACACTCTGGATTCTGTTATATAGTGCCCCAAAATATTGATCTTTACTGTTTGTTTTATCAGGCAATTAACTTGACTGAACTAGAACCAGAAACTCTGGCAGCTGGGTAATAGTTCAAATATTAGTTCAGGGTTTAGGGCTTTTGTTTTGTTTTGTTTTGTTTTGTTTTGTTTTGTTTTTGTCTTCAACATGGCAGATTAGATGATGCCTCCCCAAACATACATGGCTCAGGAGTTTTCCAGAGACTGTTAAAGTTTATATACAACATTTGCATAAAATGTGGGATTTTCTCTTTTTGGCTCCCTTCTTTCTGTGTTCTCCTCTCCATGACCAGCTGTTACAGTTGCCTCAAACGTGGTCATCCGGTTCTTCGTGCTACAGAAAATGCAGAATGTTCTAGGACAGTTTCATATGCTCTGCGTGCTACCGAAAGAGGGCTGCCCTTGGGCTAAGAGCTATGAAAAAGCAAAAAATTTTTTCCATATACACTACGAATCCCTTTTACCCCAATGCTGACTATTCTGCAAAATCTTCAGTCTTTCAGGTTTGCTATAATGCCTTCAGGTAGCCACTTTTTTTTTTTTTTAAGATTTTATTTATTTATTTGAGAGAGAGACAGTGAGAGAGAACATGAGCGAGGAGAAAGTCAGAGGGAGAAGCAGACTCCCCGTGGAGCTGGGAGCCCGATGTGGGACTCGATCCCGGAACTCCGGGATCATGACCTGAGCCGAAGACAGTCGTCCAACCAACTGAGCCACCCAGGCATCCCCAGGTAGCCACTTTTGTATGTTGTTTCTTCCTATTTTTTCCAGAGTATATGCTTGTCATTTGTGAGAGTGCTACCTAGTATCTGCTCACTTTGTCACACATGGCCGTGACTCCCATGACAAATTTTAATGGTGTGTGAACCATGACAGCAACCTGAAGGGCAAGTGACCAAAGCTCAGACTCCTCAAATGATGGTCTGGTTCAGCCCACCAGGCTATCTACCAGAAGAGCAGATGTGCTAGGGAAAGCTAAGTTTGAAAGAAGTATAGTGGGGAAGATGACAGTTGTCAGCGTGGGCCTTGGAACCAACTCTAATGGTGGGGAATAAAGCTTGTCACTCCAAGCCATCTTAGAAATGCTCTGCAGAAACTGGGACCCACCAGTTTTTTTGAAAAAGGTCTCAACGTATGGAAAAGGAGCATGAGTTTGAATGTAATATACACTCCTGGTTCCCTGCCCAAATACCCTCAGGTTCCATTAGCTCTGTCCATTCATCCCTCAGCCTATGCTATTCTGCTGAAGCTGCGTCTATGACCTTTTAGAGAAGAATGCCCTTGGGAGGCAGGACAACCATGCTGGAAGCGCTTGGGAGCTTATGACCAATTGTCCCCTCCCCACCCCCAGCTTTACACCCAACGAGTAATTGGTGCAGAAGCGAAAAATGTCAGCTCCCTTTGTGCAAGATCAAAGAAAATATGAGGTATCATTTGTGCTGCTGATGCTAGAACTTTACCTGACCCTGAATCCTTGCTTGCTTTTTCCCCTTCCATACCTGTTCCTTCCACTTCTTGATCAGTTTCTTCTGGGACTTCTTCCTTAAGAATTCACCTACCCTCAAATCCCTGGCTCAGGGTCTGTTTCTGGGAGATGTTATCCTGAAATGCTCCATATTCGGTGTGCAACTGTCTGTCCCTAACAGGGCATGAGCACAGTAGGATATTGAAGGTCACAGAGCCTGGCATCTGCATGACAAGAGGTACCCCATGTTGCTGTAATGCCTCAGATGTCAAGGTGGGACCAGTCACAGATACAAACATCTGTCCACACCAGCAGATCCAGGAATCTGCCAAACTCCGGCAGAGACAACAATGGTATGAAGAATAACTCAGAGGGTAGGAGCACCTGACCAAATGCCCACTGTTCCAGAAGCCTCTCTCATTCAAGACACCCCTGAAAAAAGGTGGAAGAAAGAAGGAAACAAACCATGATGGTTGAGAATTTTCCTGAAAGCGACTATGTTTTAAACCACCCACTGCCTGAGATATTAATCTATACGTGTGAATAGAAAATAAATCAGATCAGACTGAATGCACTAAAATGCAAAAAAGAAGGTTTTTGTTTTTATTTTTGTTTTTTCTTGGAAGGCTCACATCTTCCAAGTAAAGGTGAGTTCAGTTATATAGAATCTGTTAATAGTTTAGATTTTTGCATGGCTGCATCTTAGGGTTTAAATTTTGGATCCATGTAATCTTCCCTGAGAGCATGTTTTTCAAAGTGATTCCTCCTACCTAATGGAGAAGGGGGAATTCTTATCCCATTCATAGAAGAGAAAACAAAATAACGCTGAAATGGTTAAGGGACTTGCCTCATGTCACACACAAACCAGGTACCGCAGAATAAATATTCACAATAATTCTCTGACCTTGAAGTCCAATTCCGTTTATTCTCAAGCCTTGGAAGCAGCATAAGACAGAGTAATGCAAGTCCAGCTGAGACAGTTAATCATTTCAAGTCCCACATTCCTTTTACATTTGGAGCAGGGTCCCCACAGTGTACTAACCCACAGCACTCTCAGCAACTCTTGGAGCTCCATTTAATCATCTAGATGGTTGCAGAAATATTCATGTCAAGAAATGCTTGCTTCTTCAGAGAACAACTCTGAAACTCAGTTAACATACCTGAGAGTTCTTGATGTTCTAAACCTCAGTTTTCTATATATCAGAATTACCTAGTAGTTTAAAACAAAACAAAACCACCAACAACTAGACAACTAGAACCCATATCATTCCAGAGGTTCACATTTAGAGGATCAGAGGTACAGTCCTGGCTTATGTATTTTTAACATTTGCTGTAGATGATTCCCAGGCAAAAGAGAAGTTTGAAAACTCTTGTTCCTACCTCACTTAGATTACCCGGTTTCTCAACTCTGGTGTCCCATTGTCCTGGTCTTTTCTTTTCTTTCACCTTTTTTGGCTTCTGCTTCCTAGACTCTCATGATCCCCCTTCTCAGTTCATCACTGGATTTCATTCAGTAACAGCCTAGTGAGTCTTCCTTGTCAAAGCCATAGCACTCCTCAGTTGGTCTGTATTAACTCAGGTGCTTGGATCTGTTTAGCATCCTACCATAAAAGCATCCTGTTTTCTCCCTCATGTGTCCGTGGCAAAAATTACTTATTTCAGCTAAAATTAAGTAGCCTGTGTCATGATCATTTAACCTCTGGTTGGCTAGGACTCCCAAATTCAGTGTATTTCTGATGTTGCTTTTCCACATTGTTAAATAATGTGATGTCAGTCTACATTCCAGCACATTCTTCTCCTTAATAGGGGTATAGGAATACCATAGTATTGCCATGACTAACAGTCTTCCTCTTTGAATCTTACATCATAGATAAGTTCCTGTAAATCCGTTTAAATGGCCTTTTGACAATTGCGTCCATCTTGAATGCGTGGTTATATTCTGTCTCTTCCTTTCAGATAGTTCCAGAGATTTTGTTACTTATCAGGAAAGTAAATAAGAATACTGTATCAACCACCCTCTGTTCCCAACATACAAAAGAATGATCGGGTTGAAAAATGCTGTAATATATAGACAACCATTTCATGGTAACTTCATAACAGCTGTGTATCCTACAGGCCATGTCAGATAGGAGGCAGGCATTCCTGGGCACAGGGCACACAGGTCCAGTCTTCCAAACACTCATCATTTCTGACACCATCATCTATGAACCTTTCACATGATTTATGTTTCTTTCACTCCTATCTGCAACCAACATAGTCTCTCTATATGCATATAATGAAGGGAATGCTAAACTATGTTTATAAATGAGTCCCAAAATAAATCAGAAGCCTTTGTGTAGCCCTGCTAGGTAGATGGCACATAGGAAGCATGAACTCTGCTGGGGTTGTGCACATAAGAAAATACACACCAGCAGACCTACAACCATAATTTTATAACTGGGGTCAAGTTTCACCTCATGCTATCTGGTAATTTGGAAATTACCTCCAAAGCACAAGTCAACAGTTCTTCATAGGAGAGTCCCTCAATGACAGGAGATAAAATATCGACTCAGAATATTTACCAAATACCTAGATTCTAGAAGTATTGATCAAAGTCTCAGATCTAGAAAAACGAATAGTTCTACCTAACTAAAGAAAATTTACTGAAGAGATCCACATGCACCTGAATTTAGTCTTCTATATATAGAATTCTATAAATCCTATAGATTCAAAGAAGGAAAGCAAAAGGGACTTCATGGATGCAGAGACCACGATAATCTTATCATAAGAAGCAGAGAGGTTAATTTAATGGACCTATTTCCCTTGGGAAGCCAGAAATAGGATACTAGTGAACTGAAGCATAGTGTTGGAAAAATTTTCAGATTTTTAAATTTCCTTAAAGGCGACTCTTCCAAAGAGGCAAATTTCACAATTACAGTTCCTGAACTGTTCATTTTTAAAGGTGCTGGCTGGACAAGCGGTCTCAGCTGGTCACGGAGTCAGAGGGAGAGGCACAGGCAATGAGGAAGAGTCACGGACTTTAGGAAGGACAAGGTCAGGGTATTCTGAAATTCTTGTCAGCATACAAAATTCTTGTCAGCATACAGCGGCTCGGCCAGACCCCCATTTCCCAATGGAATGGGTTATGCTTCCAGGCAGCTGTGTGACCCAGAGCCTTAGGCTCCTAATTTCTGAACATACTATTTCCCACCTCCTCTTCACTAGAAATGGAGAAACTCTCAAATCTCAAAACGTTAAAAGCCCGGTATTACATGAAATCTGAAATTGTCCCCAGTACAATTCAGTAAAGTTCTCATATAACCGTACCCCTTCAAAGACAATTCAGGGTCAAGTCGGGTTCTTTATAATTTTATCCAAGACAATCCAGCCTTCACCCTGTGCCCTGTGGTGTGATGAGAAGGAGTCAAAGAAATACATTTCTAAAGCTTCTCTGCTATAAACAGAGCTCAAGAATCTAAAAGGGCGGTCGTCAATAGCCAGGCCACTGACTGAAAGGTGTTTATGACTTCTTCTTTTGTATTTAACATTTTGAACTTGGAGTAACTCAAAAGACAGAAGATAGCCTCCTGGGTCTAATTTGTTCATTCACGATGCCTTGTGTCAAAATGTGAAGTATTGTTTTTTACAACGAGTTATATTTTACCCAGTGGAGTCTCTGTGCGTAGTAGTAAGAAGTGGCAAAGGGATGACCTCTCATTCCGGTGTCAAGATCTGTCTGTGGTCCTACAGTTTCAGGGTTCCACTTCTTGTCTGAATCACTTGATAAGCTTAGCAACAAGGAATTCCAAGCAAGACAGTATCATGTAAAACAATGCCTGCCCAGTAGAATGAAGTTGACGACTTACTCACTTTGGTGTTCCTGGTTCTTATCTGCCATGGCAAAGATCAATAGTTGAAAGTACAGCTAGAAGACAAAATCATGGGGAAATAAAATTTTATGGAGACAGAGATCCTTGCATTACAATATTAAAGGGATCACTTACATCTCTGAAAATTAAGACAAAGAACAGAAGAGGTCCGGGGGGTGCCAATGCTACTGTTAGCGTGGCAAGGGGGAAGAATTAGATGGGATAGAGGGTGAGGAGCACAGGGGAGGCAGCAGCATCAAGTTCAAAGGATATCACTTCCCAACTCTATCGCCACATATCAATAAAAATGTATGATCTAGACCATAGTCCACAAAGTCAGGGGTGAAAGAAACACAACTTTTGAATTTTTCTACTGATACTTTTCTTTTCTTTTCTTTTCTTTTTTAAAGATTGTATTTATTTATTTGACAGAGAGAGATCACAAGTAGGCAGAGAGGCAGGCAGAGAGAGAGGAGGAAGCAGGCTCCCTGCTGAGCAGAGAGCCTGATGCGGGACTCGATCCCAGGACCCTAAGATCATGACCTGAGCCGAAGGCAACAGCTTAACCCACTGAGCCACCCAGGCCCCCACTTTTCTTTTTTTTATACTCCTATTACACCAAAGAGCAGACAGCCATCTGTTCTGAGACTCTTACCACATTTTTTTCAGGGCTTCTGTCAAATTTGAGGTAGCAAAGGACAAGGTGGGGTGGGGAGGGGACACTCTTCCTCCCTTCACTTATTTGTTTTTGAGGTGTCTATTCAAGTACTACTCAAGACATGTCTTGCTTTTGTCCATAGAGCGCCTTCAAGTCCTTGGCTCTCTCTGCTATTTGCTGAAGCAAGGGGAGACGTTCTTTCCTCCCATACCATCCCCAAACCAGGGATTCCAGCCCTGCTCTCTGTAGAGTCTCAAGAGCTGACTCAAAAATATATGGTTGGGACCTTCCTAAAGTTTGGCTGTCACCCAGAGAACAACATGGGAGGCAGGCTGAGTGCAGAGTTCAAGACTGAATAAACAAGAGAAGGTCTGGGGCAGGTCTTGAAAGACAGGGAGAACTGATGATATGGATAAGGAGATATGAAGAGCAGAAGACATCCTAAGCAGAGAGAATAGCACAAGCACAGGCAGGTGGGAGTACCATAGGTTGGTGTCTATGGAGGAACTCTAAGAAGTGGCGGGAGATGAAGCTTAAGGATAAAGCAAAGTCAATTCATGCAAAGCCTTCAAAGCATCTAAGGAGCTTAAACTTGGTTAGCATCTGGGTACCTCAAGAATGGTGCAGATAGTGGAGAAGCAGTCTGACCACAAATGGGGAGGAAGCATGACAAATTCAGGGATTTTCAGTGACTCAAATGTTTCCACTGCCCTATCAATAGCCGTGGCTATACAGCTAGAGTATTACCTATGCAACCTTCACTTCTCTATTGGCAGCACTGTCCAAAGGGACAGAAAAGGAAGATGTGCATCAAGTTTCTCCATGTATCTGCAGGGTCAATAATCATACTCATCACCAATATTTATAATCGCCTTTCAACTATGTCATTTTTTGTTTGTTGTTGTTGTTGTTTTAGGGTTTGTTGTTTTTGTTCTTGTTTTTTAAGAGAGGGAGAGATGTGGACCAGGGGCAGAGGAAGAGGGAGAGAGAGAATCCCAAGTTGGCTCCACGGAGCCAGATATGGGGCTCAATCTCACAACCCTGAGATCATGATCTAAGCCAAAATCAAGAATCAGGCACCTGGAGCACCTGGGTGGCTCAGTTGGTTAAGCGACTGCCTTTGGCTCAGGTCATGATCCTGGAGTCCGGGCATTGAGTCTCATATCGGGCTCGCTGCTGGATAGGGAGTCTGCTTCTCCTGCTGACCTCTCTCCTCTCATGCTCTCTCTCTCTCTCATTCTCTCTCTCAAATAAATAAATAAAATCTTAAAAAAAAAAAAAAAAAGGAATCAGTCACTTAACTGAGTGAACCACCCAGGTACCCCTCCTTGCAACTATATTTTAATTGTGGTCTACAACACCCTCAATTGTCTCTAAAAAGATTCCATTATGTCTTTCTTTACTAAATAAAAGCCACTGTGAATATACAAATATACAGACATTTTTTTTACTGTTAAGTAAAAAACTCATTTATAATATCATTACAATATATGATGAAGTGAAAAAATATTTTAGAATTTATAGGAATTGAAAACTTAAGTGATGAAGTTAGCATCTGACTGATATGACAAAATGCAATATTAGGGAGAATTATGAAATCATAAATATTTTTGTTAAAAACATTGCAAAGTATGGGTGAGTGAAGCATATTTTTTAGTATTTTTAATAAAAATGTATTTATTCACCAGACAGGTTTAACAAATGTTACTTCTGTAACAGATGTAACTTCTGTTAAGAAATTACTTTATCATTGCTATATTTTTTAAGAACTACGTTCTTCAGATATACTTTGAGTTCAAGTTCACTTGTTTCTTTGAGTTCAATTGTTTCAAGTCCATGCATCTTTCTGTTTCACATTTTTCTGCCAATATGTGTATCTAGTAAGCATATACAGTGTCTGTTTATTTACATTTTACCATCATAATGGAATTTGCCTTTTTTCCGAAAAATGGCTTTGAAAGTAATCCATGGTGATACATGATATCTGTTTCTCTCAATCTAAATAATTCATAATTTATTCATCCCCTCTTCTATTGATAGATTGTTTCTAATTTTTTGTCACTGCACCCACATGCATTTTTTTTCCAGTCTGTATTCAAGACATTCTCCTAGGTCTATACCAAAAATAGGAATTGGTAAGGAATTGCTGGTGCTTTGTCAATTCTATAAAAAATTGCCAAATGGCTCTTTAAAATTCTTGCAAAATTCACACACTTTGGATAGAATATGAGACTTAATGTTTCTTCATGTTCTCAATGTTGATAATGTTAGTCTTATTTTTCACTAATTTGATGGGTCAAAATATATCTCAGTGATTTCAATATGCATTTCCTTCTGTACAAGGGAGGTTGAACCACTTTACCTGTGTAAATTGGTCATCCTTTCTTCTGTGAACTCCCTGTTCATGCTTTACACCCATATTTCAAAGAGTTGAAGCATTCTTTATCAATTGTGGATTCTACCTCCTTGTTAAGTTGTAATTTTACAAGTATTTCCTCCAGTCTGTGGCTTGAATTTTTCATGAAAATTTTTTGATGTGGCCATATTATAAGTATTTTCCTTTATCATTTGTGCTTTTTGAGACTTAACAATTCCCTTACTAAGCCAGTATCATAAAGAATCTCATTTTTCCAGAAAAATTTTATAGTTAAATTTTTCAAAGTCATGTCTTTACCTCTTCTGGATTTTATTTTTGTGCATAATGTCAGGTAGAGGTCAGATTTTATTTTTCCCAAGTGAGTAACTAGTTGTGCCAGTGCCTTTTTGTCAGTTCTTTTAGACTTTGTAAGGTAAGTTAGTCCTCTTGCCGTTGCTTTGTGAAGCCAGACCTGTTGTATGTCCAGCTCTCACAAACTCCTATCTGGGATCTACTGTTTTATTGATACATTGTTCTCTGTGAGCTAATGACATGGATGATGATTTTGCTAAATTATAAGTAAAGATTTTAATAAGTGATTTAGCCCAAATTCCCCACTTCAAAATTCAGTTGTGACTAGAGTAAATATTCACTGAATTTTCTTTAGCTTCAGCATATAGTTAGAGGGACATGCAGGGACTTCGGACTCTCATAGTTGGTTAATCCTAGCTGGCCAGGGGACATCAACATGTGGTTGACTATTCTACCTCTTTGTTAAGAAGAAGTAGAATACCTCTCCCATACCCTTATCTATAAAGTAGAGAAGAAAAACAATTCCTCACCAGTTTATGATCTCTTATTCTGCTAATCTCTCCTTTTTCAGAGGCCTTGTTATAAGCCATAATAATTTTCCTCATTTGTTTACTTAGTTATCTGTCCATATAAACAAGAATACAGAACAGGTCTATCCATTTACCATCAGGTTCAGGACCCTACAACAGTGTCTGATAAATAACATATAGTTCCTAAGTTTATGTCAAATGATGAATGAATGAATAAGGTACTAGATTTAAAGGAAGACATTTAAGGTAAAAAAAAAAAATTGTAAATTTCCTACATACACATTACAATTCATTATATGATTGCAGAACATTTTAACAATACTATAAAACCTCATGACTATTTCTTGCTAAGATAACTGATAAAAAGTTTACCTTCCAAACATATTGAGAGTTGAGAAGTTGCAAAATGGGCTGGAATGGTCATGAAAGATCACATAAGGGCTCTGCGCAAAAACCTCTGAAAAATGAGTCAACCACACAGAAAGGAACAGCAGAAATGTTAACAATAAAGGGGAGAGCTAGACAACAAACTCTCAACTGGGAAAGCTCTCAAACTTTCAGAATGGTTCAAATGAGGATCTAACTAAAAGATCAGTAGATATGGAAATGTATGAAGTGAAATTTATTGTGCTCGCTTTGGCAACACATATACACAAGTGAAACTTGCCATTTTACCTACTAAAACACCTCTCCTTTTTGCTGAAAGAAAGAAAGACATTAATAGTGTACTTAAAATATTTCCTTGTCGTACACAAATTAGGTGAAAGGTTGAAATTTTGTATTCCTCCCCAAGATCAGGATACATACACAAAATTAAAACCTCTTTCACTGCAATCTTTGAGAAACCAGCCCCTCTGTTGGATATCCGGTACTTCCTGCTTCCTGAGAGGATGTGTTCTGAGTATTATAACAGTGCCATCAAAGTAAAGGGATAATTGAATTTTTACTATTTTAACACTTTAATTATCAAAGTAAAATGGCACTGATTTAGAGTATCAAGTTAAATTAGCTTAAAAGGGCAGAATTTTATGAAACCAAAAACTTTTTTCTAAGCCTAGGGCTTCCTAAACTCAGTCTGATTTTCACAAAATCCCTATTTGAGTTTAAAACTTCACTGTTTATTCACCATAACAGTGAATAACATTCACCATAACAGTGTGTGTGTGTGTGTTTAATAGTAGGAACATTGTGCTATTTCATCAAAGTAAAGGAATGAAAATTATTTAGCAAACTGTCACTTGATTAATTAGAGATTTATCAATATTAGCATTTGCATTTTTGAAGAACCATACGATGTTAATAAAAGATCAATTCTTGAAAAGTCCATCTCACCAATTTAAATATGTTTAACCAACCATATGCCACTAGAAGTCGATGAAATAGATACAAGCAGAACATGTCATCAAACAAGTTCTCATCTCTATACACTGAAATGTTTTCATTATCTGGCATATTTAAATAAAGTTTTTATGAAATATATCAATTTCCTTGTTTTAGGAAATGAGACTGAACAATAATAAAAGCCTAACTTTAAATGTTATCCAAAAACAGCAAAGTTAGAGCCTAAGGAACTATCCGAGAAAAAGACTTTCTGGAAGCCATTTTATTATTCTCAAATTCAATCAATACCATCACTGTGTTAACCAACAGTCAAGCCAACTGATTTTATATCAGCTTCTACCTTTTACTTTCACCTTTCACAAAGCCCTCTCACAAATTTCTTTTCGGATTTCTTTACGTATTTGTCAGACTTATTATTAATTCTGTCTGTATGGTCAAAGCACTTGCAACTCTCAGTCCATAAACCAGTGAAAGTGTGAAACGCGGTGTGCCAGTGGGCTGGTTTGGAAGGGGGATGGGAAGAGAAGGGGAGGGAAATACTTTGTTGCAGTATTGCTAGAGACAGGATTCTGAAGTAGAGGTAACTCTCCCTTTATGGCTACTTTTCCTCCCCATCCTCTTATTAAGGCTAGAACCCTGCTCTTCTGACCAAATTTCATGTTCTTTCCACTACACCAGAAAGCATTTATTATCCCTGTCTGAAGCCGTCGCTTGGTGCTCTGTTAATATCCCCAGAGCGGTCAAAATCAGAAAGTAGCTAGGAATACGGCTTAGAGATGTTTAAATGATAGAAGTCTTTACGTATGCAATAATCAACAAGAGTGGAAAACCTAAAATATACTGACGCCAAATTTTCCAAGACACTATGTGATCTTTCTTAACATCAGAGTTCATATTCTCCTTAGTTTTCTATGCCTCAGTCAGTAACTGAAATTTCAAGAACTGTGCTGCACAAAACAACCCATTTTTTTATTTCCATATTTAAAAACTTAAAATACCTACTCCATGAAAATAACTTAAACTACTTCCAAAATTAACCAAAAATAAAAGACTGACACTGGTGGACTCTCAAATCTGCTCTCTTTAGAAACCCATGGTTTTGTTTTGTTTTGTTTTGTTTTGTTTTGTTTTAGTTTTCGTCTCAGAGAAGTATTCAGAGGTTAAGTTACATGCAGTGTCTTCATTTGGCGAAGATTCGTAATAACAAAGAGATTTCCTATTTATTAAATCATTTTGGTTTTCCAGCAATTTGTAAGAATTGGTATGGATTGCACACAGCAGTCACAGAGCCCCTCTGAAAAAGGCAAGGACAACATTAACAACAAGACTACTTTGATTTGTAGCATGTGTTGCTTTCCATGGTGTATCAACTCCCACCATGGCCAATGCCAGCTACCATGACCATGAGGTCACCACATGTGGGGTTGGAGGAGATGCTCACCACCAGCTGTGTCTTAAGAGCAAGTTCTAGCACACTGTAGGTTGAGACACAAGAAGATCCAAGAGCCTCGGGGTGCCTGGGTGGCTCAGTGGGTTAAGCCTCTGCCTTTAGCTCAGGTCATGCTCTCAAGGTTCTGGGATCAAGCCCCACATCGGGCTCTCTGCTCAGCGGGGAGCCTGCTTCTCCCTCTCTGCCTGCCTCTCTGCCTACTTGTGATCTCTCTCTGTCAAATAAATAAGTAAAATCTTAAAAAAAAAAAAAAAAAAAAAGATAGAGAGGAGACCCGAGAGCCTATCTGACTTGTGCCAAGTCATACAACTAGTGGGAGCTTGAGGACCAGAGCCATGTTTTCTGGATTCAAGTTCAGGAGCTGCACCATGATAGCAAATCAACCTGAGGTGTCTGCATCCTCTCACTGCCGTACGGTGCATAAATGAAGATTTTTAAATGAAGGTACATTTTGGTCCTAAGCTATCAGTTAGTAGTGCTTTACCCAGCTACGTCTGTCTAATCTCAGTGTCCACTTTCTACTCATTTTCCTAAGGCAAGATTTTTATTTTCTTTAAAAATTTAAACTTTATGGTGAGTGCTGTGGGGTGTGTGGACCTGGCGATTCACAGACCTGTACCCCGGGGGATAAAAATATATATGTTTATAAAAAATAAAAAATTTTAAAAAAAATTTAAACTTTAATAGAGTTTTAAGGGTCATTTTAGAACAATTTTGGAAACAAAAAAATGACTAAGCTAGGCTTTCTGACATAGGCCTCCCAAACAATTTCCTATTACTAACAATTTCTTATTATCCAATCCCAAAGCCTACTAGCTCCTTCTCCACATTCAGGATTATTATCGTCCAATTGTCCTGCTCTGCTTATCTCTAACTGATTAGCCACTCCCCTTCTCATCTTGGGGATTTTTCTCTTTTCTCTTAATAAGAATTATCTGAACTAATCTCAGATTAGTTTTAGTTAGCCTTTGAAAAACCTTACTGTTGTCCAAGGCCTTGCTTTCTATCAACTTAAACAAAGGGAAGGACGTGAAAAGAGGGAAAAAGAAAAGAAAAAGAATAAACCACAGGGAAGTCCTGTTCTACAGAAGCATAGAAGTTCTCGTGACTAACTCATGGCCCCTCGTGACTGAATCAGTAAAATGTTTATTGTGTGAGACATGTGCAAGCTCTTTAGGAAATCTCATATATTCTGAAAAAGAACACCGAGGAGGAAGGACATGCCTTATCAAATGATAAAATACATTATAAAGGAAATTAACTCAAGGACTGTGGCAGTGGCCGATGCAACGACAGACCAATAAAAAAAAGCATGGATCAGGTTTGCTGAAAAAACCTGAAATCTTCCCAAAATCATTTCCATGGACATCAGGTTTGTTGAAAAAACCTGAAATCTTCCCAAAATCATTTCCATGGACAAATACTCTCAAAAATATGACCTTCTTTATCCCCCTCTTAGAGATTTAAAACCTGTTTTAGCATGCTAAACCATCTGAGAAGCACTGTTCTGTAGATACCTGTCTAAATTTTCATAACCTAAGTTTTTCCCAAACTCACATGGGCATGATACTTTTCTCAAGAGAATTCCCAAAATTATCTTCCAAATTACACTGTTTACAGTATGTTGAAATAGAGAATCCACTAATGGATCCAAGTATGGATGGGAATAGACAATGTGGGAAAAAAAATTTTTTTGAAAGAAGAATTGATCAGTAAAGGACAATTGGAAGAAAATGGATACTGGAAAAACTTATTTTTAGGGGCCCCTGACTGGCTCCATCGAAGAACACGCAATCTCTGGGTTATGAGTATGAGCCCCATGTTTGTATAGAGATCACTTAAAAATAAAGAAAAAACTGATATTTTTGAAATTTAAAATAAAAAAAGGGAGTTCTCTACCTTATTTCCTATACCAAAATGAATTACAGGCAAATAAGAGTTTAAACATGAAAACTAAAGCTTTAAAGATATACAGCCAAACATTAGTTAATGTGCTTAAAACATCAAGAAGAGAAAATCTTTCTAGGGCTAACACTGAAGAAAGACCCCAAAGACAATTATCAGTGAACAAAAATTTCAACTTCTGTAGAGGACACACACATTAAGAACAGTCAAATCAAAATGCAAAGTGGCTAAAATTATTTAAATTATTTGCAATACTTATGAGGATTCTCCTATCAAAAGTAAAAGGAAACACACAGAACGAGGCACCATATTAAAACAGAGAATCCATGAAAGAAGTAGTGGGGGTGGCATTCAAATTCCAAATGATGTTCAATCTAACTACAAATGAAGTAAGTACAAATTCAAACAATAATGAAATAGCATTTTTTACCTTTCAGATCAGAAAAAGAAAATTGGGAAAAATTGATGATTCCTAGTGCTGATGAGACAACAGAGTAACGGAAATTCTTATTCGCTCTTGGAAAACGATGACACAATTTCAGAGGGACAATTCTTCAATGTCTGTAACAAGTAAAGTACGCTTACCTTTGGACACAATTCTACATCGAGAAGTGTATCTCAAAGCAAATGTGCAAAGATGTGTGCACTTGATTGGTCATGTTGATTAAATGATGGATTTTAGAAGTGTTGACTTCAAATTTTTCTGCTGGGATGTGTCTGATTATGATTAACACGAAGTACCTGGGAGTACAGATATAGCCAAGACCAGGCAAGCCACTTGACTCGTGGAAGCTCTACTGGGAGTGGGAAAAACAGTAGCCAAATGTGAAAGAAAAATTATCAGGAATTAGAGAGATCTGCAAGTAACAGGATGGCTACTTTTACAGGGAATGGTCAGGAGCAGTCCCTTAATGCAAATGTCACTTAAACAAAGATCTAAATGAGCACAAATGTCATTCAGACAAGAAGGTAATGAAAAAGGAGTTTTTATTTCATCTCAGTGTCATAGAAATCTACTGCAGAGACATCTTACAATGTAACTTCCACTCTAGAAGCATCACTGTAAGTGTTGGGTTGACAAGAGACCATATGGGGCAGTAATGGAATCAGGGAGACGTAGGGGAAACTTCCTGCTCTAGACCAGGTTGAAATGCAATGAAATCTTGGACTAGGTGGTGATACTAAATATGGAGAAAAGTGAGTAGATTTGGAATATATTGTAGGGGTAAAATTGACAGCGCCTGTTGAATGATTAAATACAAGGATGTGAAAAAGACAGGAGTAATAAAAAGATCGCTAGGGACACCTGGGTGGCTCAGTAAGTTAAGCATTTGCTTTTGGCTAAGGTTATGATCTCAGGGTCCTGACATCAAGTCCTGTGCTGGGCTCCCTGCTCAGCAGGGAGCATGTTTCTCCCTCTTCCCCTTCCCCTGCTTGTGCTCTCTCTATGACAAATAAATAAAATCCCTTTTTAATTGCTAATTTGGGGGTGCCTGGGTGGCTCAGTGGGTTAAAGCCTCTGCCTTCGGCTCAGGTCATGATCCCATGGTCCTAGGATGGAGTCCTGCATTGGGCTCCCTGCTCCACGGGGAGCCTGCTTCCTCCTCTTTCTCTGCCTGCCTCTGCCTACTTGTGATCTCTGTCTGTCAAATAAGTAAATAAAATCTTTTTAAAAAAATATTGCTAATTTTAATTTGAGCAGCTAGGAGGAAGATCATGATACTGACTCACTGGAAAGAGTGAGATGTTCATCGCAGGATATGAAATATTATTAGTAAACAGTACGTCTGCTTTGACTCGTCGTGTTTAAGAGGCCTACTTCTATATCCAAGTAAAGATTATCAACCAACCAAGTATGCATGTGATGTCAGAATTCCAGGAAAGGTGAGGTCTGGAAACTTTATTTTGGAATCATGTAGCTAATATTTACCACGAGAGACCAGGCTGTGAAGGAAGCAGGGTCAGGGCGGTCAGAGCTCAATCTTGGCCAGGCAAACAGAGACAGAACAAGAGTCTGAATCCTAGCTCTGCAGTCTTCCAGCTCTACCGCCGTACACACGATAGCTTCTCTGCTCTTTGGTTTTGTCAGCTGTACGTAATAAAAGTTCCCAAGTTCGACTGGAGGATTCACAGACGTAACCATAATTAAAGTGGAGAACATTGTCTCTAACACAAAGTGCTCAACAATTGTTTGTTATTGCCCTGCAAAGATGGCCACAGTTTTCCTAACTCTTTATAAGCAATGAAAGTACTTTGAATAGTCACTGAAAACAAAGTTATATGCAAACTGAGAAAAGAAAACCAGAAATACAGACAGTCCCCAACGGAGGGTAAACAAGTGATACCCTTCTAACCTTTCTGTTTTTCACTTTCGATTCAGTCTTTAACTACATGGGATTCTCAACACACTGTAAGAAAATAGGCTTTGCATTAGATTATTTTGCCCATGTGTAGGCTAACGTAAATGTTCTGAGGACATTTACGGTAGACAAGGCTAAGATGTGACATTCAGTAGATTAGGTGTCTGAAATGCATTTCGACTTAAGATATTTTCAACTTAACTCTGGGTTGATCAACATGTAACCCCATCGTCAATTCACAAAGATCTCTAATTATAAGTTGGTATGAAATCAGTAGCAAGCAAAAGGAACCTACTAGAAAAAATTAAAAAAAAATCAGATTGGTTTGGTTCAAACTAAAGAATTGAAGAAAATTATGAAGGAGTAAATCCAGAAACAGTTTAGGAGAAAAGGACCTCAGAATGTAACTAGGTAGGATGTTCAAGTTTTCTCCTCTGTGGACAGGAGAGATGTTAGATCTTTTCCACAGACCAGCCCTGCACAGGAATCGCTTCGCTTCTAGGTCACACAGCCCATCGCCTATGCCGGCCACGTAGCTCTCCAATTCAGGTATGAGGCTTATATTATGTCCACCAAATTCTTTTTTAATCAGAGAATCCCTTCACTACCTCTTCATTTTTACTGCTACACAGACCGCAGGCCAGAAAGTACTGTTCATTTCAAATATAGGAAAAAAATATCTTCCTCCTTTTTTCATTTCTTCAGTAGGTCACTGGAGGGGAAAAATGAGGACGCACGACAGATTATTTTCTTCATCATCTACGCGGCTTATTGCCATTCAAAAATCCAGAGTTAGAGCATTCTAAATGGTGTGAATGAGACAGGTATAATGAGTTGTTCTTCGAATCAGAATTGCAACCAAAGGATGTGAAGAAGAAGCTGAATTCTCTCATTTCTTTCAATTGTCTAAACCTTTAAGAAAAACATTGTTTTTCTTCCCTTCGTTCAAGGGTAAAATAATAGCCACCCCCGACCCCGAGTCACATAAGAATTGAAGAAAAAGACAATGAAATTCCCTATCTGTGTAGTCACTTACGCGCAGCTGTGATACTCTGCGAACAACAGCTGGGCAATTATGACTATCACCCTTGTATTCTCCAACAGTCAGAAAATCATTCGTGTTTAAGTTAAAGCTTTAATGCTTCTGCTATGTGTTAATTCTCTCTTCTTCCCATCATCCTTTCTCCCTTGGCTTCCCCTGCTTCCCGATTTCTCAATATAAAATTCTATCAAACGCACTCAGCATAATTTTCCCTGAGGGAAAAACAATGCTAAAGTTTATTGCCAGTACAGTTATTGGGGCAACTTGGAAAAACTTTCAGCTTGGGGTTTTCTATCAAAAAATGGATTCCAAAGGCAGTTAATACAAGTCTTAATGTGCTTCTCGGAATACCGGGGATTCAATTCTCACTCTTTCCTTTCTAACTTCTGCCTTACCTATTTCTTATAAATATTAAAGTGAATGAACACAGGACTCTGAATTGTCTGTAACCAGGGAAATTGCAAACTTCTTTAAGATTTATTTGAAAACAATCTCTGTGAATTTATTCGTATAGATTTTAGATTCCTCTCACTTGAAGTGGATTTTTAGTCTACGTGATCCCGTTCTTTAATCTTGAGACTGTATCCTTTACAGAACAAATGGGACCAATCTCCTCTTTCGGTACACCTCTCCAAACCAACTCTCAAAGCTCCTGACTCCAGCGAAGGCATGGAAAGTTCTGTGTTTGGGACCCATCAAGGGTAAGTGATTGGCTATGACAGCATAATGGTACCCTTGCTTACCTCCTGGCACCCCTCCCTCACTTCATGTACCCATTTACCCAAATACCTTTCTGTTTATATTCCCCAACAGTGGAAGGAAGGAAGAGGGGAGGGAGAAAAACACAAGGAAAGAGAAAGGAAAGCCTTATGTTGCATGCTTTCTTGTAAAATCAACAAGGAGATGGAAGAAGTGATCTACAGACATTTATGGTAATGCCACACATCCTTGAATCCTTATGTCAATCCTTTGGCCTTTCTTATTCACAAAATACAGTTGAGAAGTTCTCAAAATTGAATGCCAGAGGATTTCTGTAATATTCTTAAGGTCACATACCTAAAAAGTAGGAAGCTGAAGGACCAGGGCTGAAGGTCACACCTGATAGACGCTAAGCTCCAACCATTTTTAGTCTATTTCTTGAGATGTTTCTGTTGCAAATGAAGATACGAATTCCCTCTCGTCCACACAATCATATAGGCCACAACTTTACAAGTCTGTGTGACATGACTATCCACCAGACAAGCAGCCAGGACTATTATTTTGAGGGAACGGTGATCTAGGAACATCCCAGGACAGTCTGACTAGAATCTCGCCCAACCCTCCCCTCCAACTTTACTGAATTTCGCACGAGGTGAGGGAACTCCAGAATCTAAAAACTCTTAAGAGTCCGCCGTTGGTGGAGCTTGAAGGCAATGGAAGACGTGAGAATAGAGTCAAATGAAACCAGCAATGGGAAAATCCTGTAGACACCATGAGAAGCATGGAGGAGGACCCACTGAGAAAGCAAACGTTTGAATGACTGTCACAATGAAGACACTCATGGTGGGCAACTGGTTTTACCTAGGACAAGAACATGAGAAGAAGGTCCCAAAGCCAAGATATATACCATCTATGTTTTTCACCTCATCCTTTCTCCCTGCTCCCCGACTGGACTAGTAGTAGTGCAGACCATTCCTTATCGTTTGTAAGACCTGAAGTTTTATCCCCAGTTTAAAATTGAACTACATTGACATTTTTAGCAGAAAATAACCACAACGTAGTCAAAACCGCCTCAACCATTAAAGAGACAGAAAGATTCAGCCTCACGTAGATGAGAATAGAGAATGGAGAGAAAGTAAACTTTGTATTGGTATCCATGAAACTTCTACAGGACACGATGTACTACTATCGGATCCTCAGGAAAAAACAATGAAGTGGGCAAGTGTTGTTACCATCTTCCAGGTTGGACAGTTGACATTCAGAAACATAGTAGATTTTGGCAGATTAACAGTTTATATCTACCATAATGTCAACTTTAAAACACACACACACACACTAAAATGTGTGGAAGGAATCATACCGTGAAGTCAAAAGTTTTAACAATGGGAGGTGGGATAGGAAATAGGAGTTATAGTTGACTGTTTCCTGCTTCTTTGCATTCGTTGTTTTAGAAATCACCTAATGTGATCTTGGATGAATTATGTGAGAAGAATTATGAAAATTAAGGAAAATGGGGGAGGGAGACCATTCAGCTCTTCTACCACACATTCTATACCTATTGTGTAAGAGCTGGACTTATTTCTTCAGCTAATTTTGACATGACTTAAAGAAGTCAAAAGCTTTAAAACTGAGATGTGTGTAGACACTTAACTTAATCCAATAAGAAGATTTTAAAAGGCAGCTGAGTGACTTTCAATTGTCTGAGAGTTTCTAACTTTATTCCCACCTCTTAAAACACGAAGCCATTTTTGAACATCTTCCTGATGCCAAATTCTCAATATGTATGTTGATTTCAGTTAGCAACGAAGACCATTCAGGATTAATCTTACTGTATATACAGGGTTCTAGGAGAATCCAACCAAGGGTCTACTCAATCTGCAGCTTTTTCTCAAGTTACAAAGCATGGAAGCCCAACTTAGAAAATTTCTAATGTTACACAACAGAAATGCAACCTTAGTGGGTGTGGAGTGAGCCCACATCTCAGACACAGAATTAACACAGAACCTACTCACAGACGTCACAGCCACACGGCAAATCTACTGGGGCCTCTCACAGCTGTCCGGAAGCAACTAGAAGTCAGAAAGCAATGGGAGGCACCGACAGTCCTCTTGTTTTCATGCCACATTTCTTTCTAGTGGCTCTCAGATTCATTCTCCCACACATTGTATTTTGGGTAATGATCCCTCTGTGGGTAATACCCCTTTGAGGTCACAAAAGCAACAGAGTAATAACCATTTGGGCAATTGTCTTATTACAAATTTCCCCATGTAACTCTGCCAACAGACAGACCAGAACATCTGGCAAAATCACTTTAATGATTAGGACTCTCACTTGCAGAGCTTACCTCAGAAAGTGACCAGGACTTGAGGTCCCTGCACCTTTCAGACTGTGCCAGGAAGGGGAGGAGCACTCATCTCACCTACGACTAATTTTAGCTGCATTTCATTCCATTGTGCCTTGGTTTCCCTATTTGTAAATGAGAAAACAAAGAGAAGCATCTGCCTAAGACAAATGTGGAAAGATCTTCGCAGTTTCTTCCTGAGCGTGGTTCCAAGATGTGACATCATCACAGGATTAACGGAGAGAGAATTTTCTGAAAATGTTAAGTTCTATATAATGGAGACAACATCATCATCATCATTATTATTATTATTATTATTATTATTATTATTATTATTTTATGCTGCCCCTCCCCAATACTGGATCTTGTAAGAAACACCAGTAACTACAGATAAAGTTGAAGCATGGGCCCAGACGTGGTTTCATCCAAACAGCAGTTGTCTGAAATATGACTCCTTGGGGGATTTTTTTCTCCGTGACCCATGCTCCATTTCCCCTGACCTCTATATAGTCTTTGCTCTTTGCAGTTTTATGGTTTCATTGATGACAGCATTCTGAGGATTGTTTTTTTCTTTTCTCTTCTCCCCTTCCTCTATAAAGAATTTCTAATTTAATTATTCTACCTTTCACCTAACCTCTGTGTTTAACGAGGGGAAGAAATACAAATGCTCTCTATAGAAATGTATGGCAGTAGGTTTAAATTTTTCCAATATTGTTTAGATCTGGGATCCTCATTTTCCTAATGGATAACACATTATCTTCTCCTCCCTTTCTCCTGATGTTTAGCTCTTGCTGAATGTCAAGTTGAAAAGGTATTCAGAGAAACAAACGTCAGAGAACAGTGCTTATGTAAGGGAAGAACAAAGAGAAGACTTTGGGGAGAGAAACAAGGGAGGTAGCCCAGAGTCTGGGAACAGAGAACCTAAGTACTGAGGAATCTTTGTTCTACAACATGTTTGAGCAAATACAGCTTCCTCCTACGTATGATCCAAGGGTAAGTAGGAAATGGACTACACTTTCGTACAAGGGAAGGCAAAGGAAGATGTGAAGCAGCTTGTGAGATGGTTAGTCAGTGGTAAAATTGTTGCAAGAGGATATGTTAAGGGGCACCTGGGTGGCTCAGCTGTTAAGCATCTGCCTTTGGCTCAGGTCGTGATCCCAGGGTCCTGGAATTGAGCCCCACATCTGGCTCCCTGCTTGGTAGGAAGCCTGCTTCTCCCTCTCCAAATCCCCCTGCTTGTGTTCCCTCTCGAGCTGTGTCTCTCTGTCAAATAAAGAGACAAAATGCTTAAAAAAAAAAAAAAAAAAAAAGAGGATGTGTTAAATGTGGAAGTCTGTATTTCTTCCTTTTTTGAAGTCTATTTTTTAGACACTAAACTCTAGTACTGTTCACCGAATAATAAAAATACATTCTCATATATCTTGTACGTTTCAACAGTTCAGTAGTCTGTCATAAGAAAGACCAAGAAAAGCTGGTTGACCTCGTAGGACGACAACTTTTTCTAGATGATTAAAGAAACAAATACCCAGTACAGCTGGGGAACTTTATAGCCCTCTGTAACTCACATCTTTTAACACAAAGACTGAATGTCTGAAGGCTTATAAAGAATGATAAGTAGGCAAAATACACAACAGTCCACATGGCCTACTCTTGCAGCAAATCAGACCGTTCATCCATGAAGGACTTTAGGATCCATGGGAACAATTTGGGTTCATCCACGCTCTCGGATTTTAGCTAAGAGCAACTAACTGACATCTCTAAGACTCTCCAATATTCTGGCTCTGAAACTTTAAAGCTTCAGTTCAAGTCCATGTAGTATTTTAACCTTAAATTGAAATCTTCAGTTACTCTCTGTTGACTATTTTCACCCTCTCAACCGTCTAGTTCCTTAAAATTCTGATTCCTAACAGTCTTTTCACTAATGAAGTAAAGCCCGTTAAAGACTTTACTTTTTACTCTTCCCCTGTGAACGTAATCCTGAATGGGGTCTTATCAGATTTCTTCATGGATGATTTCCCAGGTCTGTGACTCCTTCCTGCTCTGTTTTACAACCATCTACTTTCCTCCCAAATGCTTCCTTTCCTCTGTAGGACAGACTGGTCAGCTATTAGAAGGGACACACTTCAAGCCTATAATGAAGAAATTAAGTCAGGAAAACAGCCTAAAGTTTATCTACATTTTTTTTTTTAAATTTTAACACTGAAAAGCCCAGCGTGGGGGAGGGGGCATTGTTGAGAGAAAGACAACATCTGACAAAAAACTCCATCACTAAGCAAGGTAGAAATATCCAAGGCAAAACATGGCTTAGAATTTAGTTTAAGGATTATCTGGTTCCTCCATAAAGAGCAATTTTTTTAACACGTATCTGAAAAATAAGATGCTGAGGCAAGAGGGAGGTGAGTGATGACAGAGTTACTGCTTCGACACCGGAAAGTACGGGATGGGAATTTAAGTGCCGAGATACGTCTGGACCACCCACCACCCACTCCCATCCACCAAGAATAAAGCAGCCTCAGAGGAGGACACAAAGCCCAAGATGACTAGGCGTGAAGAAGAGAAGTCCACTGGGATGATTCAGACATGAACTTGGAGGACCTAAAAGGAGAGCTGCAACAGCTCCATTCAATCCATTCAATAAAAAGTTAAAACTAAGGGCGCCTGAGTAGCTCAGTGGGTGAAGCCTCTGCCTTCGGCTCAGGTTGTGATCTCAGGGTCCCAGGATCAAGTCCCTCATTGGGCTCTCTGCTCAGCGGGGAGCCTGCTTCCCCCTCTCTCTCTCTGCCTGCCTCTCTGCCTATTTGTGATCTCTGGCTGCCAAATAAATAAATAAAATCTTTTTAAAAAGTATATTCTAAAAAAAATAAATAAAAAGTTAAAACTAGAACTACCCTATGATCAATAATTACACTACTAGGTACCTACCCAAAGGATATAAAAACACTATCTCAAAGGAATACATGTACCTGATGTTTATAGCAGTATTCTCTACAATAGCCCAATTATGGAAATAGCCCAAGTGTCCTCCATTGGCAAATGAATGGATAAAGAAGATGTGGGGGGGCTCCTGGGTGGCTCAGTAGGTAAGAATCTGCCTTTGGCTTGGGTCATGATCCCGGGGTCCTGGGATAGAGCCCCGCATTGGGCTCCCTGCTTGGCAGGAAGCTGATTCCTTCTCTCCTTTCCACTGTCCCTGCTTGTGCTTCCTCTCTCACTGTGCCTCTGTCAAATAAATAAAATCTTAAAAAAAAAAAAAAAAAAAGACATGGGCTGTGTGTACACACACACACACACACACACACACCACACACACACACACACACAGGAATACTACCTAGCCATAAAAAAAGAATGAAATCTTATCATTTGCAAAGACATGGATGGAGCTAGAGAGTATAATAGTAAAAGAAGTAAGTCAGAGAAAGACAAATATTCTGATTTCACTCATATGTGGAATTGAAGAATCAAATGAGCATATGGGGGGAGGGTGGAAAGGGAGGAAAACCAAGAAGCAGATTCTTAACTCTAGAGAGAAAAACTGAAGGTTACCAGATGGGAGGTGGGCAAGGGGATGGGAGAAGTAAGTGATGGGGATTAAGGAGGGCCCTTGTGGGAAGCACCGGCTGACGCATGAAAGTGAAGAATCACTAAATTCTACTCCGAATTACTCTGTATTTACACTGAATTTACACTGTATGTTAACAGACTGGATTTTTAATAAACACTTTTAAGAAATCCATTCTCTCACTCTCTGTTAACTCTAGAAAACAACATTAACAGAAAGCAGCTTCAAACTTGGGTTTCCGGGGGCGCCTGGGTGGCTCAGTTGGTTAAGTGACTGCCTTTGGCTCAGGTCATGATCCCGGAGTCCTGGGATCGAGTCCCGCATCGGGCTCCCAGCTCCATGGGGAGTCTGCTTCTCCCTCTGACCTCCCCTCTCATGCTCTCTCTCTCTCAAATAAATAAATAAATAAAATCTTAAAAAACCAAAAAACAAACTTGGGTTTCCAGACGAGTATTTTATAACCACCTTCCTAGGCACTTAAACGGATCTTCTAAATGAAAGATGGTCTCTGACTGGTTAGGGCCATATGGTTGCATCATCTGAAAGAGAAAACCAAAGAGGATAAGGGTAGAGATATCCAGAATAGCATAAATGAGAAAATCAAGTATGAAGAAAGAGTGGAGGGGAGGAAATGGCAAAGAGAAAAAGAAACAAAGAAGAGAGAAATAGGGATGAAAAGAGGCACTGTAGTACAAAAATGAAGGAAATGTGACAAAACTGATGATCTGTGCTTAAAGTATAGTTAAGAAGAAACGTCCTCTTTGGTCAACTGAAACATTCGCCTAGTTTAATGTCGTCTCATATATTTCATGAAAAAGAGTATCTACAACCATTTCTCGTATTCTCACCTGCTTGCATTACTCCTTCATAGTCTGCTGAGGAATTTCACAATTTTTATCTCTGGGGCTTTACTTTCTTCAGGAGAAGCAGAGTGGAAACACAGCTCTCTTACACACAGCTCTACATGAAAAAAAAACAAAACAAAACAGGTATGTTTCTTCAGACACTAGGAATGCCACAGGTTTTTGAAAGGAACTGCTTCAGAGCTTGGTGGGTTTTCTTACTCAAAAAGAATGAGGTGTTAGGACATTTGTGTCACTTCCCTTAAGCTTTGCAGTTGGGTGGTGGCTCCTTACGTCCAATGTTCTATCTATCATGGCGGCCATCGTTCACCACATTTAGTGTGAGCACGTCTGAGCTCAAGGGATCAGGGATGTACTTTGTCATCTAAAATATAAGTTATACACAACTGATGAATTATTGAACATTACATCTGAAACCAGTGATGTACTGTCTGTTGGCTAACTGAATTGAAATTTCAAAAAAATAATAATAAAATATAAGTTACTGACTTCTATCAACTACCCACTTAGACTTCACTGCCTGTCAGTTAAGACATGGCTCAAACTCATCCTTTCCAAGTAAGCCCTGAGCTGCCTTGCAAAAGCTCAGATTCCTGGTCCCATTCAAGGATAAATAATTCTGAATCCACCTGAATCCATAATGAAGACACTTTCAGTTTTTCAACAAAGGTTCCAGGTGATTTTAAATTCAGGCACTTTTAAGAACCACTGCAAGAGGGAGCAGTCCCTTAGATTATAAATCAGGTGTGACTTTATTTTTCCATTTTGAGTGATCTATCACCAAAAACTAAGTATCATACCATGAGAACTACAGTAAAGGACTTTTAAAACTTTCACTAAGAGAATTTTTTTTTTTAATTATGTATCAAAGCATCATTGGATTACCTTCAGAAAATCTATGTCAGAGCCCAATAATATCCCATGGGAATAAGTAGGCTGGAGGGAAAAAAGAAAAGGAAAAAAAAACACACCCTGCAACCCTGATTGCTTATTAATCCAACCAAGAGCCAAATGTTCACTCCGGCCACCTGTGAACAATCCATGTTTGACATGTGACGTGGAAAGTGGTCATTTGTTTTAGACTCTATGGCCAGTACCAAAGCAGATTTATGGTTATAGAGATAGAAATTCATTTCCTTAGATTTTGGTCCAACAGAAGTTAAATTCTCAATTTATTACTTTATGACCTTTGCCAAAAAACTAGTTGAATGCTATAAACAGAAAATTCTTTCGCTGGGGGTTCAATATTCAGCCACAAAAGATGAAGAGCTTTCAAGAAACCAGAGATGTTTTCAATGTGAGGTCTCACATGGCCTAAGGGAATAAAAAAATAAAATCTCAGATAATCTAAGAATTGATTACAGTGTTTTCTAAACTCTTCTCAAGCTAACAGCTACTCTCTAAAGCCTTTTAGATTGGCACTATAAGAACTAATTGGCTTAATTCCTTTTAAAGTTCATCACCTATAATTAATGGACTAACAGACTGGGAGCATGAAGATCTTCAGGTCTCCAAGTGTATAATCCTTGGATTTCAAATGTACTTGACCTCTATCCTTTTCTTCCCTTTAAACATCACATTCACGAAGAAACAGAGGATAATTTGTTCCTCATTGTATTAATTAGGTCTGAATCACAGTAAATAGTTGAAAAGTTGTATCCTTAGTTATTTTTAGCCTCTTCGTCCTAGGTTTTATTGATTCTTACATAACACTGGGATCACGCTCGTCAACAAAACATTAATTCTCAGCTTCATTTTGCTATGATGCCCCAGGTCAGCAAAGACTGACTAAGGCCCCCTATCTTAATATTCTCCTAAAAATTATCTGGTGCATGAGACTCTAACCTAGACACTGGAAAACAGTCCTAAGTGAAAAAGATTTCTGTTAAGTTTTACAATATAAATAATCTTATGATACACATTCTAATTTTTGTAGGAACTAAAATCTAAGGCTAAGGAGTAATTCTTAGCACACCCCAACAGTCTGAAATACTTTGCAATAGGTTAAGATTACAGTAATGTTATCTGCCTACAGTAATATTTATGTGAAGTTGTTTTGGATTACTGTTATAAAAATAAAACATGCAATTTAAATAGGGAATTTAATATAGAAATAAGATCCTTTACTGAACACATGTCATGTGCAAAAACAGTCTTCTCCAAGTTCATATGAACTATCTTACTTTGTGCTCTTTGGACAGATGGAATCCCTGCTTTGAGTGGTTATTTGCCCCAGGTTACCATGCTACGTAGCGAAATTCAAATTCAGGTCTGACAGCAAAGCTCACCTTCTTAAAGAGTGCACTAACTCCTTTTTTCCTCAACTGTGAATGATTCTGTGAAACATGTCTTAGTGGATTAGAAGGATCTTTCTCAAGAGCGAGTGCCGGCTTATCTCCATTTGTGGTATTGGTTGTCTTTGTGGTTAGAGGGACTACCTTTCTGGACCCTGCTATTTACTCCTTTGTAGGAGTTGAAAAAGCCATTAAAAAAAAAAGAGTCACTTGAGGCCTCTCAGGTTTAGTTTCCTGTTTTTTTTTTTTTTTTAAAGATTTTATTTATTTATTTGACAGAGAGAGATCACAGTAGACAGAGAGGCAGGCAGAGAGAGAGAGAGAGGGAAGCAGGCTCCCTGCTGAGCAGAGAGCCCGATGCGGGACTCGATCCCAGGACCCCGAGATCATGACCTGAGCCGAAGGCAGCAGCCTAATCCACTGAGCCACCCAGGCGCCCCTAGTTTCCTGTTTTATAGGGTCATGAGGATGGGTCACTGGTAGAATCTTCTGTGAATTGGCTGATCCATCCAGAGCAATGTCCACCCAAAAAGTACCCAAAGCCAAACCCATACATAAAGTCCACAGCAGAACAAGTTTAAGTACTGACTTCATTTTTTTACAGAAAAGGAGACAGATCTGAGTGGATCATCCCCTGGGATATGAGCTGTTGTCATGGCAAAGAATGATGTCTGCTACCAGGAAAACTACCCCACAAGGAATTTTCACAAGGAGAAGAAACCAGCCTTAACATTTCTGAGACTTAAGAAAATTTGGATTGTGCTATCTTAGAATACAAAACATAAAAATGGATACAATTTTTTTTTAAGATTGTATTCATTTGAGAGAGAATAGGAGAGAGAGAGTGAGCACATGAGGAGGGGGAAGAGGGAGAAGCAGACTCCTTGCTGAGCAGGGAGCCCCATGTGGGACTCGATCCCATGAAACTTGACCGACTGAGCCACCCAGGTGCTGATAAATGGATACAATTTTCATTTACTATTGGGAATAAAAATTCAACAATTCTCACAGTATTTGACTCAAAGCTATTCAAAGTTGTCTGTTGGTGCCAGGCAACTACAGTGGTGTCTATTAAAAAGTTGTGGTATGATTATAGCTATATAAAATTTAGCGAGGCTGCCCCTTTGACCTTAAAACATACCCTCAATTTTCAACATACATGGACACCCTGATCTGACATTCACTGTACCTTAAAAATCCTGGCTGGCTGAATTGGCTCTCAGAAACGTCTCCAAAAGAAAACATCATTATTTCCCAAATCTCTTAGGTTGGGTCATCTATTAGCAAATGTCCCCAAAAGGCCACTACTCAGAAACTAGCCTAAGATAATAATCTCTAAGATACAAAAGAAAAAGAATGGGGGTAAGAAGTTGAGAGGTCAAGAGAGAAATAGACATGATCTATTAAAAAAAATTTTTAAGTGTTTTAATTAAAATTTTAAAAATAAGTTTTGACATTATTAAAATTTTAAAATTAATGACATTAAATAATTTAATAATTTAAAATAATTGGACATTAAAAATAATTCTAAAATTTTATTTTTAAATTAAAAATATTTTTATTAAATAAAAATTAAAAATAATTTTAAGAATAATTTAAAAAATAATTTATGACATTAAGAAAAAACACCAATACAAGCTCAAAATTCATAGGGGGACAATGGCTATATAACCCACAGCACAAACCCTGGAAAGGTTGAAAAGGCAGCCAAAATTTCTCCATAAAAAGTTTATGATGAAGTAGCAAAGTATTTGCTACAAATTTAAATTTTAAAAACCACTTATCAAATCAAACTGAATGTAAAGAATATGTACAAACAAAGAAAACCTATTTTTAGATTAACATTTGGTTTATTTATATGCTATCAATTTCCCAAATTCTCGACATAGGCTCTCTAGTTACGGTAGGGTGAAGGGAAAAAACAGGAGATTGCTTTTACACCCTAATTTAATTCTGAGATTCAGAGGACCTTTCAAATCATGATGTTTATGTCTTCATCTAATGATAATATGTCGTCAGTAAAGAACAGACAGAAGTACACAGAAGGAGGAAAGAGAAAGGGAAAGAAAAAATAATAGTACCATTAGTGAAAGACAACTCTTACTAATAATGTATCTGTTTTTTTTTCCTGTGCATTTTTCCTCTTTTATTATATAGTTATAATCATACTATAGGTATAATATCACTTTTTGTGTTTTTCTCTATAAAATTCTTTTTGTTCTTTTATGGGGACCATCACATCTTTTTTCAAGGGAGTATATCTGACATACAATATCTGATTTGTTTTAGGCATAGCTCATAGTTAAAAACCGTTTTTAAAGAGATCTAAATTCTGTGAAATAGATAATCTAAAATTATCATAGTTTCTGAAACTAAAATATAAGAAATACCAAAAAAAAAAAAAAAAGAACTTGAATCATACTGAATTCAGTGCAAGTTGTTCTCTGAAAATGTGACATGACTCATTAAGAGGTGGGTATTCGTGTAGGACATGTTTTGACCCGCCCTTCAGTATTCCACACCTTGAAGTATCAACTAATCCATAAGAAACCAAACAATTATAGCACATGAGGGCTGGAATGTTTCTGCTTTCTGTGAAGCCCAGTTGGACAGCGTTGGGACTGGGCATTTTTCCTGTCTTCACTTTAACTCAAGTCTACAAATATGGGCATGAAAACATGTCAGAGAGGCCAACAGAGAGAGAAGAAAGAAGAGGAGGACAAGGACAGAAAGTTGGCCCTCTAAATGGCACTACAGAATGGACTTTAGTTGTCTGAATGAGAGCTGAATGCACGGGTCTCAGACTTCGTTGGTTACAGTGAACCCCCAGGAGAGTGGTTAGAATGCAAACTCCTGGGTCTTGTCACCAATAATTAATGTTTGGGTTTTGTAGGGAGGGGTAGGAGGGGGGGCTCCTACGAACACTCAGGTTGATACTCGAGACAGTAAATTTGTACTCAGACTAGCTTTTGAGAAACACCCACTAAAGATTGTGTGATAATTTCCTGTTTTAAAAAGTGTACTTTCAGTGGCTATCAAGCATGTTTAAGAGGGGGTCTGACCAGTTTCATCAGAAGAGTTAAAAACAAAAATTAAAGAAGGTGAGAAAGGTCTTCATAAACCTATAAATCAAGATTGCAAAAGGGTGCACAAGTCTAAAAATTCTCATGAGAATGCAAGACGGAAACCTAGGAACACTTGTGACAGCATCACATACTTGCCTTCAGACTTATCAGAGAGAGTAGTAAGTTCAGAATAAAAAAAATTCATGATTAATATTAACATCCCATATGTATCATTTTTGAGTGGCCTAGAGCATAGCATTAGAATATCGTTCCAGAAGTTTGTACTTGGGACAAATAGTAAGTCTCTAATAGGAAAAGTAAAGCATTGATATTGTATATTGTGTAAATATCTATTTAACTATGTATTAACTATCATCTATCAGTCTTCATCACAGACAGAGAGGTGGGTAGGTGGATAGAGACACAGAAAAAGAGGAAGAGAGAAAAAGAAAGAGAGCCTGTATATCAAAATCAAGGATAGGAGAGGTGATGTGTTCAGGAAAATATAAAAGACCAAATTAGACGTGCTAAAAGCTTAAATAAACCAAGGAACATAAGCAAAACTGAAAATTTCATTCAAAACTCTACCTCTTCACATTTTAATCATAGCTACCTAACATTGGCATTGATTGGACTAACAGTAATGAGTAATTTTGAGGAAGATAGTTTCACAGTTTAGTAAGCATAATTTTGATTGCATCATTTATAATGTTAATGGATTTACTTCATTGTTTCTGTAATTTAAAAAAAAAAAAGCAAAAACAAAACAATTCTAGTAATCCTGTCTTAGGGTAATACAGATAAAAGCACATACATCACTCCCCAACCCTCAATCCCACATAAACACACCCAGTAAATATTTTGTTACCTTCCCCTCTTTCAATTATATCACTTTATATAATTTTCATTCATGATATGTTATTACATTATTTAAACATTCTCATAAATATTTTAATGTTTGCATAACATTCTATCATATATGTAATGTTCAATATGTAATCTACCTTCCCTGTCTCTGAGATTTCATATATTATTCAATTACTTTTCTAATCATGTACTATTTTACAAAGGGATGAAATCACTGTGGCCACTTGTACTGTTGTACTAGCTAAAACTAAAAGAGATAATGCAGAGAATTTTTTTTAACGACTCCAAAATCTTAGAAATTATAACAGTGCTGGGAAAACTCTGGGTACCGTCAGAATGGTGTTAAAATTGTATAGAAGTTAATGTTAAAAACAAATAAATGATTAACAGAATCCCATTTCTGGAGATCCAGAGAGGCAGCATGGCTTAGTGGGAATAGAAAGTTGAGTAAAATTAAAATAAAGTTAATACAATCACAACTATCTATGAAAAGATGCATTCGGCAACACAGCGAATGTTCTATAAAACTCCAGCATCCTTGTTCTGCTTGCTTAAGCTACAGTTAGAGCTAAGGAACAGAGAGATTTTGCTCCTATTTGAAGAGCCTGAATCAAAAAAGGAAGAAGGATTTGGCCCACTGCTTGGGGTAAATGTTTAAGAACTCACAGGAAGGAAAATTAACTTTTTTTCAGGTGGGCCATCAAAGAGAACAATGTCTGCACTTCAAAGTGTGTAGAACACACACGGTTAAAAGGAAACTGGAGCCAAAGATAAGGAAAAGGATAGTAGATAAACTTATGCTCAACCTTTTAGTGAAGCTGAGTCTCTAGCCCATACAGGTTCCTTCTTACAATATAGAAAGAGACTAGAAGATGTGGCTGTCCTACTCTCGACTATGTTTGAGAATCAAGTGAAAGGGCTTCCACGGGCAAATGTTCCCTAATGCAGAGGAATCGTTTTTAGACCCACTAATTAGCTTAATAAGGAATCCTGACCAAGTTCCAGAATTATTTCTGAGCATTTAGAAAGGGACGTAGTCAGCACTCGAGAATTGAACAGCAAACTATACTGTGATTAAGGAATAAAATTTTAAAACTACATTTACTGCTGTAACAAGGCAAAGAATTATACGCGGTGCAGTGTAGGTCAAAGCAAGAATCCCACAATATTTCCAGCAGTATTCTTCTTTACAGTTTGAGGAAACACTGCTGAGATGAAATCGGCATAACTCATAGCTTAAGCTTACTCAAGAAGTCGACGGAGAGCAAAAACTCTCCAGATGCACCATGTCACTCTACTGACTGCATTCTTTTTTTTTTTTTTTTAATTTCATTTATTTCTTTGAGAGAGAGAGAGCAAGCACAAGGGGGAGAAGGAGAAGCAGGCTCCCTGCTGAGCAGAGGGCCCGATGCCCAGCTTGATCCCAGGACCCAAAGGCAAGGCCGCCACTTAACCAACTGAGCCATCCAAGCGCCCTCTACTGACTGTAGTCTTTTTTTTTTTAAGATTTTATTCATTTATTTGATAGATCACAAGTAGGCAGAGAGGCCGGCGAGGCGGGGGGGGGGGGGGGGGGGGGGGGAGCAGGTGTCCCGCTGAGCAGAGAGCCCAATGCAGGGCTTGATCCCAGGGCCCTGAGATCATGACCTGAGCTGAAGGCAGAGGCTTTAACCCACTGAGCCACCCAGGACTACTGACTGTAGTCTTGACCGGCGTTCACATTAAATGACATCAAAAAACCCTTGGAAAATGAACTTATTGAATTGATGGAGGACAATACTGTTGGTGGGATGCCTGAATCCATGAAATAATCAGGCTGGATGGATCAAACTTTGTTTTAAAGTAGGTGTATCTTGGAGCACCTGGGTGGCTCAGTCGTCAAGCATCTGCCTTCAGCTCAGTTCATGGTCCCAAGGTCCTGGGATCAAGTCCCCCATCAGGTTCCTCACTCAATGAGAAGCCTGATTTTCCCTCTCCCACTCCCCTTGCTTATGTTCCTTCTTTCACTGCCTCTCTCTCTGTGAAATAAACAAACAAACTCTTTTTTAAAAGGCTATTTTTTAAAAAAAATAAAGTAGATGTATCTGGAATCTTGTAGCTGGTTTATAAAATTATGTGCCTAATTAACAGATGAAAGAAAAGAGTGGGAATATTGGTTTAAAGACCATTAGAGGGGGTGCCTGGGTGGCTCAGTGGGTTAAAGCCTCTGCCTTAGGCTCAGGTGATGATCCTAGAGTCCTAGGATCGAGCCCCACATCGGGATGCCTGCTTCCTCTCTCTCTCTCTGCCTACCTCTCTGCTTACTTGTGGTCTCTGTCTGCCAAATAAATAAATAAATTTTTTTTAAAAAAGATAAAAGAAAGACCATTAGAGTAAAAAAAAGGAAATAAGAAAATCCATTAACTATTACTTTACAATCTAGACACATGAAGAGAGTATAAGGAAGGCCCTTTTAACATCTGCACCATCTGAGAGCCCTCTAGTGCACCTTTATCAGCATACGATTTTAATTTTTTAAAGACTTATTTATTCGAGAGAGTGCACACATCCAAGTGGGGGAAGGGGAAGAGGGAGAAAGAATCTCAAGCAGATATCCTGCTAAGCATGGGGCCCGACACAAGTCTGGATCCCATGACCCTAAGATCATAACTAGAGCCAAAAATCGAGAGTTGGACACTTACCGACTAAGCTACCCAGCCATCCCAAAGCTGTTATTTTTATTCCCGGTTTACACTTGTATTGGTTTCTCAGCTGGATCAGAGGTTATAGGGGAGAGAGGTCTGATCCAACCCAAACAAATGGTTGATATACCTGATTGTGTTTTTTTCCTCTCTTCCTATTCTCATTTTATAAAATGAGAGAACTGAGATTTTGAGACTTGACCTTCTTACCAATGCCAGCCTGTAAGCCAAGGTAGTATTTGAGCCTGGATCTGAGTGGCTTTAAATCCAATGCCATTAACTACACTTCTCCACGCCTCCTAGAGGCAGGAGGTTAGGATTCTTCCCACACTTGGTGGAATTCTTTTTTTTTTTTTTTTAAGATATTTTATTTATTTATTTGACAGACAGAGATCACAAGTTGGCAGAGAGGCAGGCAGAGAGAGAGAGAGGAGGAAGCAGGCTCTCCGCTGAGCAGAGAGCCCGATGCGGGCCTGGATCCCAGGACCCTGAGATCATGACCCGAGCCGAAGGCAGAGGCTTTAACCCACTGAGCCACAAGAGGAGCATGAACCGACTAACATCCGCTTGGGGAAGAAGGAAGTGGGGAAGTGTCGGGTCAAGGTGATGGGATTTTTAGACTATGCAGTATGAGTAGTGACAAAATGAAATGCAAAAGGATTACACTGGCTCAGTGGGTTAAGCCTCTGCCTTCGACTCAGGTCATGGTCTCAGGGTCCTGGGATCAAGCCCCACATCAGGCTCTCTGCTTGGCAGAGTCTGCTTCTCCCTCTCTGCCTGCCTCTCTGCCTACTTGTGATCTCTCTCTTGAGCTCTCTCTCTAATAATAATAATTTTTCAAGTGTGTAAACCTGGTGATTCACAGACCTGTAACCCTGGGGATAACAATATATGTTTATAAAAAATAAAAAATTTAAAAAAAAAAAGGGATTACACTGAATGGAGGAGACACAGCCAGGACAAGGATATTATTGTCCATCAACTCAAGGGATACAAAGTGGAAGAGAGATTGGATGTGTTCAGTCCATAAACAGAAGGCTGATCTCTGCTGGGAAAATGGATGAAAAAAAGTGGGATATAAATTATTAATGTATTATTATAGAATAAATTATATATAATTTTATATTATTTTATGTATCATATAAGTATGTACATAAATAACTTGATATATAAATAATAAATTACTAATACATTAATAATTAATAATCATTAATATGTAAACAGACGTTATAATTAAAACTATTGAGAAATGTTCCTGGCTTTTCTGAATTCCATCTCAAACAGTGGCTAGACTGTCAATTTTCGGGAATCTGTACAAGAAATAGCTATCCTGGACTTATTCATTTATTTGGTGTCGATGAACTGAGCATCTACTATGAGTCAGGCATTCTTTGACATGCTGAGAGTACAATGCCGGGCAAGACACAAGGCACATTATTTATAAAACGAATTTTAAGACTAAAAAACACAGTGTTGAATAAGAGACAGGACTCTTCTCTTAAAGTTCCATTCTGGGGGTGCCTGGGTGGCTCAGTGGGTTAAAGCCTCTGCCTTCGGCTCGGGCCGTGATCCCAGGGTCCTGGGATGGAGCCCTGCATGGGGCTTTTGGCTCAGTGGGGAGCCTGCTTCCCCCACCCTCGCCTACTTGTGATCTCTGTCTGTCAAATAAATAAATAAAATCTTAAAAAAAAAAATTAAAGTCTCATTCTGGAGAGAGGGTGAAAAATAAACTAGTAAGCTGGGTCATCTGGGTGGCTCAGTCAGTTAAGGGCCACTATTGATTTCAGCTCAGGTCATGATCTCAGGGTCCTGGGATCAAGTGCCAAGTGCCGGGCAGAGTCACAGAGTCAAGCCCTGAGCCAGGCCCTATGCTCCCTCCCTCTCTCTCTGCCACCCCCCCACCCCCTCCTGTGCACACACACGCTCTCTCACACACCCTAAAAAATAAAAATAAAATAAAATAAATATAAGTAAAAAATTAACTAGTTAGCAAATAATGAGTAACTTAGTTTTTGATGATGATAAATACTATCAAAGACCCATCGTGATGAGGCAGCTGTTCAATAAAGCCTTCTCTAAGATGACATATTACAACTGCACTGGGTACGTCCTGACAAATCAGAGCCCCAAAATCTAGGCTACAAGAATTTGAGTTGGGGTAACAGCAAGCAAGCTACTTAGGCTTGAGTGGAATTGTCATAGAGAAGGAAATTCACTACAAATGGAAAATCGCAAGCTTAACTGAGGGGGTAAGCTCTCACTACTCTAATATTCATGACTGGAAAATATTTTATCCCCTCCAGTCTAAATTTCTACAATATAGACATGGAAGAAGTCCCTAGTGTGCGTGTGAAAAATCATGACATCTGCTGTCAGGAGTACGGTAATCTACTCCATGGCAAAGTTTTTAAGATCTGCAGATCAACACTTGCTCACTTCTAAACTACAGAGGGTACTGGCCTCAGCTTCCCTCTCATTTTCTCTAAGAGAAAATCCTCTGTGCATTCCCTGAATATACTGATGAATACTTTGTCCAAATGTATTCTCGAAATATACTTGAAAATATATCAATTACATTTGAAATACATTTGAAAATGAATACATTGAAAGAGGACACTGTGTTCTAGTCCAGGCTCAGGGGCCAAGCAGAATACAGAGTCAGGAATACCCAGCTCTTATCTTCATGCTGACAAAATGTGTGATTTTATTTTTTTTAATTTTTCCTTTTTGTGTGTGTGTGTGGGGGAAGAACAGAGCACATGAAGGGAAGGGGCAGCGGGAGAGGGAGAATCTCAAGCAGACTTCACACCCAGTGCAGAGCCCAACATGGGGCTCGATCCAACGACCCTGAGATCATGACCTGAGCCTTAACCAAGAGTTGGATGTTTAACCTCCAGGACCTCCTGGGCACTGCTAAGTGTGTGATTTTAATGAAGTGGTAATGTCTAAGGCCCCCAAGTTTGTCCTCTTCTAGAGAGAGAGTATTACATCTGCCTAACCAACTTGATGTAATCTAAGAAGTTAATGTAGACAATGACTGATCTAAATGGAAACTAGAAGCATCCTTCACTGCAGGACAAAGACATCTTTGTCATTATTTTACAATTTGCAGAGGATTTGAAGCCCAAAGCAGGTTTCCAACCAAGAAATAGGAACAGAAGAGAAGTGAACATAAGGGAAGCACCCAAAGGAAAGGGAGTTGTGAATGAAAGTCATCTGGAGGAGGAGGGAAGAGAGAGATTTGAACCTGAGAGACAATATGACAGCAAAAAACAAAAAAAACAAAAAACAAAAAACAAAAAAAAACCCATAATGAGGACTTTGGAGAACACCAAGAGGAAAACTCAAGTAAAACTGCAGGCAAACACGAGAAAGGAAGGCACCATGGCACCAAGTCCCTCAACACATTTTCCCTTTTTACTAAAAGGCAAAAACTATCTTGATACATATGCTCTGCGTACTACTCTCTCACATTCTGCTTCTCTGTAGAAGTGAAGATTGTGTGCATTTTTATGAGCATCCTCATATTTATTCATTCTCAGAAGGATACTATTACTGAACTTCTTCACCCCAAAGAACTTCATATTGTAAGGCTGCAGAGAGAAGTTGGAACCCACATTGCTTCATGCGGGCGGGTGGGCGGGCAGACAACAACACACACAGCCCCCCAAAAAAATCACTTTCTTTCATAGAGAAAAGGGTGGCGATGGCAGTTTATGATAATATTTTGACATTTTCCAGAGGGAAAATGATAAGCTGAGAAGTTCTGGCCAACAGACAAGTGCTTCAGCCAAGTCAAGATCAATACTTCTGATAACAGACACTTAAGAAGGCTCAGAGCAAACTCGACTTCGAAATGCAACAAGTTCCTGAAGGCTGGTTGGTGGAGATTTAGGGCTGAATGTAGCTCTTGGGAATAGATTATTTAACTCCTCACATACTTCCTGTCCCCTAAACATGCATCCTGAAGCCTAAGGGGCAAATTCATCAGAAAAGACCTCCCTACACCAAATTTGCTTTTTTTTTTTTTTTTTAAATATTTAAGAGAGAGATAGAGAGCAAGAGAGAACACAAGTGGGGGCAGAGACAGAAGGGAGGGAGAAGCAGACTCCCCACTGAGCCCGATACAAGGCTCAATCCCAGGACCTTGGAATCATGACCTGAACCAAAGGCAGACACTTAACCAACTGAGCCACCCAGGTGCCCCACTACACCCAATTTTCTCTCCCTTCCTCACTCTCATGGCCCCTATCCTCCTGGAACTGCCTCAAATTCTATCATTTAAGCGTCTTTAGGGCTCAAACTTTGCATATTTTTAAGAACATACTATCACAGGACAAACACCATGTTCTGGAAAGTCAAACTCAAAAGCCTTCCTCAGTTCAGTGTCTTACAAAATAAATGAAAATGACAGTTAGAGCAGGTTGTTGGGGGGTGGGGGGAGTTTCTCATAGAAGACAAGAATTGGCTTGGCAGAGTCAAGTTTCCAGGAAAACTTGAGTCCGAGTAAAGCTGCATTTAGGCTTCTGTATGAGCTTTGTGAGGAGCCTGGATGAAGAGAGAGCCAGCGAAAAGGAAGGATGCTTAGACAAGGTACACATCCGTGCAGGTGTAACTTGTTCAACGTCCTGATTGTCCTCTGACATTTGGCTGGGCTAACCCTACCCTCACGCCATACAGAAAGTAATCACTACAAAATTCTCATCATCAGGCATTGATAATAGACACGAAATACTTGAATTTGAATGGAGGCAGTAAAAGTTAAGACAAACATATAATAAAGCATGTGTCTTTAAAAGGTCCGGGGAAAAAAAATGATCCTCTAAGCTACCTCATTAACTTACAAGTCATGATTGGTGGGCAGAAGGAGGGAGAGAATAGAGTACTGTTCTTTCTTTCTTCAGTTTTGAATCAATGTTTTTTTTTGTGTTGTTGTTGTTTTGTTTTGGGGGGGGTTGTTTTTTTGTTTTTTGGGGTTTTTGGTTTTTTTTATTTTTTTGAATCATTGCTGAGAGAGAAGAACAGAAGAATATACAGAAAGCCAAGTACTGTTGCTTTTGATTTTGGGGGAGGTAAGAGGAGAAGGATTGGGAGGGGACACTAATTGCAAGGTGGAAATCAATAGAACCACATGCTTTATGGGGGCAGAGGGGAGGACACATACCCAGAAACCAGGCTAAAGCTGTCTAACCAATTGTGAGGGTCAGGGGTGGCTTCATGATTCTGGCACATTCTCTGTAGCATTCCAAACTCCTCCCTGAATATCTCGGCTTTCTCCCCACCCTACACTTCCCTTAACCTGCTTTGAGACCTTCTTTCCTGAGCCAAAGAATACGGACTCCTAAGAGCACAGGCAAGAGAAATAATCAACACGGACAAAATCGTTTCAAGTTAGATTACAAAATAATTAACTTTGACAAATGTCCGTGAGGTGAGGGTAAGGTTTGGGAGGGGAGCCTGGGATTCCCAGTGGGGCTATTGACATTCATAACATAGGAAGCCTGCGAACATGATTACCTTGCTAAAGGATGTTCGGAAATGAGTGCAGAGATTTGATTCCCAATTCTACAATTCTATGTCAGGTTTGATAAGCACATTTGGAAGCGATTTTCCACCTTCCTCAGACTCATTTCTTAAAACTAATTGCCGCGTTCTGAACTTAAATACGCAGCTTCATTTTCTTTCAATCTTAGAAAGAAATGCATAGAACGCTGTCTTTTCACCCCCAGAAACAGAAGGTTTTGAAGTCACATTCCAGGTCCCAGACGGAGGTCATCCTGCCAAGGTAGGGCCAACAGAACCTTCAAGAACTTTCGTGTCCCTGCATCAAATCTCTGCTTGACCAGGACCTGGGTGTAACTGGGTCAGCCAATCCAAAAAGAAGCCAATTCTGGAACTTCTCACCCCACACACTGACTGCAGGACCCCAGCCTATCAGATAATTGCTATTTGTCTCTTCCTTGCTATTTATTGTCTGTCCTATATAAGGTTCTTGCTTTCTGGCCCATTTCACCACTCTGAAAGGAGACTGCCCATTTCGTTAGCGACAAAGCAAGTTTATTTGTATCACTTCAGTGGCCTTCCTTTGTCCTTTTTTTTTGTAAAAAAAAAGCTTTGGGAGACAAGGTGCTGAATTTCTTTTTTTATATGTAATCCTTACCACATATGCTGGATGTTAAAAACTGAAAGAAGTATTAAATGGTGTTTCTGTTTCTCTGTACGGTATTAGTATGGCATTTTATGGTGCCAGTCTCATTTTCCCAGTCAACTGTAACAAAAAACACTGAAAGGAAAACAATAACAACAAACAAATCTTCTACTTTGGTTTAAAAAAACAAAAAACAAAAAACTCCCTTGACTCAATTCAAATAGAGAAAATAGAGAAACAAACTTCTAATGGCATCCATTTACACTGTTGCTAAAGACAACTACCAAACTTTTAACAGCACAAACTGGACTACCATATATTTAAACAAATTTAGTAGGCTCCAGAGAATTCCTGAAGTATTTCTGTTTGGAAATGTCTATGCCTTCCACACCACATACTTCTGATTTCTTGTTTTATTCTTCTTCCTTGCTCTCAAGTTGTTTTCCCACAGCATTCTTCTGTGAGGGCAACTCTGTTAGCTATCAACTTTTAGAAGCTTATTTTTAACCCTTGCATCTGTACCCTACTGCATTTATAGAACACAAATCTGTCTTATAAAACAAACCCCCTCTTTTAAGTGTCACGATGGCATTTCGGACTGACCAGTTGGACAGACACTTTATTCAGACCCTGACAGTTCATTCCGGCCTCACGAGTACAGCTGGAGGGATGAGAACTTCTACAGTGACTGAGTACTTTTTACTGGAGAAAGATCTGTGGTCTTTCAAAATGGGCTAATTTATTCCATACATCCTTAAAGGGCCATAAACAATCTAAGAATTGCCCAATCAGTACTTTGTTCTCACTACACAGGAAAAAAATTAGCAAAAAGAACAAAAAGGGGAGGGGGGAACCTTGGGGAAAAAATATCCACAGTGATTTATGTATGCCATATTTTTTGAAGATACTTGCACAATTTATACTCTGGGATAATTGCTTTAAGACAAGTCAAATATGTTCTATCTGGCTAGAATTCACATAACTTCAACAGTTATTTATGCTGGAACTAATCAATGGGAATACACATAGAAAAAGATAATGTTCTCTTTCTCAATAGCCTTGTGAGCAATCCACAGACAGCAGATAATTCTAACCACAGTTTCTACAGATGCTAAGGAAAATGAGGGGTGTGGGGGAGGACTGAAACATATTTGGGATACATGGGGCAGGAGGGCACGTCAAGAAACTATTGCCTGAAATAACTCAAGAACTGAATCCTAAAGAATGAATAGATTCTTATCAAGGTAAATAAAATGAGTAAAGAATATTCCAGGAAAAAATATATATATATAGCTCACACAAAACACCAGGTTTTGAAGCAGCATAATGTTTAAAGTCAACAATACATGGCTAGCACTTCTGGAATTTGGAGTTACAGAGAATAAACTTCAGACAAGTAATGGAACTCGGGACATGAGCCAGGCCTGGTAGTAAAGGACCAAGGACATCATGGTAAGGAATCAGAACCTTCATCTACAGATTTTGAGAAATCATAGGATAAATAGATATGCATTTTGGATAAATCAGATTAGTGACAAAGTTTAGGCAAAGGAGGAAAAAATGGAGTAAAGTATGTAAAGGAGAAAAAAATCTTTTTCCTCTACCCATATTAGATTTATTGGCTGAATCCTTGTAAATCAGACAAGAGATGAACAAAAGACTAACAAAAAGTTTACTGACATGTATATAGCTCATACACACAGAAGTACTCAGTGATGAGTAACTCAAAGGGGTGATTAGAACGTATACAACATCTTAGCTAAGAGCAAAAATTTTGCAGAGAATTGACAGAGCCAAATGGAAGGACTTTGGACTTTTAGGGGTATAAACTGTAGAAAAGCAAATATATGAGGAACTATTGGTAGGTAAGAGCTAGTTAACAAGGTTTATAGAGGCTCTTTCTACATGCTATCTCTTGGTTGAGAAAGATCTCACGTTGTTTCTTGTGATTAAATTCTGTGCTTCCTGGTAAAGGGGGGGAAGAAGAGACACCTTTACAAATTTACGTGCTGCACATGGGGGAAGGACAGAGAGTTTTTCATATACCTGCTTCTTCTCAATTACCTTCAGCTCAAAATAACTCCTATGCAAAAGGGGCATATTTTGGGGGCACCTGGGTGGCTCAGTGGGTTAAAGCCTCTGCCTTCAGCTCAGGTCATGATCCCAGAGTCCTGGGATCAAGCCCCATATCAGGCTCTCTGCTCAGCACGGAGCCTGCTTCCTCCTCCTCCTCCTCTCTCTCTCTCTCTCTCTCTCTCTCTCTCTGCCTGCCTCTCTGCCTACTTGTGATCTGTCAAATAAATAAATAAATAAATAAATCCAAAAAAGGGGGGGGGGCATATTTTGGAGTACCACAACCTGTGACACCCTTCAGATGCTAGTAAAGAGGGTACTATAAGTAACAGGTGAAAGATGATGGGCATTTACATAACGAAGAGGTAGAAGGGGCTAAGAGAGAGAAGACAGACTAAATGCAAATCTTTTAGGAGAAAAAAATCAACATAATTGTACTGAATGATTCTACAGCCAAGAGAAGGAGATTTTTTTTTTCAGTGTGTGACTAGACACATGGCAGTCCATCAACTAGGAGAATACAAAAAATAAAAACAAAAGGAAGATGCAGCCTTGAAGATCACTCTACTTTTTGAAGAGAGATGCCTAAGAAGAAGTTGGACGACTTGGTAAAGATCTCATGGAGTAAAAGCAAGTCTACATAAGGAGTCAATTATGTAAAGTGATTAAAAGACAAGATTGAAATCAAAGAAGGGGTGTTGAACAGAACTGCAATCAGAAAGGGTCACAAACAAGAGACTTGGACACCAGCCAGGTCACCAAGGAAAGAGGCCAAGGAAGACTGTCTCAGAGGCGATGAGGAACACCAGGAGAAACAGAGCTAGAGAAGCCAAAGGCAAGTGGGAGTTTCAAGAACAGAGTGGGCAAAATCATCCTGGCAGTGGTTGTCCCCTGTCAAGTAAAAACTAGAGCCATTTTCTTTACAGATTTCAAGGGAACTTGGGGGTGGGGTGGGGGTGGGGCACTTTTCGTGCAGTGAAATGGATCAACAGAAGTTGAGAAAAACAAAGGACAGGGACTTGTATTAAAGGTATATCTGATATTTAACGTGGATATTCTCTAGTCAGAATACCTGAACCAAGAATTCCAAGTGGCACACACTTTTCTTGTCTTTTATCTGAATGGGAGGAGTGGGGTATATTCCTGAGAGCTTTGATGATAGATGACCAAAGATCCCTGAGAATCAGGGTGAGGGAGCCCATCAATTCAAGAGCAAATGTTCAAGAGCTTTGCCTTGAACAAGGCACTAGAGGGCCACTAGACTTTTTCAAACTGCAGGGAGGGAAGGACTCACGTGTGCTTAGGTGGAGGCATATATTGGATTAACCGATTCAGATTCAGTTTGCAACTGTTGCTATGCACCTTGAAATGAGTCAAAGCTACAGATCTTTATTTCACCATCTTCCAGGCTACTCCCAGGAGCTTCAGCATGGACGTGAAATGCCAAGGTCAAACACCAATGCTAGCACAGTAGAAATGCACAAGTGAGCTTAAATTACAGCCGGGGACCCAGCAGTAAGATAAAACGGTCTACTAATAAGTACTAAGTACTACTATGTTCGAGGCACTGCAATCAACATTTTGAAGACATAAAGGTTCTTATTTACCAATCACAATAATCAAATTAATTCATTCCTATTATTATTCCCTTCCCAGAGATGAGGTACCTGGGTCATTCAAACCAAGTTACACAGAAAAATTTTACAGAAAAATGACCTAAGAATTAAAAAAAAAAAAAAAAAAAAAAAAAAAAAGGCAGGAGTGGGGACAGTCCATAAGCAAACATTGTTCTGTTTCAAAATCTGCAAACCTGGGTTTTAAAAGAAAAATCTTCATTGGCTGTACATTTATTTTTGTCATTATCGTTATCGATTTTTTTTTTTACTTTTCTCCAGCTAGCTGGTTAGCTTGACACTGTTGAATTTCTACCAAGTCTAATATGAGAGGCCTCTTTCAAAACTTCTCTCCTCCCACAACCAGAGTATGCAAAAGAGAGTTTTAGATCTCCAACAATACAAGGTGTGAGACGCTTCAGATGGTTTTGAAGGGGCCCTGTGACATCTTCGCAGCTTTAATTTGAAAGGACAGATTATTTTCTTGGTTATGAGAAAAAGAGGAAAAATGAGCTCTAGAGACCTTTCAATTTTTCTAAAAGTAAGTAAGTAGTCACTCAAGTTGAAGAATGTTTTATTCTCAACATCTTGAAATAATTTCCCAGGGAGCATCACGGCTTGCAAATCTCTGCCGGTGAATCCACTAGGTCTTTACACACAACTCCCTAAATTTCGGGGGGGAGGGAGAAAAAAATTGCCTTGGCAATTTCTTTCCTCTTCCATTTTCAACACTCTTTTTAAAATCAAAATTCTATGGAACCACTTGTGAGAAGAACATTTGGGGGCTTAACAGGTATTTTCTGCAAGTCACATTTAGTCTAAATGCCTAATTCTTTCGTTTGTCATGGGGGAGGGGTGGTTCCGACAAACTGAATTATTGCCATTTCTCGTCAGATAAATTCCATTTGAAATTTGCCCAGTGATGGAGTTGGGTGTTTGTTTGTTTTTAATTTTATATATTTATTTGAGAGAGAGATCACAAGTAGGCAGAACAGCAGGAAGAGAGAGGGTGAAGCAGGCTCCCTGCTGAACAGAGAGCCCCATGTGGGGCTCGATCCCAGGACCCTGAGATCATGACCTGAGCCTAAGGCAGAGGCTTAACCCACTGGGCCTCCCAGGTGCCCCAGAATTTTTTAAGTTAAACTATATGGTTCCAATAAAACTTCTGACCACAAATTACGCGAGATGGCGAACATTTATTAAATTATAATTCCTCATCTCAACTACATACACTTATCTGAGATAATCTCATTTATAGATCAGGAAAGGGTCATTGTACTTACACTACATCCAGGGGTAATAATCCTCCCTGGAATTAGATGCTAAATGAGCCCTATTTTATTGGTTTCTAGACACAATTACATTTAGTTTAGAATCATGTGTATACTTTTGCAGTGCATAGACATTAAAAAATAATGAGAGTAAATTGATTGGTTTCTATTAAATTTATGTGAGGCAGTACTGTGGTTTATGAAGGGCTTTCTAGGAGAGCTGCACATTTGGCTATATTTATTTTCCTGATAATTGTCCTACATAGACTGATGTTTGCTATCTATTCCCTTTTTTTTTTTTTTTTCCTTTCATGCTTTCAGTAGAACAACTTTCAAAAACTTGCCTCAATCCTCCAAGATACCACCACAGGAAAAAGAACAAAAGAAATGGTGAAAGGCAAAAAGGAAATTATTAAAAGGCAAAAATTAATTGATTTAAGAGATCAGATGAAAAGAATTAAATTTCTACCACCTGACTACATAATAAGTAAGCTACTGGCTTTGCACTCCAAGTTGCAATAAAGGTCTGATGCAGAGTAATTTGCATAATAAAAGTCAAAAATGTCACTTTCAGCTAAATATTCAGATTAATGATAAGATGTTGTTATATTGCATTATACAAATAATTACTCACAGCCTGTCATTTAGAGTCAATTTCTAAATTGTCTTCTGGCTCCACACCTTCCCAACAGGTTTTGAAAAGAGACAGGGAGACTGCTTTTGAAAAAGTTAACATAGTAGCCCCTGGTTTTCTTAACAGGAACATAAAAATGGGGGTTTTAGGATAAGCTGTTGCAAAACTAGAAATAACATCACTAGCTGAAGAGAAATTTAATTCACTAAGCTGGTTGCTAAGGGACTAACCAGTAAAGAAACAAGGAGGATAATCCACCTGTCTTTACTCTGAGTGAAACAAGAACTGTCGTCACTGGTAGACTTAGGATCTATGACCTTGATGTATGCTCTGAGGCTAAGGGATAGGAAGACTTCAAAGTCCTTTGCCTGGGTTCGAAGCAATCATGGTCTTCTTTACACTGGTTCCTTGATTCTCTATACCTAATTTTTCAATCCTCCTGGTCTCCTGCTTCAAAAATTGTTACAGTACCTTGGATGATTAAGAGGATTCATTTCTGGGGCACCTGGGTGGCTCTGTCAGTTAAATGTCTGCCTTCAACTCAGGTCATGATCTTGGGATCCTGGGATCAAGTCCAGCATCAGGCTCTCTGCTCAGTAGGAAGTCTGCTTCTGCCTTTGCCTCTGCCCCTACCCCTGCTCACTCACTCTCTCAAATAAATAAGTAAGGTCTTTAAAAAAAATTTTTTTTTAAATCCCTCATTCCTTACAGGCAAGCGTGCTGTCTTGAACCTCTTGGTCTCTTCTAGCTCGGTTCATATACACCTTCACCTATCATTTGCCAGCAAGTGTAGGATCTTTGAACAGCCCCCAACCGACCATCACCCAGATGTGCCCTTCCTACTGTTGAAAACAGGATTTAAAGATGGCTGCATTTGGTACATTTTCCTTTTTCCAGTTATTATTGAGGGGGGAAAGGTGTTTTAAATATTTATGCCTGACTTCAGTCAGCGCTCCTTAAAATGTTCTCCCACTGATTGAAAACCATGGTGGCCAGTGCCCAAAACCGTTCACAGGTATCTATCAGAATTCGTGAACCAGCATTTGTGTGACTTTGAGGTGTCAGATGCTCAGACCAGAGAAAGCTTACTTAATGACGCTTAACAACTAAGATTGTAACTAATGGGAGTTTAAATGGGTAGCGTAGCAATCGTACACCTCATTGCACTGGTAATCCTTATAGATCTCAGTGGGTAAAAGAGAAAAAAAGAAAAAACGGTTGGGTTTGAATCCTTGAGCTTCTAGAAAGGTCAGGAGAATAAGAAAACAATTCAAGATTCCAGAAAGTCACCTAAGTGGACTAGAATGAACCAAATATGAGGGGGAAAAAAATCAAAAGGCTATTTCTCCCTTTCACAGACTAGGAAAACAAGACCAAAGTAAAACAGAAGCAGACTAAAGCGAAGGCAAGGTTGGTAGATTTATACGTGTTCTGACAACAGTTCTTTGGATCAGGTACTAAACGAGCTTTCCCCGACTCCTGCCGGTGGCCAGGCTGTAACGCTGGTACAGGCATCCAGACGTTTCCTTAACTAGACCCCATGCCGAGAGCACACAGTTCGTCTAAGGGTGGGCAGAAGCATTGTTTCTCTAAGGAACACTGCTTTCCTAATGAAGGATGCTGACTAAGGCTCCAAATGATTTCCATAAAGAGTCTTTAGACTATAAAAGCCTCAGAAAAACACTGGGCAAGCATGTTAAGGCTGTCAGCCTTATTGGTCTTCAAACATCTTCAGAGGCTTTGATAGCCATGTCCATTTTTAAAGCTGGCTTTTATTTCTAACGTGGTTTTCGGTAGGTAATGAGGAAAGCCCATTATGACAGATATCAGTGACAACAGAATTCCACTGTATAATTAATATATTAAAGGTTTAGAGATCACAGGTATGTGTTTCATTATATCTGAGTGTGCATATGTATATACACATATATATTTACATATACATATGTGTGTTGTATATCTATGCATATAAGTGTACACACACACATACATACAGTTGACCTTTGAAAAACATGGACTTGAACCGGACAAGATCCACTTACATGCGGATTTTTTTGGAAAAGTACAGTCAAGTACTGCATATTTTTTTTTCTCTTCCTTATGATTTTCTTAGCCACGTTTTCCTTCCTCTAGTTTACCTTATTTTAAGAATACAGTGTCTAATACATGTAACATACAAAATGTGCGCCCATTAGCTATACTATCAGCAAAGCTTCTGGTCAGCAGGAGGCTGCTAGTAAGTCTCACGGGAGTCTGAAGTGCCACGTTCATTTTCAATAGTCGAGGGGGCCCAACCCCTGCATTGTTCAAGAGTCAGCTATTTAAGTAAAGTCTTAATTAATTCTCTCTTCTCTTTTACCAACTCATCATCATTAGTAGCCATATCACAGCAACATTCATCATGAGAGTCCTATAGTCCTTCTAGAAAAGGAGCAGGGGTTCTTCCGGGACAAGCCTACTGGAGACGGAGATGCCACTCCTTCCTGATATCTGCCACCTCAGGGAGTGCCCTATCCTGTTGACCCCTTTTAGGAAAGAGGGAAAGGTACAGGGAGGAGTCACTCCGGGAGTCCTTCGTACCCTCTCTTTGTACACCAGGCTCCTGCCTCCCTGGCGACCCACACTCAGAATCGCTCCCACATGGCACAGAATGTGGCTGAGGTGAACTATTCTGGGGACCACATCCTAAAATGGGAAGGAGCAGATGGAGAAGCATTTCTCAAGTGACAGCTCTCCACAGCGCACACTTTCTAATCCCGCCAGAATCTGTGTAGGCAGTTTCCCATATGTACTTATAAGTTCTATGAATGAGTGATCTATTCCCAACTGCCTGTCCTTTTACTACTTCTCTTTCTCCCTAAGGAGAAAGAGTTGTCTGGGGGAGAGGAAGGGAGCCCCTGGTGGCTCAGCTGGTTACACATCTGCCTTTGGCCCAGGTCATGATCCCAGGGTCCCAGGGCTGAGTCCATGTCAGGCTCCCTGCTGAGCCTGCTTCTTCCTTTCCTCCAAGCTTGTCCTCTCTCTCACTATCTCTGTCTCTAATACATACAAAAAATCAAGGAAGAAGGGAGGGAGGAAGGAAAAAGAATTGCTTGGGCCTCCTTGTTGACCAGATGGACCACGCCGTGGTGTGCTGATACCACCCGTGCAGGGAAGGGAAGACCTGAATTCAGAGCTCTCCCTCTCCTCAAAGGACCCCGGTTTCTGCCTGTTGGAAGTCGCCCAATCCATCCCTAACGGGCCAGTGTAGAACACTAAATTCACTCAGTCATTGCATGAAGTCTCTCCGCCATGCCAGCCCCATACTAGCCTCCTGTTCTCTCTCACCATTCAGAGCCCTGTGCTTGCAAAGGTCATTAAATCAGAATAAAAAACATACGACCGAGGTGCCCCAGGACAGACAGCATGGTTGCTCTCTTGGAGAATGGAAGGCCAAGAGGCCACTGTGGTCAAGCGTTTGGCTCCTGTGTCCAATCAGCGCAGAGCCAGGAAGAGGACACAGCTTCTGACGACACCAAGCGCTCACGCAAAAGAGAAGATTCATTGCTTCGGACAGCAGCCAAGTAAAATAAGACAGCCCAAGAATCAACGGTGTGTGTTTTCACCATCACCAACACCCTTCCCACTATTGTTTTAAGCAACACCATTTGGCGTTAACTCCTTCCAAGCCACCCATCCTTTCCTAGAGACGACCGGCTACTATCCATGAACGAGTCCTCGCACCGTCTGCTAGGCTGGAACGGGGGAGGAGCGGTGGGTTTTCTCGCCAAAATCCCGACTGGGAGAGTCGTCAGTGAGAGGAGTCAGCAGCGCACTCACAGTCCTGCCAACTCGTTGGGAAGAGAATCTTTGTGTTGGCTGCTGCTCTCATAAGGAAATGAGGCTAGGGATGGAGAAGAGGCCAGTTGGAATGCGCGACCATGGGAGGGTTACAAGCCACACGAAAAGAGGTTTACTCCCTCACAGCTGGGCTAAGTCCACCTCCATAACGAGGGTGGGGCACTCCATGGTTTGTTCGCTTTTTTTCTCACTTCCCCAATTCAGAGGAATTCTCCTGCAAAGACAGAAAATCAGACCTTGAGGGGAGCTGTTCACACGTTTCTTATATAACTCTGCTCACACTAAGTAAAAACTCCCTGGGCTTTAAATCCTAGAAATTAGGAGGCCAGTGTGGCTTGCGAGTCTGACAGCCTGGATCCAAGGCCTAGCTTAGCTACTGGCTGGATATAATTTTTTGAGGTGTGGGCTCTTTTACATGTAAAAAAGGGGACAGGAATGCCTAATTCGTACTCTTTTGTGTTAAATGAAGTCTCAGCTAAGGCATTTTCTCCCTATTCCCCATAATAAAATAAACCTAGCTATAAGGCTAGCTCCACAGCCCAGAGTCATACCTTTAGAGTTTGCTATTATTTCCAAGATGACAAAGAGGTGTGAAAACATTGCTTTTCATGGTGTGTTTAATGTCATAGTTGGCATGAAACCAACGAGCAAAACAGACAGGATAGCATTCATGGCACAACCTGCAACAAAACAAAACAAAATCAAAATCCACATCATACATTCCTCTTCTCTGAATTTCTTATTTGTGTGGGTTTGGGGTTGTTGGCCTGTTTTTACCCCCACTGGTCCTCTCCTGACCCTTCCTTCCCCAAGCAGCTTCCTGTCTCCCATCCCATAGCTGAGGGCGTTGTCCTGCCTCCCGCAGTGCCCTTCCAACACCACCTTCTGAACAGCTGAGCTCTCCCCACTGTGACTCCTACGTCTGCAAAGCCTAGTCAGGTACCGAACATATGGATGTCTTTCCAATCCACAACAGTCCTCCTCCCCAGAAAACCATTGCCGCTGTCAGCGAAGTGTTTAGTTCATTTTTGAACAGGTTCGTCACTTATTAAAGATTTACTTTATGGTAGCTGCACAGAAAAAGATAAGGCTAGAGAATGTTGAATATATCCAGCCTCCTGCTCACAAACAGGTCCCGTCTAGTAGGTCACAGTATGTTGGCTCTGTGTTCCGGTGTTTATGAAAATATGCGTCCATGTGAATAAGCAGGTGGCCATGTGTGACAAGTAATCCCTCTTTAATTCTACTGGTGCCATTACTTCTTTGCAAAGGACAGAGACGGAGGCAAAATGCTCTCTACCTTTTTATATGGCACCTATATCGTCTTCAACAGAGGTACGTTCTGTCTTCCCAAAATGCAGTAGGAAGGACACCCAGGGTTTAATGTGACTTTTCTTAGCATTCGCGGTATTGATTGATTCTATTCATTCTTTAAGCAGCTTCATGCAAGGGACGCCCCAGGCTTGCAAACAATCCGCAGTCCTTAAGTGATTGCGGGTATATAGGGATTCACGAGTTGAATCTAAAACGAAGTTGGCAAAGCTGCTCACAAACGCATTTACTCACAAAAACTTAGATGAGAATTGGCTCTCTTTGGTTTAATCCTTCAGCAAACATTTACCCAGATGCACTTCCTCCACCCCTGTCACAGGAAGGAACTAGTAATTGTTTCTGTGTACTGATATGCTCTTGTAATTAAGGCTTTGGAGATGTGGGCAAAAAGCTGCTTGGTGTATTTAATTAAAGTTAGTAGGAAATTTAAAACCAAGCAAGCACTGTCAGTAGCATTTAGTATTTAACACAAAGAAACCCAGGTGCTTAGACACTGACGGCAGGAAAAAAAGAGAGTGTTGTTAGATTCAGAAAGGAACATCATAAACCCAGTCCCTTCAGCGATTCTCGAAGAACTTGAGAATCTTAGATTTTGAGTAAACAGGACTGTGATATCCCAAATCAACAGAACTCATCAGCCACGCTGGATTAAATCTGAGTACCTACTATGTGCTTAATCCTAAAACTCACTTCTTAATCCTGAAAGTGAAGTGAAAATTCAAAACATATAAACAAACATTTCTGGTCTGGGAGATGAGACAAGAGGATAAAAAAATAATTAAGGGAAAATAAAAGTATATAAACCTAAGGGCTGGCACACGTGGTCCTAACTTCAAAGTAGGGTAAAAATTTAGAAAGAGACAGCCAATTTAACAGCTGAGTCATCAAGGAAAGCTTCACTCATCAGCACACTGCCAGACTTCAGGAATGAGTTCCCACTGCCCAAAGCTGCAACTATTTTAAAAAAGAGAGAGAAAGAGAGAAAAAAAAAATATATATATATATATATATATATATATATATGTAATGTATTATAATCCATGAACCTAATAGGAGCCAGTCAGACCACTAATCCAAATAAGTAATTTTTTAAAACACATGATTGAAGAAGTGTCTGGGTCAGTCAGTCAATTATACGTCCAATTCTTGGTTTTGGTACAGGTCAAAATCTCAGGGTCATGAGATCAAGCCCCACCTGGCGCTCTGTCCTCAATTGCTTGAGATTCCTTGCCTCACCCTCTGCCCCTCCCCCCCACTTTCAGGTACACTTTCTCTCTCTCTCTCTCTCACACACACACACACATACTCTCTCCCCCAAATAAATAAATAAAAGCCTTTAAAAAAATGCATGCATAGGAGAAAAGAGACAGCCTTATTTATGGTAGAATTCTAACTGATAATTGCAAAAAAGACAGTGGAAAATGAAATTCATTGTTTTGCCAACACCACAACGGTCAATGTTATAGGCAAGAATCACTGGAATTCTAACACCGGTGGGCAGAAGTCTAAGGAGAAACTGGCTATTTGCACCGTCTCAAATTAACTCCCTACAAATTGCATAAGATATGGAAAGAGAAATAGTAACACTACTGAACTGGACAGTCTGCCCCAAAACTCACATTCATGCTCTTCCTGAAACCCGTAATATAATTTAACCAGCCTCCTTGTAAGAAGAGAAAGACACAGAGACAGAAACGAGGAGAATGCCATGTGTCGGTGGAGACACCAGGTTGGAATGACACTGCCGGCATCTGGAAGAGGCTAGGAAGGATTCTCTCCGAAAGGCTCTGGAAGGAGCAAGGCCCTCAGATTTCTCGCCGCTCAGAAGTGTGAGGGAGGAAGTCTCTATTGTTTTAAGCCACTCGGCCTGTGGAACTTTGTCACACAGCCCAAACAAACCAATGCAGGTACGTCACAGGAAGGAAACACAGAAGACCCCACTTTTCGTCAATGACTGAAGAGAGTATCAATAGTGAAAAGACATCTTCCCATTAGGATGCCGTGAGAAAGCCACAACTTCACTTTTGCAGCTTCCTTGACAAAAACCACAGAACATCCATTTCATAAGAAATCAGAAAAATCCAAACTGGGGAACATTCTATGACATATACCACCAGGACTCTAACAGTGTGAAGGATGTCAGGGATGGAAAAAGAAATATGAGAGACTATCCCAAGATTGGAGGAAACTAAGAAGAGGTAAAAAAAAAAAAATGAAAAGTGGGATCCTGGATAATAAACCAGGCAAGAAAAAAAAGGGGGGGGGACAGACAGACAGAGACAGACAGATTACGAGGGACAATTGGCAACATCTAAGTAATGTCTTTAGATTAATTTATTTCCCAGTTTGGATCGTGGTAGGACGGTCACTTAAGATGTTATCATTCACGGAAGCTGCACGAGGGGGCATTCAGGAACTCTGTAAACTATTCGTGCAACTTGTCTCGAGTCTCCAAGACTTTCAAGGTAAAATAATTTTAAATAGAATTGTGCATAAAATCCAGGGTCAGGCCAGAGAGAGAAGGCAAAGGCTCCTTAACCGCGTGAGGGACAAGTTTGAACAAAGGCAAGAGGGACAAGGAAGAGAGCAGAGCCCAGCTGGGGAGGTCTGGGCCCTGAGGTGCAGGAGGACACGGCTGGACCCCACAGGGAACACAGCTGGGCAAGCAAGTTCCCCAGAGTCAGTCGGGAATCCCACAGTGACACAGAATGGAGTCAGGGTAGGGTTTTGAACCAACGGGTGATGTGATAAAATGCTTCGTCAAATGACAGTTTGCCTGGCAGGAAAATGCAGGGCAGATTCTGTTTATACCGACTCCTCCTTGGTCAGATGGACGTAATCCTCTTTCTCGGATGGTAGCCGACGGAGTTTGAAGATAGCGCTTGTCAAGATTTTTTTTTTTTTTTTAAGATTTTATTTATTTATTTGACAGAGAGAAATCACAAGTAGATGGAGAGGCAGGCAGAGAGAGAGAGGGAAGCAGGCTCCCTGCCAAGCAGAGAGCCCGATGTGGGACTCGATCCCAGGACCCTGAGATCATGACCTGAGCTGAAGGCAGCAGCTTAACCCACTGAGCCACCCAGGCGCCCCAAGATTTTTGACTCTATTCCGAGATGCCTTCTCTTTTGACGTTCTTTCTTCTTCTCCTGAGAGACGGAGAGGGAAGGCGCAAGGTGAGACAAGATACACACACTAGAAATAAAGCCAGGAAAGCACTACGAGTGAAATCCAGGTGCTAGCGTTTAGGAAACAAAAATAAGCTGAATGCAAAAGTAACAGACATCGTGTAGGTTAAACCAAAGGAACAATTTAAGACCTGGGCCATCACAGCGTGAGTAGCACTAATGATCCAAGTACTTGGACGGGTCATAGAAGAAGAAATGCTTCCCCGCTTTTGAGGTGGTAGGATTCCTTCTAGATTACATTTCCAAGGTCTTGAGCACGCAGACTGAAGAACGATATGCAGCACCAAGGAAGAAGCAGGTAACCAAGAATGTAGAGGCTTCAGAAATAATTGTAACCAAAAGACTGGAGATTGAAAAGGGTAGAGGAAAAGAATAAAAAACAGACCCTACCATCGTAAAAACTCATACGTTCTAGCTCAGCTCATCAAACGGATGACCCGTTCTCCCACGGGAGGCTGAGATTTCCCTGTTACTGTTATCTCAAAGACGTACTGCTGTTGAACAGATTAATGATATAAACTAAGACCCTAAGAGATGATTGACTCTAGGGAACCAGCTGAGCTGCTGGAAGGGACAGGGTAGGTGGACAGGTTAACTGGGGGACAGACATTAAGAAGGACACGTGATGTGATGAGCACTGGGTGTGAGGACGACGGAGAAATCACTGAACTCTACCTCTGAAACTAATGATACAGTGTATGTTAATTGTATTTAAATAAAATGATTAAAAAAAAAAAAAAAAAAGCTTTTCTGGGCCAGATATGACCCAAAAGGAGAAATGATAATGTTAGAGCAAGTGAGACTCAAACTTTGCGGCTGAGTCATTAAAAGCTAAGCTTTTTCTTTTCTTTTTGAAGGTGTTTATGCTGAGGTGTTTTATGTTAAAGCTTACCATTTAAAATCTCAACTTCTGGGACTATCCCTACAGTCTGTCCCTAGAGAACTCGAAATTATGAAGCATAAAACCTTCGTGAAGCCATGTAAACTCTTTTTTTTTTTAACCTCCTGTTCATCTGTCTTGAAGGAGTCTCCTTCCCACAAATTAAGCAGAAATATCTCAACACTCAAATATCCACAGGTATCCACAGGGATTTATTGGGGGGAGTAGTGGGGGTGGGCAAGTGTTCGGGGATCTGTGTAAGAAGCAGGTGGCCTATCCTTTATAAACAAACAGGAGAAAATATTTCTAATATACAAGTAATAACTGAGGTAACCAGGGATGTTTTCCAGAAATGAGAAAGAGAAAGAAAAGAAGGGGGGAGGGGGAGAAGAAAATTCCCAACAGTAAAGACAAATGATCTCCATCTAAGACCTTATACCACACTATAGAAAACTTATTCCGCGGGGGGCTGGGGGCAGTTACAAGAGAGTTATTTTGTCCTTTTCTTTCTCTCATCTCCTAATTTAGTATAATCCTTCCCTCCTCTCTCCCAAAATGAGCTGCTGCCCACAGATAGCTCTTTTGGTGCCACCGACACCCCTGGGCCTTCCCACTGTGCATACTTCCAGGAGGAGGGAGGGTCACTGCACTTGGGCCCAACTTTACTTTCTGGTGGCCCAGTTTCCTCGTATTCCCCAGGGAGGGCTTGCAATTTGGGGCTCTGCCCTGATGTGTCAGGGTCCCTGCAAAGCCAAATGGCCCACAATTCCCACTCTGCTCCCCAAACTTCAGAAGCATGAGGGCCCATAATACGCAATACCAAGATGCATTAAAACAATTCCACTGTAGACCTGAAGCCTCTCATTTTCCCAGTGATCCCTACAGAAGGAAACTCAAGCTTGTTCATAAATGCATCTGCTGCTCTGTAGGACCGTACTCAGATCTTTGCTCTGGTCCCATAGGTGTTCGTATGTGGAGTTCTTGGTAGTTATGAAGGCTCAAGAGAAGGTTTTAAGCTATTCTTGGCTTTGGTTGCTACAGGTAAAGAAACCTGCTGACAAGGGGTCTTTGTAATTGGTGTCCCTAGAAGTGACCCAAGTGCCTAGTTTTATGAAGGGCACGCTTTTCCTGCATGGGGACAAATGAGGTGCGGTTTTGCTTGGGAGAAATAGACTCTAGAAAACAATCACTGGTCTCTAATAGTGATACAGCTACAATCATATCCTATTCTATGCCAATTCCTAATCCAACAGCCTCTGAAGCTCTCAGGATAATTTGGACCTGGTGCATTTTAAGAGCTCAAAGAAAGCGATACAGACTTGTAACCACTGAGTAATACAATTGCACAATACCCACTTGGGTCGAGATCGAGGATTGATCCATTTCAGGGAAATTAATATTCATGCATTTATTTCCCGGGAACTTTTTGGTTTCAAGTGACAGAGGTTCACCCAAACTGGCCCAGTTGCAAGAGCCTGAAAGGCTCTGTGTGTGGAAGCATGCTGGTGGGCACCTGGGTGGCTCAATCAGTTAGGTGTCTGCCTTTAGCTCAGGTGATGATTCAGGGTTCTGGGATCAAGCCCCGTATCAGACTCCTTGCTCAGCGGTGAGTCTGCTTCTCCCTTTGGCCTTTCTCCCCTGTTGTGTGCTCTCTCTGTCACATAAATCAAATCTAAAAACAAAAGCAGGTTGGAAATGGGGAGAGATGTATTTCCTTGCATAAATGATAAGCCTCTAATTTTGCTGCTATTGGACAATGCTGGATCCTATCACATGGTGTTCTGTAGAATCATCTCTATCCTCCCTCTTCTTTCTTGACTTTATTTTCACATAGGGCTTTTCAAATCAGAGTCAAACTAATGACTGCAGTTGACAGATTTATACCCTCTTACCTTGTCAATCACAGAACAAAAAGAGCATCGCTGTTCACATAGTTCCAGGGAAAACTTCCCAGTTTAAATCTCTAAGGAAAAGATACATATGCATACATCCACATACACTGCACACACATACACAAGCAAGCCACACAAATACTGCTGCCATCAACAGCAGCAACACTCTTTGTCCAAATTTATGTCATAGCCAAGGGTGGCATGCCATTATTCCATGGCTGATTTATGTGCCAACATCAGGAACAAGGATCAAAAGAGAGAGAAGCCCAGCTTATACCATAAGAACACAGAATGAGGTTGGAGTCTCTCCTGGAAGGAGAACTATGCTTTAATTAACTAAAGAGAAGAAAATGCATGTTGGGAATGCAAACATGAGGACCTCTTCCAACCCACAGATTTCAAACTTCCAATAGTCATAGCTTATCTCATGGTATGTTTTTCCCCATAATACCATTATGAAATCCTTCTTATAATGAAATGTTTACATCCACTGTAAAAATATTGGTCTGTAAGATGCTTGTATCAACCATTAGGATAAACCGTCATCCATTTCTTAGAATGCAAAGTTGAAATAACCCATTTATACATAAATGAATGTATACCTACTGGCACCATGTTGCCATTACATAAGAACTGTTCCATTTTGAATTAAGTTTACATGACTCTGAGTTTTTTTAAATTAATGAGTTCTAGTTCCCCAAAGGTGCCAGACAATGCAAACTAAAAACTAAAAACAGTTGAAAATACTAGAGTAAAAAGATAGAAGTGTTGACTCACTCAATTGTACACCTGCAAGTACTAGGACATTGTACATTAACTGGAATTTGAATAGAAATGTTAAAAAAAAAATGCTCTTGGAATGGCAACGTGAAGAGTCCTGCAACCTGTTTTTGAAAAACAATCGTGACTAGTAAAAAATTCATTTAAACAGAGAAACATTTGAAGCTTCTAGAAATTGTCCTAAGGGCATACAGCATGTGGTAGGCTGGATAATGGCCACCCAGAGCCACCATGTCCTCACCTTCAGAACTTGTAACTGTTATAAGGAGAAAGTTTCTAAGCAGATGTGATTATGTTAAAATGGAAAGTTTGACCTAGATCTTCTCGGTGGATCCTAGTTTCAACTGGAAGTATCTTTATAACAGTGAGCCAGAAGATCTGTTAAGACAAAGGCAGACAAGGTATTGTGACCTATGAGCACAGAGAGCACAGTGATGTTGCTTCAAACCAAGAAAACCTAGTAGCCACCAGAAGCTTCAAAAAGCAAAAAATGGAGACTCCCCCAAAGCCCCCCAAACAGCACAACTCTGCTGACACCTTGATTTATTCCCCTGAGACTGATTTAGGTCTTTTGGCCTCCAGAACTCCAACACAGTACATTTCTTTGTTTTAAGCCACCAGGTTGCAGGTAATTGGCTATATCTGCAATATGGAACATATTCAGAGCAAATAAAAGAACACTTATTTAAGAAAGTTTACAGAATGTCATTTACAACAGGCAGAGTCTGTGGGGCTTGAGCCATGATGGATGGTTTCTCTGATACCCAAAACAGACCAAGACATTGCAAGGAAAACAACCATAGAGCAATTACTCTTATGACTACAGATGCAAAAATCCTCGCCAAAATACAAGCAAACAAAATCTAGCCTAATTGAAGTGATTATATACCATGACTAAGTGAGATTTTTCCCATGAGTGAAAAGTTGGTTTTAACATTCAGGTCAGAAACAAGTAAGGATGTCTGATCTCATCAATTCTACTTAGCATTGCAGTGGAGGCTGTATCCGGGGCAATTAGGCAAAAAGAAAAAATGAAAGACAAACAGTTTGGAAAGGTCTAAGCCTATCTCTATTTGTAGGTGAAATGATGTTATATGGAGAAAAACCTAAGAAATTCACTCAAACCAGAACTAAAAAACTGGTTCAGCAAGGATATAGGATACTAATATTTTAAGTACCTTTGAATTAAATTAATAAATTAATTAAGGTATACAAAAATCAATTTTATTTCTATACTGCTGCAGTTGATAGTAGTAAGTATCAAGATAACCATCTCATTTAAGTGAGTATCAAAAAATGGTGAATTTAACAAAACAAGTACAAAATTTTTACTCTGAAAACCACAAAAGAATGTTGAAAGTAAAGATCTAAGTCAATGTCAAGACATGCCACATTAACTGAAAGACTTCTCAGTGTGAAGATGGCAAAATTCACCAAATTAATCTACAGATTTGATACAATCCATTTAAAATCTCACTTGCTCAATCTATGACAAAGAGGGCAAGAATATACAATGGGTAAAATATTCATTGACACATGGTGTAGGGGAAAATAGACAGCTACATGGAAGAGAATGAAACTGGACCTCTTTCTCATACCATACAGAAAAATAAACTCAAAATGGATTGAAGACCTAGATGTGAAACCTGAAACCATAAAACTCCTAAAAGAAAATACAGGCAGTAATTTCTATGATATCAGTCACTGAAGTTTATTTTCTAGAGATGTCTCCTCCAGCAAGGCAAACAAAAACAAAAGTAAATCTGTTGAGACTACACCAAAATAAAAAGTTTCTGCACAGCCAAGAAACCATCAACAAGACAAAAATGTAACCTACTGAATGGGACAAGATATTTGCAAGTGATATATCTGGTAAGGGGTTAATATCCAAAAATATATAAAGAACTTACATAACTCAACACCAAGAATACAAACAACAACAACCATTCAAACCATTCAAACAACAACAAACCATTCTAAGTGGACGTCCAAACAAAAACAAAACACCCACCAGAAATAATCTAATTAAAAATGGGCGTAGGGTCTAAATGGGCAATTTTTCCAAGAAGACATGCAGAGGGCGAACAGACAAATGAACAGATGTTCAACATCTCTCATCATCAGCGAAATGCAAATCAATATCACAATGAGATACCACGTTACACATGACAGAATGGCTAGAATCAAAAACACAAGAAATAAGTATTGGCAAGGATATGGAGAAAAAGGAACCCTCATGCACATTTGTTCAAAATGCGACTATTGTAAAAAACAGTACAGATAGTCCTCAAATAGTTAAAAATAGAATTACCATATAATCCAGTGATTCCACAACTTGGTGTCTACCAAAAAAAATGAAAACACTAATTCAAAGAGATACAGTCACCCTATGTTTACTGTAACACTATTTATAATAGCCAAGACGTGGAAGCACCCTGAGCATCCATTCACAGAGGATGGATAAAGAAGAGGTGGTAAATACACACAATAGAACATTATCCAGTCATAACAAAGAATACGGTCTTGCCATTTGCAACAACATGGATGGACCTAGAGGGTATAATGCTATGTAAACTAAGTTAGAGCAAGACATACCATATGATTCACTCATGTGTATAACAAGGAAAGAGACCCAGAAAATACTCCACTATCGAGAAATGGTCAGTGCCAGAGAGGTAGTAGTTGGGAAGATGTGTGAAATAGATCAAGGGGATTAAGAGTACATTTATCTTAATAAGAAATGAGTAATGTATAGAAGTGCTGAATTATTATATTTTACACCTAAAACTAGTAACACTATATGTTCTTTTACTTCCATAAAAATAAGTAAATAAGTCCCCCCCCACACACACACACACCAAAAAAAACCCCTCATATATTGTTTTTTTGTTTTGGTTTGTTTTTTCTATTTTGGAGCAGTTGATAAGCTGATCCTAAAAATCATACAGAAATACAAGGAACCCAAATCAAAACAACCTTGAAAAGGAATGAACTTGAAAGAGTCACACATTTCTTCATTTCAAAAGTGACTGCCAAGCTCAAGTACACACAACAGTGTGACATTGGCATAAGTATAGACCTGTTGATAAACAGGATAAAATTGGGAGTCCAAATCTGAACCTTCACTTTTATGGTCAAATGATGTCTATCATGGTTACCAAGATCATTATAAGTGAAAAGAATGGTCTTTCCAACAAGTGCTGGTGGGAAGACTGGATGTCCAAATGCTGAAGAGACAGAAGGTATATTAGTGGCTTGAGGCTGTGAACCCTGGGGGAAATCAGCAGAGTCTACTAAATGATTTTGGGTGTATTCTTGAAGGGATGATGATATTCTAAAATTATTTGTGGTCAAAGTAAGAACTCAACATTGTATGACCCATGGAAATGTCTGCTTTAAACTGGTGAATTTATGGTAGCTGTAGTTTACCTAAGTAGCAGATAAAAATTAGGAAAGAGAGGGGTCAATGAGGAATGAGATCAGTGAACATGTGAGGGTGCCATTTCCCCTCAAAAGGATTTTTAATCTCTTCTCCACGTGGGTGTTTAAGCACCAAGAAAAGACCATGGACCAAAGAAAATCAGAATTAAAGGGAAGCCTCTCCGCATTAAATCAGACGCTGTTTGGGGTTCGCAATGAAGAGGTCGACTACAACAACGCATCTGCCAACACATCAGCCTGTCTTATCCAGGACCGAGGGAGAACACCTTAGAATGACCTACCTCTTGTCACTTTGGAATTCCAGTTTCTACTATTCATCTAGTTATCTCCAAGCTGAGGAATAACATAAAAATTTGTCTCGGACTCATGAGAAGCCTAGACTCCTGGCAGAACCCAACACCCAAGAGACCTCCCGGGGTTCCCCACATCAAAATCACCATTGAAGTTTAAGCTCATCTCCTCAAGTTACAAAATACACCACCACAGAACTTCCCTGAGAAACAATCAGCAGCAAAACAATTTATTAGTCCAGATATCATTAGAAAATCAAGAGATGTGATAGCAACTATTATAAAAACAAACAAGGGGGGGTGCCTAGGAGGATGAATCTGTTGAGTGTCCAACTCTTGATCTCCGCATAGGTCTTGATCTCACGGTCTTGAGTTTAAGACGCACATTGGGCTCCATGCTGGGCATGGAGCCTACTAAAAAATTTAAAAATCTTTAAAAAAAGCATGTTTAGAATATTCACATGAGTGAAGTTAGATTTTAAAGAAACCATAAAGAAATTCTGAGTTAGAAAAGCAGTCATGAAAATGTTTAAATGCAGTGGCTGGATTCACCAGCAAATTGAATAAACCTGAAGTGAAAACCAGTGAACCAGAGGTAGATACGAGAAAATTGTCTAGAATTAAGTAGAGAGAAATCAGGTCACAATAAGGAAAAGCTAATAAGAGACACAAGGAAGAGCATGAGAAATTCCAAACTCTTTCTTAAAGGAGTCATTCAAGAGAATGGCAAAACTCAATATTGACGAGAAAAATACCTGAATTCTTTTAGAGTACTGATTTCAGAAGGCAGAACAAATCCTTACCAAGATCAGTTTTAAAACTATACTTAGACACAGCAGAGATGGCAGAGCCATGAGGACAGTGACAATATCTCAGAGTCACCCAGAGTTAAGAATTGTACTCGTGAAGACCAATTCTGTCATGTATACTGACAGAATTCTCACCGGGAACAGGAGAAGCCAGAGAACCATACAAAAATATTTTTGAAGAACTGAGAACGCAACTGGCAGACCTGAATTCTAAAGCCTTTAGTCCAAAATTAAAAATACTTCTATAAATTGTCTTTAATGGTAACACTTAATGAATGAACAGGAAATCACCTTCTGCTTCAACCCTCCACCTACAGGCAGTCCACCTGGTGAGCCAAACCCACATGGAAATGACAGAAAAAAAAAAAAAGAACCTATGGCTGCAGAACAGAGAGGTTGGGTTCCCGAGGCAGAGAGCAGGTGAAAAGGAATGCAGATGCAGAGCAACTTAGTCCTGAAAGTTGAGTGGTATCTTGTAGCAAAGTTTAAATTAAGTTGTGGGCTAACCATGGTATCAACCATGCTTCATAATGCCTGGACGCTTTAAGATTCGAAATAAAATAATGTAATGGATTGTAATCTCTTCAGTAAAATAGTGTATATTGATATGAATAAGGAAAAAATTAAAAAGCCAGTGGAAAGTCCCCTGATAAACATAAAATGACAATTAAAATATCACTACATTTCACAACCACCCTCGTAATCATGGATTCAAGCCAGAATTACTAGCAGACACTAAGGTTAGTCAGTCAGTGTTTGACTAGGTCTGGCACATCTACGCCGTCAAGTATCTCTTCTCAAATTACCTTTAAGTTCTACAAGTAGAACGTTCATTTTCGGGTTGAGAAATCTAGTATGAACTACCTTAGACAAGTGATCTAGGTTAACAGGAAAGGTGACCACGTGGGCTTTGCATTTTCAGTAAAAGCGTGAAGGTCATTAAAAGGAAACTTGAGACAAATCCAATTTGAGGGATGGTGTATGAAACAGACGTGGGTTCTTCAGTAATGTCAATTTCATTCAGCACAAAGTGAGGCTGGGGAAGTTCTTTAGATTGGAGACCAAAGGGGCAGAACAACAAAATGCATGCATCATCTTGATTTACGTCCTGGACAGGCAGAAAGAGAAAAAAAAAAAAAAAAATCTTTAAGGAGCTTATTTGTAGAATTGGCAAAATCTGAATGGATTCCATCGACTGGTTAAGAGTACTGTCTTAAAGTACGTGGGGGAAGAGAAGTGTTATCTGCAACTTACTCTCAAGTAGATGAGAAAAGAGATAATGTTGGTATGTGGAGTAAGATTATGAGAAATCAAATGGGGCCAAATGTTCAGAACTGATGAATCTAGATGAAGGATCTATTAGGGTTTTTGCATTCTCTCACAAATTTAAATTGGACTTTAATCAAAATAAAATTATTAACCCAAAGCAAACAAATCAACTCACAAGTATAAACTCTATAAACTTAACTGTGATGATCTTAGCAATTTTTACCATGATCCAAAATAAATGTACTGACATGAGGGAATTTTTTCCATTTGTAACATATGTATTATATGTGGAATGAACTGTGAGTGATCAAAAACTCAGTCGGAAAACTATAACAGCACAGCCATATTTCGCCAGCAGTCCGTTTCCTTTTATGGAATAGGTACCTTTGTTTCTGCAAATACATAATGGAGCTTTGAGTTAAATTGTCTTAAGTCTAGGAGCTGTTAAACCTTTTTAGTAAATACGTAAAGGCTTTCAAATACCACCTCTGTGTTAATCTTGTTCATTAAAATAGTCCCAACAACAAACCTGAAATTATTTTTCCCTTTTCCCACAATACTATGCTTTCATTTACTCAATGATTTCTAGATTTAAAGATATTTGCTATCCTTTTCTTTCTTTTTTTCTTTTTAAGATTTTATTTATTTATTTGACAGAGAGAGAGAGATCACAAGTAGGCAGAGAGGCAGGTAGAGAGAGAGAGAGAAGCAAGCTCCCTGCCAAGCAGAGAGCCCGATGCAGGGACTTGATCCCAAAACCTTGAGATCATGACCTGAGTCAAAGGCAGAGGCTTAAACTACTGAGCCACCCAGGCACCCTTTGCTATCCTTTTCTATCTAAACTTCTTAGGAACCAAAAAAAAAAAAAAAATTGTGGCATCTCTCAGTCTGTGAATAAAACAGCCCAGCTTGGCGTATTGGGCTGCCCAAGGGACTGACAACATCCTAGAAGAGGAGGAAAAGGTAAGCCAGGGAGAGCCCATGACCTACAGGAGAGAACATCAGCTTCCTGGGTCATTGGCTAAAGTGTTATGAAACTCAGTCGTATTCATTACCGTGTTCTATTCGTTGCTCTTCTTCTTTGTTCGTATTTCCACAACCAAATTTTATATCTCAGTGAAAAGCTACCTAAGTCTCCAATGCCTTCTCCACGCCCCCATGAAGAACAGAGACTAAACACTCACTTTGAGTTAATGCTGGAAATAACCTTGAAGGAGCTGTACTTCTTCCTAATCCATACTCACAAGAGCCATCTTTGAATTACCTGGTTGGCACGAAAAATAAACTTGAACTTAAATTCCTGCTCTCCTACTGTTAAAGACCTCCTCGTGCCCCTGTGAGAGCTTGAAATCTTACAGATGACGTCCACAGGTTTTCTTACCTAGAAAAATGCCTTGCTCGAGGTTCGTGCCCAGCACACATTAGGAAGGGATCGGACGGGGGCGCCTGGGTGGCTCAGTGCATTAAAGCCTCTGCCTTCAGCTCAGGTCATGATCTCTGGGTCCTGGGATCGAGCCCCGCATCGGGCTCTCTGCTCAGCGGGGAGCCTGCTTCCTCCTCTTTCTCTCTACCTGCCTCTCTGCCTCCTTGTGATCTCTGTCTGTCCAATAATAAATAAAAATCTTTAAAAAAAAGGAAGGGATCGGACGGGACGGGGCAGGGTGGCCGGGGATGAGATGGGAGTGGATGGAAGCCAATTTAACCGAAAGAGAATGACTCAAGTAGAATGGAATTCATGTCTCACGGAAGGACAAAAGGGGGCTGTACTCAGTCAATTAAGCACGATGGCACGTATGACCTCAAGCTCTATAGTACTTCTGTTAAAAAATAAACCTCATGGTTGTTAGGAAATACCCCTGCGCCACTTTCTATCACGTAACCACCACCCAACTTTCCTGAGGCTTACATTCAGCAAGTAAAAAGGTTTGTTTTAGAAAGGTTAATTCTGGGTTTGACTGACAGGCAAATTGAATTGGGTGGGGAAATGTGGGTCGCAGAAGGCGGTTATAGTTTAAAAAAGAAAAAAAAAAACTGCTGTGGAGTGGATCAAATAGAACGATGATTTTATCCAAGCAAAAAGGAAATGTGCCCAGGGGAAGAGAGAGAAAGGGAGAGAGGGTGAGAGGGAGGGAGAGGTGGGGAGAGAGAGGCCGAGAAAGCAAGGGAAGGCACGCAACAGTCCGGAGAAGGGATTTCTCCTAACACAAAGCTGGGGGCAGTTCACAAAATGGCAAACATTTGTTCATGGTATGCACAAGTGTGAAATTTTCATCTGCTATCACAAGGTCATACCTGCAACAGAGACAAAAGAACAGGATTTCACAGAGATGGAAAGTAACACGGGTGATGAACGTAGGGAACCCGACTGCTAAGATTTCTCAAATCAGATTCCGTGGATATTCTTTGAACTTACACATTATCTACCTGGACTTAGGTGAACACCCAGGTTTCTCAAATTGAAACTCCGTGCTTTTGCTCTCTAAACGTGTAGCTAGGAACAGAATGGAATCAGGATCTGTGGCAAAGAAGGGACGAGATCTTAGAAAGACTTCAGTGTTGCATCTCAATACCAATTTGATGAATTTAAGAGGAGGGAAAGGCTAGCGTCCCTCCACTGTGACTGTGAAACTGCTTGTATTCATACATCACTTACAGTACAAGAGTTTCATCGATATGACTGAACCTCACAAAATCTCTTCAATCAAAAGGACAAATATCCACAGGTTTTGAAGCTGTTTACTTTTGACAAAGGAAGAAAGCATATGACTTGACTCACAATTGGGTTATTGAGGACTAGAAGGCAGATTCTCGGACACTAAATCAGAAGAGACATCCTTAATCCCTAATCATCTACTTAAGAGAAAACTCAGGCAGTGCCTTCTTCAGGCTCACAGTGCTAAAACGCATGAAATCTAAAATATAAATTCGGGTTGGTTTGGTTTCAAAGCCAGTAGCCTCAATGACTCTGTTTTACTGTGGTTTGCCACTTTATCCCATTGTACTCTCCATCTAACGTGGCCTGAATCCTGTATTGCCATTCATGACAAAAGAGGTAGTTGTACTTGACATTGAAGAGGTTTTATGGCTGCACTAGAATCCTTCATACGGTGGGGTTTTTTTGATCAACCACCAATGCTGACATTTACTGGTTGCACCCAACAGAGACTCCCCTCCCAAAAAAAGAGCCCAGTCATAAAGCCAAGGCATAAGAGTCAATCCAAAAGAATACTGAGCTGCTCAGGTTCCATCTGCATTCACCACTTTTATTGTAACCACCATCTTGGGCTCCCTGCATTCACTAGACTATCCTCAACCCTGTCAAGGAGGAATAGAAGGAGTCACAAGCAATGTCTATCCCTCCGTGAGTCACTCTCAAAAGAGGAGCCAGGACTTTGCGCGTGAACACCTCGTTTCCTCATTCCCCAACTCCTCCCTGTTAGAGAACTCCAAGGCATTCACTAAGCCTTCCCACCAGGTCTCCCCAGGAGGGATGAGCTCCAGCAGTCCACCCAGGACCTACTCAGGAGCTGAGCTATCCTTGAATCAGCAGCACCCTTCTTCTCCAGCTCCTCACTGACACTTCTTGGGATCACCTCCCTGCCCAAAATGTTTAGGTTTAGTTGCCCCATAAGATCCAATTATTGGTTTAAATATCCAACTTTATTTCATACATACCAAGAAAGTAGAAATTGCTTTTTCATATTCTACAAAAATAAGTTATTTACTCCCCACCCCCCCACCACCCTATGGTAAATATGCCAAAAAGATAATGAAGTAAACTGGATTAGTGTTACTTATTATGCAAAGTTAATATTATGGGCCGAATGTGTTGCTCCCCTTCAAAAAAAAAAAAGAAATTTCATATGCTGAAGGCCTGAATCACAACATCTCAGAATATGACTGTATATAGAGACAGGATCTTTAAAGAGGTAAATAATATATAATGTACTCTGAAACAACATGACTAGTGTCCTTTTAACAAGAAATTTTGGGGGCATCTGGGTGGCTCAGTCAGTTAAGCATCTGTCTTGGGCTCGGGACATGATCTCAGGATTGTGGGATCCAGCCCTGTGTCTTTGTTGAGTTCCTTGCTCAGCGGGGAGTCTGGCTCCCCCCTCCCTTTGCCCCTCCCCTTCTCACTTATGCTCTCTCTCTATATATAATTAATGTCTTTTTAAAAAAAAGAATTAGAAATTTGGACACAAGCTTGTGTAGAGTCAGGGCCATGTGACAACACAGGGAGAAAATGACCATCCATAAGCCAAGGACAAGTCAAGGACAAGACCTGAGCCAGTGCTTCAGAAGGAACTGACGCCCCCATGCCTCCAGAAAGATGAGAAAGTAATGATGTTGTTTAAGCCCCACACTCTGTGACAGGTTGCTGAGGCAGCCCCAGCAAACTCACAGTCAGAAACTGCTATTATCATTGTACTGGAAGCACAAGTAAACTATACATAGTTAATGTCAGCAACTGCAAAGAAACGATTATCTATACAATGCCTACTGTGTGCAGCAACCAGGCAGGCAACTGACAGGCATTATCTACAGTTATGGTAACACATTTCCATTTGTGAGAGGTGTTACTGTCCTGAGTTTATGGATGAGAAGACTAGAAGTTAAGGAAGGTAGCTAACTTTCCTGGTCTCACTGGTTCTGTACATACAACCAGAGCAGTGAGATTTACATCTTCAATTTGTGACAGGAGCCTCTTAAAATAAATCAGACTACCCTAGGCTCATCTTACACTGTTACTCATGTATAATTAAGGATTAGTAATTTTATTTCTCCATGAGGTAGTTCATCTCTTTGTTAAAAACAAGGTATTACAACTCTGGGTACAAGAAGAGATCAGGGCAACAGAAGATGATGAATTCAGAATGGATTTAAAAGACATTTGGATCTGAGAAAGAAAGAAGAAAATCGACGAACCTAATTCTTCCAGCCAGTGTTGTGATTACACGGCAGTGACAAAGCAGCCTTCTCCTGAGTAATTTCACCAGGTTCTCAGCATTACGTTTTCGTCTTTCATGACAAGCAGTGAGCCATCAGCGTATGCTCTCTCCATGTAAAGTCAACCTAATCAGCCAACAACGGGGAGTTCACAAGTGTACTGGGGCCCATTATTCATCACTTCTGAGGAGCAGCTACTGTGGACCTAGTTAGTGATTAAATATTTAGTGTCAGTAATATAGGCAACAGAGAAAAGAAAATACTGCACTCCTTAAATGCCTCGCAAAGCACACTGAAGGCAGCCAGTGAGTGACAGGCTCTGGGTATCTCATTAAAGGTGCTAAAATATAAAATGTGCTCCAGATCCTTCCCACTTGTTCTCTCTCCCCATTAGGTGCTATTTGGGACATTCTTGTTCACATTTTAGAACTAACTTGAAGCAAAACTCACTACCAAGGACAAAGCAGTAAAGATATTATAAATTATTTGCTTTACCACCAATTCTAGGTGAACTTGATATATTGCCTGAAGCATTCCAGTGCTAGGGAACCTGGGAGCTGTCCCCCTTTCAGGGCACACAACAGCAGGATCGTGGCATGACAAAATAGAATAATCTGCCTCCGTTCCGCCAGACCCTTCCCTAGCACCAAAACCCTGATGTATCCGGGATTCCAGATATTTCTAAATTAGACACATGATTTCCAAGTTGCTCCTTGCCTTTGACTCTTTGTCCTTACAAGCATCAGGAGTCCCAATTTAACAAGGAGACCCAACAGAAGTGCACGGTCCCATGAGCATAGAAGTTGAGGTCGAGAACCCATTTTTCACGGATCCCTGGGACACATTCCCCTTCAGCAAGCAGCTGGAGGTAGGCCCCAAAGTCAGCAATGACTTCGCCTCAACCATTCTGCTCTCCATACCTTTCCGATGGTTTGACAATTCCTAGAGGACTGAAGGGAAAGAACCTTTTTCACAGAAGGATCATTAATACATGTACATTTTTTAATTATATCCCTAAGGGAACCTGGGGAAACTACTTATTTCTTATTTTAAGTGTCATTTGGTATTCCCTTTATTGCTATCCTTTTGTAGGTCAGGACAATGGGAAGAACTTGAGAAGATAACCACCTGATGGCCAAAATGTAAAAGTCAAAAAGTCATAATAAGGATGATAGATACTTTACTTACATATTGGCTTACGAGGAAAAACAGAGTGGTCACCGATCCTTTGCCTGGAGAATTAAAGTACCTACAAACTAGCCTCCCATTTTCCTCTCTGTGCTGGGAAATGAGAGTGTTTGTGTATCATCGATATATGACCATCAAAATGAAAATCCCTCACTTCCTTCAAGGAAAAAATTTCCCTACTCGTTTTAACTCACGCTGAGTTGCTTTTGCAAATGGAGCCTGCCTTGTCGTCCTGAAACACAAGCCCTGTTTCAGAAACAGACAGTTTAAAAAAAAGGGGGGGGTGGTATTTAATATGACCGTTCCTTGGGTTGACTTGCTTTTGCCCCGGGGTCCAACTTGGGACTTGAATAGCGTCTGTGTGGCTGCTTTCCATGGTCGGCTGCATCATCATATAGCAAAACTGAATTGTTTTGACGAGAGCTGGTGAATAGGCTATGTTTGGACAGACTGGGTCTGTTTTTAGCCATTAGAAAGGGCTATTAAAACCGCTGAGCTGTCATTAGAGCACATTGTGAGGTGCCCAAGACAGAGCAGCAAGAAGCAAATTGGCTCTCTGCATCCAGAGCCCTGAGTCTGGAAGGACATTATACTCTCAGGCAAGGTCCTCTTAAGGGAGCCGCGCGGAGACCAACAGTTGTGCCAGGTGTGAGTGAAAGGCGCTCAGCTTGAATTAGACTCTGGAAAAGTGCTTTGCGGTAAAAGAAACAAAGGAAAAGAGAAACAGAGCTTCAGGTTTCTAGGACTGGTCAGCAAATTGGGCCATGTTCTCCGAGTCCCCGTCTTTGCACTGCAGCAAAACCTCATTAATTTGGAATAATTGGAAGAAGGAAGGTGTTAGGCTCTCCAAGTTGAAATAAGGAATTGCACAATTGCACAATATTTTTGGAATACAGCCATCGTATTGCTTTATAGCCCCGGGCTAACAATTGCTATTAACCAAAGAGCCTATTTAATATCTGTAGTCCAAAAGAGCAATTTGTAATTAGCACACCATTGCTGGTATGCAAATAGAATGCTGTAAGTTTTCACTATTGTTTAAGATTTTTTTTTTCCCCCAGTGGGATAAACATTCTGCTCACATTCTCTTTACACTATTGATTTCGTTGGAAAAGCCAATTATAATATAATAATAAAACATGCCACAAAGCTATAAACTGTAGCTCTGCCCCCATTAGAACAATCCCAAATTCTGAAGGAGTCTGAATAACAAATGAGTTCCCAAAAAATCTTACTGTGTATTGAAAGACATACGTTTTAGAACACTGGAAGATTGGAATTTCAACATATCCCTCCCTCTTGGGCCCCTTTTCTTTCCTCCAGCTTAGGCACGTAGTGTGGCCATATCATTCACCTTTACTTCTCTCCTCCCTTATTGGTTCCTTCTTATTCATAGTTGTATATAGCTTACTCTTTCCTTCCTCAATGTTCAAATCTCCCTAAAAGTCATGCCCATCTCAAGGGATTTTCCTCTTTCCTCTTCCTCAAAGCCGGATTTCCTGCATGAACTGTCTACCCTCTTACCTTGCCACTGTCTCACACCCACTCACTCCCCCACCCCCCAAAATCTCACTTTCTGCTCAAATACTCCAGTGCAGCCACGGCATCTGACGTTCAGCCTATATCTCACTTGACCTTTCTATCTGTGGCAGAGAGGACCTCTAAGACAATAAGCTGGAAGAACAGGAGTTATGGGCAACAGAATATTTCTACCTTTTCACCAAATGATGCTAGCTAGACATTAGTGGTAAATATGTTCTATCAAATTAAAGAAATTCTCTTCTGTTTTTTACTTTGTCAAGGCTTTTGGATTTTTTGAAATAACGAACAAGGGCTGAATTTTACCAAATAATTTTCCTGGCATCCAAGAGTGAATATACACAGGTTGACAAGACAGGGCTTTCAACTCCCCAGATTATCAGCACCAAACTAGTACCTTAGGTAAGACATTAATAAGCCATTTTATGAGTCTGATTACTCATTGGAGATCCAGCATAGGTAAGACTAGTATATCCCTTAGTTTTTCTCTTATTTCCTTTTCCATAAAATGAGTTTATCGATCGAAGACAATGTGTGTGCATATCTTTCGAAACATTGCGTGTTCTATGAACACTAGGAGTGGGGAAAATCCAACCCATATCCAGAATAGATACAGATTCCAGGAAAAACAATTCTTGCTTCCTGTCTCCTTCCCAAATGGAAGAGATCTGGTATAACAGACTGACTCTCAGTTAGAGTTGCCAGATAAAATACAACCCCAACTTAAGTTTGAATTTCAGATCAACAATGAGCAAGTTTGAGCATAAGCCAATGTCCCAAATATTGCATGGGACATACTTATACTCAACAGTAACTCAGTGTTAATCTGAAATTCAAATTCAACTGGGTATCCTTTATTTTTATTTGCTCTATCTGGCAACTCTAGTTCAGGTAGCTCTCTGGCCCAACCAAAGAATGGTGCAAGATCAAAGATTCAATATCTCTCTCTGCTGATGGCCCATGGGACACTGAGCAGTGGTGGGAGCTACATCAGCCTTGGCAAGAGGAAGCCCTTTTACTGGGTACAAGAAGAGCCTTCATTCCTACCATCATGGTCACCATCTATGTGCCCAAAGCAGTATAGCAGTTACTGAAGAGAGAAGCTGGGTTGAATGAGTCATCCCACACACTTGGTCTCTGAGAGCATCATCTAAGATGAAACACAAAGATCCATACACTCTGTGCCAATCCAATTAGCTTACCCTCATGCTTTTCCACAATTTCTCTACCAGCTGGACCAAGTTTTTGCCACTACCCAGACTCTCAGCACATGACCATATCTCTAGACAATTCTCTTTCCAAAGTGAATGACTGAGTGTAACATTCACATGTCTGCCTAATAAAAGACTGTATCTTTACAATGGCCTGCAGGGCTAGCCTTGAGTGGAACTATAATGTAACAGTGGTTCACTCCAGGCTAGCACCTGTCTACCATAGGGATCCATCTGGGAACTGTTCTGGAGTTTTCAGCTTCATGAGTTGGCTGTAGAGAAACCCTTCAGAAGCCATACTGGGAGCTGATGGAGGGGCAGCTCTAATAGGAGACACAGGTCTGGCTCACCTATTATGTAATTTATTAGTGTCTTTTGATTCTACCCAGGCCTGATCCTAAGTAGGCTATGTCATTTTCATTAAGCAACACATGGCTATTTCCTTGCCAGATCTCATGACTTGGTGCATATAATAATACACAGTCCCTGATCAGTAGCTTTAGCTGTATAGACAGTGGGTATCTCCTAGTTAGGCCTTCCACCTTTACTATGGTAAAGCAACCCAGGAACTAGGTCTGCATAAAGTACTTATTTCCTACACAAGGCATGACCTTGCCAAAACTATGCTATGGGCATTTGTCAGAGATGCCTCATGGCATCCTTATCAATCATCGATAGCTTTAACTTCATCTAGATCTGCTGGGAGATGCGGACTTAGAAGCAAACACATGCACCTGCTGTAAAGACCTCTTAATTTAGACCCTATTCTAATCTGGTAGCCTTGAGAGTCACTCAAGATTGGCAGAGAGCACTCATGTCAAGTACAGTACATTCTTACTTCAACACCCAAAAAGGTCCAAGAGATGGAGAATATAACAACTGTCTTCAATCTCAGAGGGGATGTCCCAATGTGTGCAAACCACTGGCACAAACACTATAATTGCATTCATTGGCCACTGCTGTATAACACACTGCCACAAGCTCAGTGGCTTAAAACAACCTGTTTTTATTATCCTACAGTTTCCATGGCTCAGGAGTCCGTGCATGGTTCTACAGGGTTATTTGCTTCAGGGTCTTATCAGGCGGCAATCCTGTTGGGACTGAATAGAAGTCACATCAAAATCTTAAGGGAAAATTCCTTCCCAAGCTCCCTCAGTTGGTTGGTAGAATTCCTCTCCATGCATCTCGATAGCTAACTTCTTTTCTCGCTAGATATAAACTAGAATCCACCCTTAAGTCCCAAGGCTGCTCATAGTTCCCCCCCCCCAAAATGGAAGAAATTCATAACATGGCCATTTGCTTTTGCAAAGCCTACTGGAAAATACCTCCCTTTTAAGGAAAGGTCCAACTCATCTAATGAGCTTTCAACAATTAAGTCTGGTCCAATCAGGATAAATTCCTTTTTTATTAACTCAAAAGCAACTCATTTGGAACCCGAATTACATCTTCAAAAGCCCTTCATGAGTGCACACAAGATAACAAGTACAGGAATGAAGTCCTGTCCTATCACTATGTTTTATAACCATTAATAAAGAGGTATATGTATTATTTATAAAATATCTAAAGCATTGAAGAAAATATGACTTAACTGATTTGTGAACTTTTTTAAAGGTTTGGGAAATTTGAATTAAACCCATGCTCATCAAAAAAAATTTTTTTTCAAATATCTACCTTCTCATCATTAGTGAATTTAAATATTCAGAGGTTATCTGTGCTTGAGAGATTTAAAAGCCTAATATTCCATATATTCAACAACGCCAAGTAGTAGCAAATATCCCACTCCACACAGGAAAACCACTACAACATTAAAATAGGAATGATTTTTAAATTATCCACCAGTTTTTCAAGTTTCAGTGTCTCTTTCTTGTTTCCATAAGTTTTTTGGATCTTTACGAATATGTTTTGCCTTCAACAGATTCTAGTTCTTGGACTGTAGTTTCTATTCCTACTTTTATCTCTTTAATCACTTTAAAGTTTTGTCTTTTACAGAGTCAGACCACTAACTCAAGCTCTTAAGATATTATATCTTGTCTTCTGACTCTTGGTTGTATACGTTCCCTCACATGGTTTGTGAGTGTGTTCCCTTTTTTTCACTATTACAAGCTCATCTTCACTGTTACGTGCCCCTCAACGCATACTTCTGGAAATTCCTATGTGCCCTATGTTGTTGAAGTGTCCTTCCAGAGGACTTTTGTTTGCTGTTCATCATGGTGGGACCAGATTATACACTAATGTTTCAGTTTCAAATATTTTGAGTAAAATACATTTGAATTCTGTGTCTGCGTTTAACCAATTCAATTTTTATTTCTTAGTGGATTTTTTTCTTTTCTTTCTTTCTTTCTTTTTTCTTTTTTTCTTTTTTTTTTTTTAACTTCAGCTTTCCTGTCCCTCACCTTAGGCTGTTGGAGATACTTATTTTTCTTGCACTGAGAGGGCAAGACTTCTAGGATCTCAACCAAGTAAAGAGTCTCAGCCAAGCTCCCTGTCCCCTTCAGATCCAGGACACATCTACTGCCCCTCTAAGACTGGCATAACCTTAGTCTCTTACTCTTGGAAATCCTATTCAGACCCAATATACTCTGAGTTTCCCTAGCAGCAAGTCAGATGCTTGATGTTCATCAATCCCTTTCAAACTTGACTATTTTTGAATACAGAATTTTATGCAGTATTTAACTCACTACATAAAATTAATGGTATTTAACACTACCTCAATCTGCCAAAATGGGAAACACAGAAAATATACTTGGAAGTAATCTATTTAGAATATAATGTATTTAGAAGCTATAATTCATCTTGACATTAAAAAAAATCATGAAGGTTATATTAAAATGATTCAAGTCCAAGAAATATTCCTTTATATCATGGTTTCATCTGTTGCCATGGCCTAGACCTACAGCCACTGAGAAATGAGAATCCCGCTATCGTGCATGGATTGAGAGTTTCTGCACACATGTGAAGGATTTCAACTACAAAAAGAGGACCAAAAACACTATTTCCCAAAAGGGAATGGATCTGTACACTACATCAGAGTATCTTCAATGTCTCCCCATCAGTAGATAAGTGGCTTGGCACTTTAAATTACAGAGACAAAGCTACAAGTTACACATGTCCCATGATGGTCAGCTTTATGTCAGCTTGGTGTGCCTATAGAGTCCATCATTCCAACACTAACCCAGGTGTCACTGCTAAGGTACTTTATAAATGTGATTTAAGTTTATCATCAGTTGACTCTATGTAAGGAAGACTGATCTAGATCATCTGGGTGGACCAAATAGAATTGTTTAAGGGAGTTAAGAGAACTAAGGCCACCTTCTTCAAGAAGAAACAATTTTATCTGTGGATTGTAGCTTCCACCCGTACTTGAGATTCACACCCTGGACAGTCTGCCTGTGGCTTCCAGAGTCACCACCTAGCCTACCACTATGATCACATAAGCCAATTCCTAGCAATATGTATCTTTTACTGGTTTTGTTTCTCTAAGTTGAGCCCTGACAGACACACACACACACACACACACACACATACACACACACACACACATATATATGACATTCTGTACTGGATTTTATTTTACATATGCAAAGGAAAGTATTGGCAAACATTGAAACTTGTGTTTACTTCCTTATTCTAAATAGCCTAAGAGAGATTTTTAGACCCTGAGGAATCTTAGTGGAGAAGAGGTCTATAAAACAGCTATCTTTATGTACAAGGAGTCTACTATGTGCTTTATGGGAATATGAACAATCAATGTGAGTAGCATTCAGGGGCTGGACTGCAAAAAGAGGCCAGAGCTCTAGCCACTCAATTACAGCCCCATTTCCTGCCATGCCTCAGATCCCTGGGAAAGAGTCCTTCTAAGGACTAAATCATCACAGCCTCTCAATTATACAGAACCTTCTCTTCACTCTTCCCACCCCCAATTTAGGGAGGAAACAGGGAATGAACATAAAAATACAGAAAAGACTGAACACATGTAACGAGGACTAGGAAGAGAAACAAAGAGTATAAAGTCTGAGACTATGTCTTTATGGGCCTAGAAAAGAGGAGACTCAGCAGGGAATGTGATTACAGTCCATAAATGTCTTCCAGACAACCATATATGTGAAACAGGGACTTATTTACCATAGGAGGAAATGCCTAGGCAAGGCGAAATTGCATCACATTTCAGAATGAACACTTCAGACCAGAAGAAGAACATTTTTGAATGTAAGAAATAAGAGAATATGCATCACTAGCTATAGAAGACATTCATACATAATGGGGAGATGAGTTGTCAGTTCATTTGGCATGCAAGTTGAGTGGAAATGATACCAACCCATTTTGAATGAAGTCATATATTATCACAACAAAGCATGCAAAAAAACTACACAAAACCTCTACAAAAGACTTCATTTTTAACCATTTATTAAAAACGATTGCAAAGTTCATAGGTAATGTGCAAGGAGCTTGCTCAAACGTTAGTGGTCAGTCCAGCCCAGAAAGCTAGAGTGATGTATCACTCCCAGCATGGCCCTTGAGGCAGCAACAAGAGCAGTGGTCATCCCTGGAGGCTTGTGAGAAATACGGTCTCAGGCCCCATCTCAGACCTACTTGTCAGACTGTGTGTTTCAGCATATCCCTTGGTAACATACATGCACATTAAGGTCTGAAAATCACTAAAAGAAAAGAGGAGTGCTTACCTGCCTTTGCAGCCATGAAGACCCTCAGGAGCAAAAAAATAATAAACCTCTTAAGATCTTATCATTTAATTACTTTTTTGCCAGAATAATATAGTGATTTGTTAATCAAAAAGTAGCCCCTAATCAATAATATTAACATCAGTGTTTATGTTCTTGGGACTTTAATATCTTATATTCTGTGAAGGATTTGTGAAGTCCCAGTGTGTCATTGAATGACTTTGCTGTTTCTTAATAATCTCGTTTTTAATTTTGTACTCTGCCAGGGAACACATATGGTGACAACTGTCAAAAATAGTCATTTGGCTGGGAAAATACCAACTTTTAATAAGTCAGCATCTCTGGAGTTATGACCCTGAATGGTTTCCCTCTGCGTGGCCTAGTAGGAGATTAGCCACAGAGAACTGGGCCATGTGTGTCCAGGAAGACAGAAAGACATTGAGTGATTTGATGCAAAGTCCCTTGGCTTTCCATGTCATTACTTATCTGTTTTGAGAAAATGCCTCATGAGTTCACTTTGGTAGTCTCAGTTTACTTGTTTGTAATACAGAGATAATGATGCTTCCCCTTCTAGAGGAGAAACTAATGGACAAACCAATGCCTATGGAAGAATTTTTTGAATTACTAAGACCACAGAAGGGTCAGGGTTCAAAGACACCTCACAGAAAGATTGGTAATCTATAATTACTTGTCACCTGTCAAACTCTAACACTGGAAGCTGGTGGCTTCACTGCAATACCCTTTGGTCCCAAATTTCTCAGAAATTAAAATGAGTCTTGTTTTCTGTTAAGCCACTTGGCCCCTTGCCAGAAGTCCAAGGCAGAAGGAATAGCAAGTGAATTTCTTACATTGGTGCCTAGCTTTCCCTTTGCCAAAGGCAACAGAAGTCTTCAACCTTTAGGTAATTCTTGAGAACCAGGTATTTGGTTCCATTAAGTATATGTTTCCATTATTATAAATATATATGATTTCTACTAATATTATAAATATATATGAATTCTCTAAGCCAAGTTTGCAAGCTAACATTTCATTTTTTTTATTTCTGCCATAGCAGTGTCTTTAAAATATATATATATGGCCAATATTAAATAATGTGGAGATTCACATTAAAACATATGAACTTTTGATTTGATTCTTCACATGTTTTCGCTTACTCAGTTCTACCCCATGAAATAAAATCAGACAGCCATCTTTTTGTTGGCCAACAGCAATTTTTACAACAAAAATAAGAAATTTATCAGAAAAACAGACTAATATGAAGCTAATCACATGGACCCAGTGAACCAAACACACCTAAAATGGGGTGATTTACATACTTTCCCCAAAATTAAATAAATGCCTTTGAGTCAAGATAATTGTATGGGGAATTTATTCTTGATTTAATTAATTAAAGTCTATAAGCTATTATCAGAGTTGACAATAACAACTCAGATTCATTCCAGCTGCTAAAATGCTGATGGGAGCACATGGTTTTATGTGACTCTTTAGGCCCACACAGAAAGCCTTATGTGGAATGAATTCTGGATTAGCCACTGGCTCTGTGAATGTGTGCAGGAGCTGATGGAATGTGACTGGGGAAGTGTGATCTATGCCAACTACCATAACATTGATTGTCTTATTACTGCAGCAAGAATCTAAATAAATAGACTTTTCATGCTCTAAGTGAAAGGAAAAATACTCCAGGTGTATCCAAGTCAACACACTATTTAGTAACAGATAGTCCTGGGCTAGGCAATAAGGACACGTGAACCCTATTTTCTAAGACCTAGCAATATAGTTACAAGAGACGGAGATTCAATATTCTGTTGGTCCTACAGCCCAAGCCATTAGCACCTATAATCCATCAAAGGAAGAATTATTGCATCCCCAAATCAAGCACAGTGTGTGACATATGGCAAATGCTTCATAAGTATGTGTTGGTTGAATGAATGACTGAATGAATGGATGGATGGTTGGATGGATGGATGGATGGTTGGATGGATGGATGGATGGATGGATGGATGGATGGATGGTTGGATGGATGGATGGATGAATTAATGCCTGTGGACCTATCTGCTAACAAAATAAGGGGAGACAGCTTTTTATTTGATTAATAAAGGCTGAAACCCAAAGGGATTTCTCAATTAAATGGAAGATCCTGTACCTTCTATTCCAAGACTCAAATTAATCTTTGATCACACCCCCACTTCAGGTCATGTGTAAAATTATTCATCCTTTCTCTGTATTTATTAATGTGGGGCATCAGTCATCATCCTTCCTCTGATACTCTTATGAATTTAAACTTATATTCTGTTCTGAAAGAGATAAGGTTCTTAGGGTAGAATCACAGTGAGTCCACTATTCAAAATTTCTGAAGGTCTACAAAGGTGGCAATATTAATTACACTATGTCCCAAGGTCATGGGCTGGAAGTTGCTTCCACTCTTTTTAATTTCATATCCACCTAGATACAGTGAAGAGGAAATCTCAAAAATGCATTTTGACATATGTAAACTGGTTACTCATCCCCTGATCTGCCCACCTCCTTCTGAACAAGGTATGCCACCTTCCTTAATTGGTACCTGGAAAGCAGTCCAACGCTGAATAGACAGTTGCACCAGACCCCTTCCCAAACACTGTCTGCACAATAACAATCCTGACACAGCAAGGTGGGAAATACAGTTACACAAGGGCGTTAAGTTCCTCACTCCGGCCGTGACAGCTAAGTTGCAACGCTGACAAGCAAATTTCTCACCCTCCCTCCTAACTGATTGGTCTAACAGTTCATATAAAGCACCAGGATACAGGAAACAACCTGAAGGCTTATAGAGAAAGAGAGGTAGGGGGGATGTGGACAAAATAGGTGAAGGGGAGCAGGAGACACAGCCTTCCGGTTGGGGGATGAGGAAGTCACAGCAATAAAAGGAAAAGCACAGGGACTATAGTCAATGGTATTTTAACAGCATTGAATGGGGACACATAACAGCAGCACTACTACTGAGTGTAACATAACCTAGACATCTGTCCAATCGCTCTGTTGTATAATTGAAACTAATGTAACGCTGTGTGTCAACGAAACTCAAATAAACATAAAAACAAAGTAAATGGGAAATTTCAAAGGGGAAAAAAAGCACAACAAGGAGCCACAGATCAGACATTTACATTCCTGAAGCTACACAGTCAACCCCAGTCCCTTCATGGTCTTTTTCTAACCTGGTTTAAGAATCTGCTGTTTGGAATATGGTTTCTCCCTCATCCCATTTTCTTCTCAATGATGTATACTAAATTCACACACACACACACACACACAATTCAACTTTTAAATATAACATCAACAGAGTATTAAGGTTTCTACTTCTTCGTCAACATAAATGTTTGTTAATTACACCAGTGCTGGAGCTGGAAACATTCAGGTTGTGTAAGGATTTTACCAGTTTAGTAAAACAGGCCCGAGAAGCTGCCAACACATTAACACCATTAGACTGATTGTTTTCTGTAGATATACAGAATATATGAATAATAATTTTCTCCTCATAACTCTTGCTGACTTGAAGGCATGATCGAAAAGTACATTTCTGATTAATCCAGGACCCTGTCCACATAGGCACATGTGCAGAGTTCTGATAAGGTGAAGAAAGATGTGTTTCCATGTCAACAGTTTAAAGGCTAGGACTATTTTGAGTTGTTAATATAAACTTTGATATTAACTCATTGACTTTGATGGTTTGGCGAAGAATAAATTCCAACACAATTACGATGACTGGCGAAATGTATTAAATCTCTAGAGAAGCTGGAAAAAAATGCATACACGTGACAGGTTTGTCAATCACCTCTTGTTCTGATTATGTGACATTACCATGTGACTTCTTAACTAGAAAAATGACATTGTAGTATTTCCTAGCAGCCCAAAACTACAATTTTGTGTCACTCCTTACGGGTTCCTCCTGTATCTTTATATAACGCCCCCAAATAAATAAATAAATAAAGCCAGAGACTCTATCCAGAGTCATCACACAATCTCATCAGCTTATTAATACTCAGAAAATTGTAACATCATTATCTTTACTCTGGTCAGTAATATCACTGGCAAAAATATCACTGGGAACTTGTGGTAATTCTGGTTCCTGGGTATTATCCCCATCAGCTTTTCTGTTTACTTTCTCCAGGATTCCTCTACTCAGAGACAAAATAATGATGATCATTTTGTGTCCAAACTCTTGTAACCTCAAAAGGAAGAACAGACACCAAAACAAAAAGAGATGGTCTACCAATGATTATTGTCACTGTCATTCTCCACCATCTGTAAAGCTCCAGGAATGTACATGGAAGAGAAACCAAAACAGAAGGGGCCCAGGTCATGACCTAGTACAGTGTCAGAGTCAAGTCAAGGTGTAAGGGGAATAAGGGGTAGATAGCGACAAGATTGCATAAGTTACGCTGGAAAAATTTAAATTATACATTCTCCAAATCCTCATCATTCCCAAATTCTAATTTCAATCTTTCTAAAAATAATGAGGAACACAGTACACTGACTAATGTCTGGCATGCACAAATGGTGGCCACAAGAATGTGTCCCCCTCATTTCTGCTGGGGAAGTTCCAGGAGCTGCCCTCTGAGAATTCCACTGACTTCAATGTGAAAGCTGTGCTTCTCATGGGATGAGAAGCTTCTCATGGGCTGGTCCCAGGGAACAATCAAGTGTAACAGACCAAGGATCCCCAGTTCCTGACTGTCCTGACAGCCTTGACAGACTTTACTCAGAATTGCACAGGGGTCTAACACACTTGCACCCAACCTTCCCTTCTCTCTCTTTTTCAGTCAAGGTCAGAGCTCCATCATGGTGTGACCATTCTCCAGCCTTTCCTGACTCCATCCCCACTTTCTCTGAAAAGCCATTCTCTCAAAAAATTTCTTGCACCTTTAATCCATTTTTGGCATTCGCTCATGTGAGGACCTACACTCACCCATCCCCCAAGGATATTTTGTATTCCCAATGAAGATTTTTTAGGTTAAGGCATTAATATCTGTTGAAAATCTACTATAGTCTAGGTATTTCACAAACAGGTCTGATTTAATTACTGCATCAGCTCTGTTCACTAGTGTAACTCTACATTTAATTGTTAAGAAAGCTACTCTTTAATGGTTGAAGATTTGGACTGAACCATCTGCAATAGCCATTTGTAAGTCAAAAAGGGTCAGATGTTGGGAGTCTCTTGTCCATTGTGACCCGTATCATTTGCCAAGATCACACAACTACAGCGTATACAAACTCAAATTTGAGTCATTTCTGTCTAATACCAAAACTCATGTTCTTCCTAGTGTACCACTGTGCTACAGAGTACTTGGTGAACAGAAATATGCAGACATCTCACCCCAGAGTTCATTCAAAACCATATTTGACATAATATATATCAAAGGTATCCTAGAACATCAAATATCCTAGGCGCACTGTGATTATTTACCAGAATTCTCTAGTTCTAGATCTTTCCTCACTGCTGATAATGTGGGGCTTAGAATACAACATTAATAATATATATATGTTATAATAATATATATATGTTAGATATATATTTGTATGTATGGTATATATGTATACATATGTATGCATATTTGTATATATGGTGTGTGTGTATATCCATATATATGTAGTATATATGCAAAGAAAAAGACTAAAAACCACTGGAGACAAGAAGTAGGTAATTTTTGTTCATGTTTTTCTTCATTTATAGTTTTTTCTTCCACAATGGGTAGATGGGTGGGCATTACTTATATAGTAAAAAAGTTATGAGAATAAAATATCAAACTGTATTGCCAGTGAATCACTCTCCAAATGCATCCATGATCCCAGTGACTTTAGCAGGAAGTATACTGGTAGGAAGTATACTTCCTTGACAGGAAGTATACTGGTCAACAGGACAGAAAATGCATCCCTGGAAAATCATTCTGTTTCGTCCCCAAATTGCTCTAGCTACGGATCTTGTTGACTGCACGTCTCTCGGTTTGTTCTAAAGATCTTGTCGTTGGCCTGGAAGTGAGAGTGTACTTCAATGATAGCAAGTCAGGAGAAGGGAGGCCAGCTGGTCACAGGAAACTCTGAAGGAATTCCAACAGCTCACTCATGAGGACAGTACACCTGAGCTCACAAAGATCCCTATATGAATTCCAAGCTTGATGCAAAACCTATGGAGACTCCTTGTTACCCATCTCCTTATTAGCCAGAGACAAATCCTCAAAAAAAATCCAAGCTTCTTTAACAACCATTTGTTAATAAGAGGTTAAAAACATTTCTGTAATGACACCAAGCAACTGAGCCACACAGGGCAAATACTGACCCAAGTAAAACCCAAACCAGTATTTTATTCTATATAATAAACTGTGATATTCAGGAAGCCCAGATTTTGTTTTCTGCTATAAGCATTATCAATAATTTTAGAAAGATATTATAATCCCCCTACCCTGACCTTGAAATTTTGTGGAAGCAAAATCTAGATTTAGGATCAATTATTCTAAAGAGGAAGGTGAAGTTATTTCAGCAGTAATAAAGTCATTGGTCACTTCCTCCTGTTTCCATGCTGCTCTGTATATTCCTGCAGTATAGCACATTCGATTATAAAACCTTGCGTCTCTATCTGTAACCTGTCACTAGACTGGGTGTTGCTTGTCGGCAGAACCCCTGACTATGCCATTCAGATACCACTCAAGTCGATAACCCAACATAGGGCATCTAATCAGGGCTTGATAACTCTGTATTAAATGGGAAAAGAAATGGTTGAATTTGTAATAGAATATTATAGCTTATAAAGAGCCTTTCCCATAGCTGATCTCATTTAGTCACTGTGGGAAATCATGGAGGTAAGTAGGAAGAGCAAACCACCTCCTGGATTCACTTATACCTTACAACAAGCAGAGGGTAAGCCCTTTATTGTTTTTTACCTTCAAGAAAGCATAAGGACTTCCCCTTATTTCTCTAATGTTCTAAGAAGGAACACAGTATCAACACGTGAACTGGCTTCTGATAAGCCTCATATACTTGGTGATAAGCATTCTTAGCTTTTTATATTTGATGTATTCATGAAAGCCATTAATCAAATAGGGTGCTGCCTCTTTGCTTTCCACCCCAAGAGAACATCTATTGAGTATGCTATGTGGGCAGTTTATAGAGATTTTATTTTCATGTCACCCTCCTACCTAGCTCTATTAAATATGAACCATCACAATCTCATTTTACAGATAAGGAAAAACTGAGGCCACAGAACTGAGGTGGGATATTCCCATGTCACAGAGTTAGTAAGTGCTATCTTTAAGATCTACCACTGACAATCTGGCTCCTAAACCAATAAGTAATGTGATTACCAGTTTGGCCACACTAAAACCTGCCTTTGACTTTGCCTTGCTTCTCATACTGTCTACAGTAAATATATAAAATGGATGGTAAAAATGATTCACACTAAATATATACAAATAAATACCATAATGCTTATACAAATTGCCCCTAAACTTTCCTTCTTACAGAAGATAAAATATCATACAGTGAGGTTTAATGATTAACCTAATTATTCAGGAGCTGAATAGATAGACATGGTCTATCTAGAAGCTATCCATTCCTCTCCTTCATTAATTTCTTAAAGACTTTCTCCATAAGGTACATAGCTCCAAAATTGCTCTTAAAGAGTGAGGAATAGCTTACACAGCTAGCGGCATGTTTTCTATTTGGGGAAAAAATAGTCATTGTAGAGGTAAATTATTAAAAGCTAAGTCCAGGACCCAGTTGCACATCATTAAGGTAAAGCTAACTACTACAACACGGAAATCCTAGCTTCACAAAAGAAGCGTTATGTCTCACTCCAAAATATCAACCACTCAAAAAGCAATCACAGGGCAGAGTAAAAGCCTTGCTTCACACAACCATCCAGCAACCCAAAGATGGTTGTGTCATCTTCAACACATGGCTTCCAAAGCTATCCGTGGCCTGGGAATCCAGCCAGACAAGGAAGGGAATACAGTCACACCAGTTCCCTACCCGCTTTGTCTCTTAACTGACTGACATCATTGACTCATATTCTACTGACAAGATTTGGCGGAACCAGCCCCAACTTACTAAGAGAGCAGGGACACACCTTTGGCTGTGCTGTCGCTTTCTGACCATTGCTCTACCTTGTGCAAGGGGACAAAATATCTCCGATCTATGCCTAGCCTTCTCTACTAACACCATACAACCCAGGTCTGTGGCCTTTTTTTTTTTTTTTTTTTTGGCCTTCCTTTCTCTTGAAATTGTGGCTATTGAACTAGATGATCTCCAGACATTCCCAGGTCTTGAAAAGTTCTAGGAGTCAGTTTTCAGGGCATGAACTTTCTCTAGGTGACTTTCTCTAAGGCTATTTTAAGCATTCAATATGTATTATCATTCCCCTACGTATTCTCTAGATAATGACCATCGCTCCATTGGCACTGAATCCGAAAATCGACGAGTCTTAACTGCTCACGACACTCAGTGCCCAGAGAGAGTTCCCTGTAGAGGGCTCCATCCTAAGACAGATATGCCTATCAACTGCATGCCACACGGTGAGTGCAAGAAAAAGGAGTGGCCGTTAGCTCACACACCAGTAAGGAGATTGGCTATCACTCTTTAAAAACAAGCCCCATCTGGTGCTTTGTATACAGCTGACTGAATCTTCCTAACAACCTGGCTAAGTCTCTGGGGGCAAAAAGGGGTCTGTAAGGATCAGAGCTGACCCTTCAACTCAGGACTCCTGCCCCTCCGTGTTGTTTCCCAACAAAACAAGATCCTTCTAACTGCACTGGGCATCTAGTAAGCTCCTTTCCCGTTTTCCCTCCTCCGACCTGGCGAGCTTTTCCCTCATTTCTGTTTCCTGGATGCTTTGCAGCTGCCTCTCCAGTACATGGTTAATTTCCCATCATTTTCTGGGAGCAGATGTTCCCGAGGAGCCGAGCTGCTTTGCCATCCCTGGCCCTGTCTCCTGCAGATTGCTGGATTGAACACAGTAGCCGCTGGCCATCCTTTTGATCTGCAAAGAAAAGATCTCCCCACTGGGATACTCCTCATGATGATGTAATTAGTCTCCTAGACATACCTAACAAATTTATTTCTAATCACAAGGGATGAGGGGAGAGGAGAAAGAACCATTCATCTTGGATGGTGCGCAATTGCTGCGGGTAATATGCACCACGTCCCCCCTCCCCCGCCCCCCCTCGTGCTCTGTCTTTGGTGATTGTTCAAAGATTCAGGGGCAATAGGCTGCTCTTCAAAAGCAGTGGGGAACTTCACATTCATAAAGAGGTCTCAGGCACTATTAAATTGCTTTTTCAAACCTGGCAAAGACATTAGAGCTGAAAATCCTTTCAGCTCCCAACTGTCCCTGGCATTAAGAACAGGTGAGGCTCTTAATAACTTTTCTGAGACTGTGTTTGGTTCAAAGACACAACATAGAACATTCTGTCCAAACAAATCCAGCTGTTCGACATTTTCAGTTCTGTGGGTAGAGCAGTAGCGTAGTATTTTCTGCCCAGCATTGGGTCTTGAGGTATTGTTGGGGAGAGTGTCTTATTAAACAACTCCTGTGCCACATGTGGAAAAATTATCTTCCATTTGTCATCTTAATCATAAGTCAAAGGTATAATCTGAGGTCGACCATTTACTATTAATGCAAAGGCTATTAAATGGTTTAAGCCAACAAAAGAATGAAGATCAGGGATGAGGTTGTGACGATTTGTCCCAGAGAGGGGAACTGGGAAGTCAAAGAGGGGCAAAGTTGATTTAAGAGAGTTTACTGTTTACCCAGTCAGCCCTTCATTTGAAACCTAGAAAGCATGCGAACACCACCTACTTTTGGAGGTATGCTCAAAACAAACATTTCACCAGAACAGAAGCAAAACTTTATAGGTCGTTCTTCTCTTAGATGAAGAGAATAAGAAAGAACATAGCCGGTATCCATTTTCCACTACATTCTGCATATAACATTTGGCTTATTATCGGAAATTAGAACTCACTGGCTGCCAAGAAGTGAAGAGGTTGGAGAGGAGATTTTTTTTGTAATCAAATGGGGAAGAAACACTGGAAGACATTTGAAGTTGCTGTTTCCATAACAGCTGTAGTCTAGGTTTTGTTCTTGACATTTTGAGTTGGTGTTCTTGGAGGTAATTTTTTAAATTCCCCAAAATGAAAGTCATAACCAGTTACAAGGACAGTGGAGCACCCACAGGACAATAGCAGCAGGAAGAAAGAACTGATAAAACTAAATGCTAAAGTTCCCAGATCTGTTATGTTCCTCCCCCATCCTAGGGACGTTAAATCCGGTTGCAATAACTAATTTATGTGTCTGTTTTTCTCTTCCTAAATGATCACCATGAGGTCTAAGATTAGGAATAACCAGGCCTGCTACTGTCTTAAAAAAAAAAAAAAAAAATCCCATTTATCACATCGCATTTCTCCTCACAATTTTTTTTTAAAGACTTTATTTATTTATTTGACAGAGAGAGATCACAAGTAAGCAGAGCAGGAGGCAGAGAGAGAGGAGGAAGCAGGCTCCCCGCTGAGCAGAGAGCCCAATGCGGGACTCGATCCCAGGACCCTGAGATCATGACCTGAGCCAAAGGCAGAGGCTTAACACACCCAGCCACCCAGGTGCCCCTCTCCTCACTATTTTTAAATCTCTAAAAAGCTTTTCTTGATCCTTCATTTGACAATGGAGCTATTGATAAAATTAAAGAAAGACAGCATATGTAAAATGACGCGGTGGTATATAAAATGACACATGATGTGAGCTCAATATATAAAATATACAGATATAATAGATGGATAGAAACTTTCTTAATTTTTTCTCTTTGTCACCTTGTGCATTTCTGCACACCTTTAAGTAAGCCAGGCCAGTGGTCAGACTAATGTCTCATGACCCCAATAAAATTCCAAAATGGAGGCTGTCTTCAAAACAGTGAAACGGTACAAGAGGGGATACTGGGCACTTCTTCTTTGGTTGATGGCCCCCAATTTGTCTTCTCCCTCCTTCCTATTGCTTTTCTTCTCTAACTTAAGGAGTCTCTCAACTCACATGTGTTTTTGATCCTCCCAGGATCTCCTTGACTCCTGTGGAGTAGTTTATCATAGCACATAAATACTACGGTATTACTGTATTTATGGCACCCATTTTTAGTATGATATAATTACTTCTAAATATTTCCCACTGGGGTGGTGGAATGTATGTTAATTTGATTAGTAAAAGTTATCCATGTGTGAGGAGATCCTGGGAATCAGCTATCTGATCAAAAGCCACCATTCTCCTGCCAGTCAGGGGACCAAGAGCACACTGGAGCCATTCATGAGAAGATCATCATGTCAGAAATCCAGGACTGGGATTCAGAGGCCCATGTGTTCAGTCTTGTTTAAATCATCATCCCCCTTCCAGAATAACCAGTTTGGCCACTGAGATACCAGGGCCAAGAGTGCTCAGTTTCTTTCCTAACGTTCAAAGAATAAAATGAATGAAAATGTATGAGACTGTCACTCTGGAGTTTTCTCTAGAGAACAGACATGTGGGGGTTGGATTGTCCTAAAATGGTCTAGGAAGCTGGCACACGTCCAACTTTGTGGACCTACGTGGATCAAGGAAAGATATAAGTGGTAACCAAGGAATGGAAACAAATTAAAGTTGAGTTAACGTCTACCTTCCGGGCATTTCTCTGGATGGCATTTATAATCAAATGCAAGGTTTTGTTTTTTCCTTTCCTGAGCAATCACTGATTTAAAAGTAAGTCATCTGTGCAAATATAGTAGGTTTTAGCTGCACAAAATTACATGATTTATCAAGCAGTATCTGAGTAATCTCATCAGTGGCAGACCCCCCAACGACCTCCTATTTCCTTTAAAAATTTAAACCTGGGGCTCTGAAGTATTTGGGTCTATGCTGAAGCAAAATGCTCATACACCCAGGCAGACCCCTCCACGTGAAGCTCATGAGTGCGTTATGGGCGACCAAAACACCAGCATATGAAAGCAAAGTTCAGGCAATCATCCAAGTATTTTAGTTTTGTGTAGATAAGTCGAGGTTAGGCTTTCAATAGCATTTTTACATGAAGGTAAGTCCCATCTTATTTTCTCTACCATCTGCCCCTGAGTATTCGATGGCTTTGAAGCAATTCCTGGTATCTCCATGTCAAATTCAACAGCACACTTTCTACAATAAAGTAACTCTGCAATGAATTCCTTATTAAGTAAATCCCATTTGAACTGATGCCTGGTAGCTGAGACACAGGCTATCAATCTAACATTTATTACAGAAAATAAATACAGTTTTCATCCTAAATACTGAGGCTAGGTGCCTGCTGTGACAATGTACCTGTAACTTTCCACTGTGAGGGTAAGCGAGGATCAGATCATGCTCAAGAAAAATGAAATAAAAATTGCAAAGCATTTTCCAAAGACTGTGTATTTTAAGGCATGGTGGTGGTGAGCTTATGAGTGATCAAAGCTTGACGTGACATCCTGGAGCCACCCAGAGAGACACAGAGGACCCAAGTGTGCATTTCTATGTGGTATCTACATTTCCTAAAAAATTACTCCTAACTTAATAAATTGATTTTATTATTTTCAATTTATACTCTTCACAAAATACCAAGTGGTCTCAAGTATTAACTGAGAAATACCATCTTTTCGGGAATGGTTGTCATGACCCATGTGTTGAAGAAGAAAGCTCGTACCACCCTAGTTCAGAAACTCCTTAATCCTTCATTCGCCACCTGACCTACCTGTGGAATAGTCTTTTTGCTTCTAGGCTTTCTCTGTAGTCTAACCTGTTTGAGACTACTACCTGAGGATCTCACCTCTTTTATTTCCCTGTCATTTGTTTTGTGGGTTGTTCGAAATTAAGGTCCAGATACTATGGTAGCTGGTAGATAGTCCCACAAACCAAGTGTCCATGAAGGAACTGGGCTACTCAAAGACAGGGATGGTACAGTTAAGGAGAGGAATAGCTGAGAGCCAAACACAAAGTTAGCCATTCAAAGAGGTTCCTAAAAGGACTCTTCACTATAAAGAACAAACTTGTGATTACCATCAGAGGGTGTGTAGGGGAGAGGAGTGAAATAGGTGATTGGGGTTACTTGTGATGAACACTGGCAACATACGGAAGTGTTTGAGTCACTATACTGCACACTTTCAACTTAAGTTACACTGTGTGTTAACTGGAAATTCAATACTGCTAAAAATTGGTGTTGTGGTATTTATGTAAAGTGGAGTATTATTCAGTCATAAGAAGAATGAAATATTGCCATTTGCAATGATGTGGATGGAACTAGAGAGTATTATGCTAAGCAAAATAGCTCTGTCAGAGAAAGGCAAACACCGTAAGATTTCAGTCATATGTGGAATATAAGAAGACAAGCAAAGGGGAAAAAAGGAAAGAGAGAACCAAACCAAGCAACAGGCTCCTAACTGTACAGAACACACTGCTGGTTACTAGAGGGGAGGTGCTTGGGAGGCTGGAGGAAAGAAATTATGGGGACTAAGGAGGCCATTTGTTGTGATGAGCACTGGGCGATGTATCTGAATCTTGAATCACCATATTGTACACCTGAAACTAATATTACCGTGTATGTTAACTAACTGGAATTTGAAAAAAGCCTTAAAAAAAAAAACAAAAAAAAAACCACAGTTCCCTAATACATACAGAAACCCAGAGGCAGAGATCCAAAGCAAGAAAGTTGAGGATCAGGAAGGATGTTCTTAGAACAATTACGGAAGAAGAGGTAAAAGAAATGAATACTCAAGACAGCTATTAATTATTACTCGTGCCTGGCTTTTAGGTATTCTACATGATGTTGAATTTGGTAAAGTCAATTCCATGGAACATACTAGCTGCTAAGCAATTTTGTTTCCTGAAAATCAACCCATGATGCCTACTTCTCTGGCCCACCATCTAAGACAATCCTACCACTCCACCATTATTTCTCGTAAGGATTCTTCTTCATGAAGCTCCTTCCCCTGGCTCAGGTGTTTCATGTGCATGGGGTTAAAGAAACAATGAGCTTTTCAGGTTAAAGGGCCCAGCCAAATGAACATAAAAAGCTCACACCAAAACATACCCTGCTAGAATTTCCAAACATGCAGAAAAAATAATATATTACCAGGTCCACTAACCCTCCCATATCCTACATGATCTTTTTGTTTTTGTTTTTGTTTTTTTGTGTTTGGTTTTGTTTTTAACTTCAAATCCTCTTCCCTGACCCTCATTCAGAGATGATTCTCTGGCTTCACTTCACCAAGAAAACAGAATCAGTCAGAAGATAATTTTCCCATTCTCCACCAACCACGCCTCCTTACTATCAGCATCTACGCCCAGAACTTCTTTCAAATTTTACTGAACCCATCTCTCCATGCTCTTAACTTTAATCAATCTCTCCATGTATTCTTGAGCACAATCAAGGGACTGTTCAAGAAACTGTGACTTTTTCTTTCATGATTACAATTTCCTGTTCTATTTGATCACTCCCATCAGCATAAAAATAAAGTCTTGTCCCCTCCAACTTAAAAAAAAAAAACCTCTCCTGACCCTGCTTTACCCATGATCTATGACCATCTCACCATTTCTTTACTCTCTTTTTCAGCACACCTACTTGGAAACATTGTTTGTACACCTTGCTTCTAATTCCCCTTGTTCCATTATTTTCTTTTTTCCCATGCATTCATAATCATACACCACTCTGACTTCACTCTTGCCATCACAACATCTGCACCAAAATTACTATCAAGGACAGCAGTCTTGCCAAGTGGCTAAATCCAAAAGTCTCATCTCAAGCATCACTGGATATGACGTATCTGTAACATTTGCCCCAGAGCATTCATAGCTCTTCCTTCACAGATTTTGTTCAGTTGGCTTCAGGACAATACACGTCCTTACTTCTCATTCTGTTTCAATAGTTATTCCCTCCCAACCCCTTACTCTCCCCCTTGTCTCCTGAACCTTTTAGTACTGGAGTATGCTAGGACTCAGGCTTTTCCCCTCTTTTCTTTCCTATATATGTGTGTTCCCATATACGGGAAATTCAACCATCTCATCATTTTAGATACCATCTCTCCAGGGTAATTTCAAAAAGTCTCTCTTCTGTCCAAAACCCTGTGGTGACCTACAATTGTATACAGGACATCTCTGTAAGTGAATTCATTTTCTCCCCCACCCCCAAACAATTCCACCCGATTTTTTTCCCCTTCTCACACTGAATGGCAACTCCCAAGTGTCAATTTCACAAGTCAAAAATCGTGGGAGTCATTCCTGACTTGCCTCTTTTTTCCATGTTCCACATCTAACCATCTGAAAATCTTACTAACATTACTATGAAAATCTAACAGGAACCCAACCAGTCCTCTGATGTAGATTTTTGCATCTTCCTGCTCTGTGGCCTCCCTGCTTCTTGACCTATTACAATTGATTCTTGACACAACCGCTTTTTAAAATGTAAACTCAGATTTTGCCATTCTTCTGCTGGCAACTCAGCAAAGCTCATTTCTCTTTGCTTGAATGCCAAAATTGTTACAATGGCCCATAAAGCCCTATGTGGTACCTATCCCACTTATCCCTCAATATTCTCCTCTGCCCTACTTCTTTCCAAACTTACAATGTTTTTATATAAAAATATGCATACTACACAGAGAAAGAGAAAAAATTATGCACAGCCAACAAGTGAAAAAAGTTCCTTGTAGGAAGAGAAATGGGACATAAAATAAGAAAATAAAAGCCTGATATCTGGACATTGGTGGGGCTTCCAATATACAGAAATTTAATAGTTAGCACAAATATAAAGGGTGGTGGAAAATAGATTTACATTTTTGCAAAGTTTTTATATTTTACATGACCTGACCCAAGATTAACCCTAAGTAGACTGTGGTCAGTTACGTAAGTAGATTGTAACAACTTAGCTATATATGTCATAATCACTACTAAAAATCACATATATATGAGATATTATATATATCTCAACAGATTTTTTGAGTTGAATACAAAATATTTTTGAATATCTAAATGAAGTCCTATAGGATAGACAAAAGAACATAAAACAGTGAAGACAAAGAGAAAATACTTCAAGTAATAGACCAAAATCCTATTATAGCAATGATCACAGTAAATGTTACTAGTCTAAACACCACAATGAGAGGCAGAAGTTATCAGCATGGATTAAAAAGACTTGAATCTAAAAATCTGTGGAAAATAAGCAGCATATTTACCAATGATCAATGGGTCAAAAAAAGAAAGCAAAGGGAAAATTTTAAAATATTTCAAAACAAATCAAAATGTAAATACAATATATCACAATCTGTAGAATACTACAACAGCTGTTCTGAGAAAGAAGTTTACAATGATAAAAGCATATACTGAGAAATTGAATCTTAGGTAAACACCCTAACTCTATATCTCAAAAAACTGGAAAAAGAAGAACAAACAAAACCCAAAGTTAGCAGAAGGAAAAAAAATCAATGAAACAAAGAGCCGGTCTGTCAAAACGATAAAACTGACAAACCTTTAGCTAAACTAAGAAAAAAGAGATCAGACTCAAATACATAAAATCAGAAATCAAAGAGCCAACAGTTTAACTGATTGTACAAAGATAAGATCATTGGAGATTACTATAAACGATTATATGCCAACATAGTAGACAACTTAGAAGGGATAACTTCCTAGAAACATACAGCCTACCAAGATTAAATCAGGAAGACAGAAAATATCTGAATAGAGCAATAAATAATACAGAGATTGGTCAATAAATAATCAAAACCTCCCTGGAGAGAAAATAGCATAAATACACAGGTAAACCAGAAAATTCAACCAAACATTCAAAGATTGACATCCAGGGCACCTGGGTGGCTCAGTCAGTTAAGTGTCAGCTCAGGTCATAATCTCAGGTTCCTGGGATCGAGGCCCACATTGGGCTCCCTGCTCAGCAGAGTCTGCTTCTCCCTCTATATGATTGTCCTCCCCGCCTGTGTTCTCTTTCATTCTGTCTCAAAAAAAAAAAAAAAAAATAGAATTGACATCATTCTTCTGAAACTGTTCCCAAAAAACTGTAATTTAAAAAGACTTAATTATAGGAGAGGAGTCAAGATGGCGGAGAAGTAGTGGGCTGAGACTACTTCAGCTAGCAGGAGGTCAGTGAGAAAGCTTATCTAAAGATTGCAAACACCTCCAGATCCAATGGGAGATCGAAGAGAAGAAGAACAGCAATTCTAGAAACAGAAAATCAACCACTTTCTGAAAGGTAGGACTGGCGGAGAAGTGAATCCAAAGTGACGGGAAGATAGGATGCAGGGGAGGGGCCGGCTCCCGGCAAACGTCAGAGCAATGGAGCACAAAATCAGGACTTTTAAAAGTCTGTTCCGCTGAGGGACATCGCTCCAGAGGCTAAACTGGGGTGAAGCCTAGGCGGGGTCAGCGTGGCCCCAGGTCCCACAGGATCACAGAATGATCGGGAGTATCTGGGTGTTGCAGAGCTTGCAGGTATTAGAATGGGGAAGCTGGCTACAGAGACAGAGCAGAGGAGTGAGCTCTCAGCTCAGGATTACCTTGAACCGGTAGGAGTCTCGGTGAGCTGGGAGCGCTGCCAGAGGCCAGGGAGACGGGAGTAATTGGGTGCCATTCTCCGAGGGTGCACTTAGGAGTGGAGCCCTGAGCTCTTGGCTCCTCTGGCCAGAGAGTGGGAAGCTGCCATTTTTATTACCGTCCTCCAAAACTCTACAGAAAGCACTCAGGGAACAAAAGCTCCCGAAAGCGAACCCGAGCAGATTACTTAACCCGGCCCCTGGTAAGGGCGGTGCAATTCTGCCTGGGGCAAAGACACTTGAGAATCACTACAACAGGCCCCTCCTGAGAAGATCAACAAGAAATCCAGCCAGGACCAAGTTCACCTACCAAGGAGTACAGTTTCAATACCAAGGAGAGCAGCAGAATTCCAGAGGAGGAGAAAGCAAAGCACGGAACTCATGGCGTTCTCCCTGTGATTTTTAGTCTTGCAGTTAATTTATTGTTTTTTCTTTTTCAGGTTTTTTTTCTCTCTTCCTCTGCTAAATTTTTTTTCTTTTACCCTTTTCTTTTTTTAATGTTTTTTAACTACCTTATCTAATATGTATATTTTCTTTTTTGTATTTTTTCCTTATTCATTTTCTTTGTTTAATTGTTTCTTTTCTTTTTTTTTTTTTTTCTTTCTGAACCTCCTCACGATTTGGGATCTCTTCTGATTTAGTTAAAGCATATTTTCCTGGGGTCTTTGACACTCTTTTAGTATTTTATTGCTCCTTCATATACTCTTATCTTGACAAAATGACAAGACGGAAAAATTCACCACAAAAAAAAAAGAACAAGAGGCAGTACCAAAGGCTAGGAACCTAATCAATACAGACATTGGTAATATGTCAGATCTAGAGTTCAGAATAACGATTCTCATGGTTCTAGCCGGGCTCAAAAAAGGCATGGAAGATATTAGAATGTCCAATGGAAAAAAGACAGCCTCTTCAATAAAGGGTGTTGGGAAAATTGGACAGCCACATGCAAAGAAATAAAATTGGACCATTTCCTTACAACACAAGAAAATAGACTCAAAATGGATGAAGGACCTCAATGTGAGAAAGGAATCCATCAAAATCCTTGAGGAGAACACAGGCAGAAACCTCTGCGACCTCAGCCTCAGCAACATCTTCCTAGGAACATTGCCAAAGGCAAGGGAATTAAGGGAAAAAAGGAACTATTGGGATTTTATCAAGATCAAAAGCTTTTGCACAGCAAAGGAAACAGTTAACAAAACCAAAAGACAACTGACAGAATGGGAGAAGATATTTGCAAATGACATATCAGATAAAGGGCTAGTGTCCAAAATCTATAAAGAACTTAGCAAACTCAACACCCAAAGGGCAAATAATCCAATCAAGAAATGGGCAGAAGACATGAACAGACATTTCTGCAAAGAAGACATCCAGATGGCCAACAGACACATGAAAAAGTGCTCCTCCATATTACTCGGCATCAGGGAAATACAAATCAAAACCACAGTGAGACATCACCTCACACCAGTCAGAATGGCTAAAATGAACAAGTCAGGAAATGACAGATGCTGGTGAGGATGCGGAGAAAGGGGAACCCTCCTACACTGTTGGTGGGAATGCAAGCTGGTGCAACCACTCTGGAAAATAGCATGGAGGTTACTCAAAATGTTGAAAATAGAACTACCCTAGGACCCAGCAATCACACTCCTGGGTATTTACCCTAAAGATACAAAAACGTAGTGATCCGAAGGGGCACATGCACCCGAATGTTTAGAGCAGCATGTCCACAATAGCCAAACTATGGAAAGAACATAGATGTCCATCAATAGATGAATGGATAAAGAAGATGTGGTATATATACACAATGGAATACTATGAAGCCATCAAAAGAAATGAAATCTTGCCATTTGCGATGACGTGGATTGAACTAGAGGGTATCATGCTTAACGAAATAAGTCAATCAGAGAAAGACAACTATCATATGATCTCCCTGATATGAGGAAGTGGAAATGCAACATGATGAGTTAAGGAGGTAGGAGAAGAATAAATGAAACAAGATGGGATTGAGAGAGAGACAAACCATAAGTGACTCTTAATCTCACAAAACAAACTGAGGGTAGCTGGGGAGAGGGGCGTTGGGAGAGGTGGGTGGGGTTATGGACATTGGGAAGGGTATGTGCTATGGTGAGCTATGAAGTGTGTAAACCTGGTGATTCACAGACCTGTACCCCTGGGGATAAAAATATATTATATGTTTATAAAAAATAAAAAATAGGGGCGCCTGGGTGGCTCAGCAGGTTAAAGCCTCTGCCTTTGGCTCAGGTCATGATCCCAGAGTTCTGGGATCGAGCCCCCCATCGGGCTCTCTGCTCAGCGGGGAGCCTGCTTCCTGCTCTCTCTCTCTCTGCCTGCCTCTCTGCCTGCTTGTGATTTCTGTCAAATAAATAAATAAAATCTTTAAAAAAAGATATATATATATTAAAAAAATATTCAAGCCCGTTAAAAAAAAAAACTTAATTATATGATATCTGTAAGATACAATCTGTATATTTAAAATACAGATAGTTTGAAAATACATTGATAGAAAGACATGTGTACACAAGAAGCTTAGGAAATGTAGAGTGATTACTAAAATGCACGCTTCAAGAGTAAAGAGGGACATCTCATAATGATAGAAAGGACAATTCATCAAGAAGAAATAAAAATTATAAATGTATACGCACCTAATTAAAAAACTTTAAAATACATGAAGGAGAAATGGACAGAACTAAAGGGAGAAATAAGCAATTATTCAATCATTTAAAGTTAGTGATTGGTAGAGCATGTAGACAAAAATAATCAGTAAAGACCTGAACAGTCAGAACAACACTATTAATCGCCTTGACCTAATTGGCAGTTAAAGGATGTCATATCTAACAATAGCAGAATAAATATTTCACAGCACATTCTTACAGTCAATGTCATCTACTTTGTGTACTACTAAAGCATATGTATTGCCATCAAACAAGCCTCAATATATTTAAAAGAATTGAAATGATATGGGGCATCATCTCCGGCCACAGAAAATTAAATTAAAAATCATCAGTGAGGTACCTAGGAGAACTCCAAGTATCTGTAATTTAAATAGAGTTATCCTGGATGAAGACAGAAATCACAAGAAAAGTTTTAAACATTTTGATCTGAATGACAATGTGTGTTTTGTTTTGTTTTGTTTTGTTTTTCAAATGAGCAAACTGAGGTTCAGAGGTGTGGAGTAAATTAAGTCACACAACTAACATCACAAGTGGATCCCTTAGGACTTTTCAGGGCAATTCCCTATGGTCACACTAACAATCATAAGGTGCTTTTTATGACTTTTTTTTTTTTTTTTAGAGATTCATATCACTGTATTTAAATAGCTCTCCTGCTTACTTTTCTGACCAATTTTCTTTAGAAAAGAAAAATGTTCTATATCCTTTTGGGCTGTTGACTTTTTTTTGACATTCTTTGATTCCTGGTAAAATTTAATGGGCATAGGAGAACAAAGTGGAGAATGACCAAACTTGAGATTTATTTAAAGATTTTTAAAAATCAATTATTTTTAAGTGGAATTCATACTAAATCCTGGGAAGCACCTGGAAAACTGGAAACGCAGGACCCTAGAGCCTGTGCAGGCATTTAAGTACAGGACGTGGGCTCACGTAAGGGAGCTGGCTTTATTTTCCTAAGAATTCTTCTTTCCCTGGTTGTCAGGTGCTCCTATGATCCCAGCTATTGCTTCAGAAGCGAGGTTAGTGACCCTGAGCTGCCGGAGGGACAGAGGCACCTATGGCCTTCCAGGTATGACCTTTCAGCCCCCATGCAAACATTTCCTGGCCAACATGGATGCTTACCAGCTTGCCTTTGCCTGGAAACTGTGTGCTCTCTTTCCAGGCAAACCCCCACTCTGTTCCTGCAGAGTGTTCTAGGAGAGGCAACATTTGAACTAATAGTAATTTGTACTGGATTATAAATTTATACCTGTATTTTCTGAAAGCTGAGTGTAATGGAAAGATCATGGAGATGTCAGCAGGTCATGAATAACCCTGCAAGGTATAGCTTCAGAAGGAAAAAATAAATAAATAGATAGATAGATAGATATAGACACATGCGCACACAAGCGCGCGCACACACATACACGTGTGTGCATAAAATATATATTAAAATATATATTATGCATTAAAATATTTATTTAAAATATATTAAATATATTAAAATGTATGTGTTAAAATACTTAAACTATATGTTAAATATATATTAAAAATTTTAATAGCTATTTATTTAGCTATTTAGACTCTATACCTGTTATAATTTAGTTATTTATTTAGCTACAATTAGACTCTATACCTGGTATAGAGTATACCAGGTATAGAATCTAATTGAATCAAATTATATATATAATTTAAAGAATTATATATAACAGGTATAGAGGAGGATATAACAGGTATAGAGTCTAATTGAATCAAATGAAAAATACCAGAAATAGCATACATAGACATGTACTGTTCTATGAAACTAATGCCTCAGCTATATATTTTAAATCTTAGTGATTCATTTTAATCCCATTGATGTAACATTTACTAGTTACTATAAGAAGCAGTTTAAAATTCTGAAATATCTAATAAAACATATAGTTTTAATTATTTTATTTAAATTCATTTTAATTAACATATACTATATTATTGGTTTCAGAGGTAGAACTTAGTGATTCATTGGTTGCATACAACACACTGTTCTTTCTTTTCCTTATAAGAAATGACCATTTACTTTATTGATATTCCAAATTAAATTATCAAAATTTTTCCCAACTAGAACAATGTATACAAAACTATTACAAGTTCTAATATCTGCCTTATAAAACTGGTATTTTCTAACAAAACATTAACTAGAACTTAACCCAATGAGACACGTACTAGGGGAATTATTAGAGGTAAGGTTTGGATTGATGGGATTCAGGCATTTGGTATCATTGATTTTCTAAAGATAGATGCACCTATAGTCTACATTAGATTTTCTATTTCCTAAAGAGTTGAACATCAGAAAATTTTCCTTATCAAAAATTATCATTTCAACTCCCTTTAATAGTGAGTTGAAATGATATACCATTTAATTCAGTTAACTTTATTAACTCTCCATGTAACTCTAAGGAAAAGCCAAAATCCTTCCTATAACCTACAAAACCCAGCATAAAATGGATTCCTGTTACTTTACTAACCCCCTCTCCTAACACTTCTCCCTGACCCACAGCACTCTAAGCATGCCTGCCTCTCTGTTGTCCCTTCCACACAAGAACATTTTCAACCTATATCTCTATTCTGATTGTCCCATATCCAGGTCCTCTATTCCAGCAAACATCCTCCTATACCAAAACCAGACAAGAATACAAGAAAATCACAAACTAAAATCTCTAATAAACATAAATGCAAAAATCCCCATCAAAGCATTAGCAAAAAGAATTCAGCAATACATTGAAGATACATAAAATATATTTTTACAGAAAAATCTAGAAAATATATCCAGGATTAAGTAGGATGTGTTACAGAGATGCTAGGATGGCTGCAGATCTGTAAATCAATGTGATACATCCTAACAAAATTAAAAATAGAAATCATATGATCACCTCATAGAAGCAGAAAAACCATTTGACAAAATTCAACACCCTTTCATGATCAAAAGTCTCAACAAAGAGTATAGAGAAAACATACCTCAACATAATAAAGGTCAAGTAAGAGAAGCCCATAGCTAACACCAGATTCAACCATGAAAAGATGAAAGCTTTTACTCTGAGACCAGGAACACCACAGGGATACTTAGTATTACTATTTTTATTCAACATAGTACTGGAAGTCCTAGCTGGAGCGATTAGACAAGAAAAAATAAAAGGCACCAAGTCATAAAGGAGGAAGTTAACCTGTCATTACGGATGGATCACATATTACCTATAGAAAATATATACAAAAATCTGCTAGAACAAATGAATTCAGTAAATTTTCAGATTAAAAAATTATTCTTCAAAGATCACTGGAATTGCTATCAGCTAATAAGGAAGCATCAGAGAAAAATTAAGAAAAATAACTGCTTTAATTACATCAAAAAGACCAAATGCAAAGGAATAAATTTCATCAAGGCAGTAAAAGACCTATACCCTGAAAATTATGACACTGATGAATGAAATTGAAGACAATTTCATTGTAGGGGTGCATGGGTGGCTCAGTGGGTTAAGCCTCTGCCTTTGGCTCAGGTCATAATCCCAGGGTCCTGGGATGGAGCAGTGCATTGGGCTCTCTGCTCAGTGGGGAGCCTGCTTCCCCCTCTCTCTCTGCCTGCCTCTCTACCTATTTGTGATCTCTGTCTGTCAAATAAATAAATAAAATCTTTTTAAAAAAATTTTTTTAAATTTTAAAAAATTTTAAAAATAAATAAATAAATGGAATGTAAATACATACTGCAATTGGAACAATCGATACTGACAAAAATGTCATTAATATCCAAAACAATCTATAGATTCAATGCAATTCCTACCAGAGTTCCAATGGAATTTTTCACATCAATAAAATAAACATTTGCATGGGACAAAAGACCCCAAATAGCCAAAGTCATCCTGAGATGGAAGAACAGAGTTAGAGGTCTTATACTCACTGATTTCAAACTATATTACAGAAGTTATAGTGATCTAAATAGTACGGTATTGGCATAAACACTGTGATACAGATCAGTCCAACAGAGTTAAGAGCCAGAAATGCGCCCCTGCGTATGTGGCTAATTAACTTACAACAAAGGAGCCAAGAAGGTGTCAAAGTACCCTCTGGTGGATGAATGGATAAAAAAATGTGACCTATATAGGCAACAGACTATTATTCAGCCATAACAAAAAGGATATCCTGCCAACTATGACAACATGGATGGACCTTGTTGGCATTATGCTAAGTAAAGTCAGTCAGATAAAGACAAATGAGTGGGGGAAGGGCTGTATCCTTACCGAATGGTGTTGGTTGGCAAAACTGGACAGCCATATGCGATGCAACTGGACCATTATTTTCAACAATACATGAAGGTCACCTTGAAATAGATTAAAGACTTAAGTGTGAGACCGGAATCCATGCAACTCATAGAAGAAGATAGGGGTAAGCTCTATGACAGCAGTCTTGTCAATGATATTTTGGATGGGATAGCAAAAGCAAAAGAAACTAGAGTAAAACAAACAAAATATGTGGGACTATATCAAGCTAAAAAATTCTGTGCAGCCAAGGGGGAAAAAAAAAAACAAACAAAAAATTAAAAAGCAACCTGCAAAACCAAAGAAAGCATTTGTAAATTATCTAGATTAACTAGTTAGTAGGTAGTCAAGAGCCAATATATAAACAACACATACAGCTCTGAAGGGAAAAAATCCTCATTAAAAAAAAGGGGTAAAGGAACCCAGTAGATGTTTTTCCAAAGACATACAGGGGGCCAACAAGTATATGAAAAGGTACTCAAAATTAGGGAAAATGCACACCACAACCACAATGATGCATCACCTCACATCTGAGAGAATGGCTACTATCAAACAAAGACCAAAAATAGGAAGTGTTGGGGGCGCCTGGTTGGCTCAGTGGGTTAAGCCTCTGCCTTCAACTCAGGTCAGGATCTCAGAGTCCTAAGATCGAGTCCCATGTCAGGCTCTCTGCTCAGCAGGGAGCCTGCTTCCTCCTCTCTCTCTCTCTCTGCCTGCCTCTCTGCCTACTTATAATCTCTCTCTGTCAAATAAACAAATAAAATCGTTAAAAAAAAAATAGGAAGTGTTGGCAAGGATGCTCAGAAAAAGAAATACTTGTGCCCTATTAGAAGGAATGTAAATTTAAAAAAAGAACAAGAGGAAGAAGGAATGTAAATTACTGTACCCACTATGGAAAATAGTGTGGAAGTTCCTCAAAAAATCAGAAATAGAACTACCATGTGCTCTAGTAACTCTACCTGTATTGATTCAAAAGAAATGAAATTTCTATCTCAAAAAAATATATATATATACATATATACATATGTATATATATATCCCCATTTTAACAGACATATACTCAACAATAGTTAAGACACAAAACAACCAAAGTCTCCACTGATGCATGAATGAATACAGAAAATTAGGCCTATATAGACAACAGATTATTAATTAAATAAGAAAGAAGGAAGTCCTGCCAATTGTGGTGACATGGACAGACCTTACTGGCACTATGCTAAGTCCATCAGAGAGAGAGACAAGTATCATGTGACATCCCTTATCTGTGACATCTGTAACAAAATAAAACAAAGAAACCCTTATAGATACAAACAATAGGTTGGTGGTCAACAAAGGCAGGGAAGGGGGTCAAGAATGAGCACACTGGGTAAAGGTGGTCAAAAACTTCAGCAGAGAAAAATCAGTAGATTAATGGGCATCAGGGGAGGGGAGGTGACACTGAAGGAAAGGCCTGGAAGAAATCAGGGGATATGCCATGTGGATATTTAAAGAGAGGAGCGTCATGCCTACGAGTATAAAGCCTTGGGCTAAAACGTTTTGATAGTCAAGGATGAGGGAGATCTGGGGCGCCTGGCTGGCTGAGTTGGTTAAGTGTCTGACTCTTGATTTGGGCTTAGGTCATGATCTCAGGGTCATGATCGAGCCCTGTGTCAGGCGTGTGGAGCCTGCTTAAGATTCTCTCTCTCTCTCTCCCTCCCTCCCTCTGCCCCCTTCACCCTTCTCTCTCTCTCCTGCCACCCCCTTAAAAAAAAAAAAAAGATGGCGATCATTATGGCTAACATACTGTGAGTCACTTGGGGAGCAGAAGTTGATGAGATCAGACAGTAGCTGGCGTGCATAACATGCAGTGTTTTGAAGGCCCCGGTAAGGCTGAAGTTTCTGTGACGATACAAAGACTTTTGAGGATTGTGAACCAAAGAAAGACAAGATCACTTTTATATGTTGTGTATGACCTGACTTTTTCTAACAAATGTCTATTTTTGTACTCTTGCCCAAAGTTAACAAGTATAAAGTAAAAAGTGAAGAGGCAAAGACAAGGGAAATTCGTGGTGGGGAAAGGGTCAATATATTCAGCCACTCAAATCTTTACGTCACTGATAACATTTAACAACTTGGTTTGGTTCTACAGCTCTGCAATGTGCTAATTAATTATATTAGAGCCTGATGGACATTTGGAGGGTTTCCAATTTTCACTGAACAAATATTTTGAACAAAATCTCTTGTTTTAAGGAATTGTGAAACTAGTGAATAGAAACAATTAACAGGAAGTAAGTAAATCATGTCTTAAATCGTGCATGTTACGAAGAAAAATGGAACTGTTTAAGTATTTAGAGGTATATCAGGTGACAGAAAGGTAAAATTTCATTAAGGATCATCAGAAAATAGATGATCAAGGGTAATTTCTTTTCAAGATATTATTTATCATTCAACAGAGAAAGAGAGGCAGGCAGAGGGAGAGGGAGAAGCAGGAGCCTTCCTAAGCAAGGAGCCCGATTTCTGGTCAATGCTTAACACACTAAGCCACCCAGATGTCCCAAGGATTTTTTTTAAAGATTTTATTTATTTATTCGAGAAAGAGAGCATGAGTGAGAATGAGTAGGGAAGGGCAGAGAGAGGACAAACAGACTCTCCAATGAGCAGGGAGCCCAGACTCAGTCCTGAGCTGAAAGCAGATGCTTAACTGACTGAGCCACCGGGCATCCCTTTTAAAGTGACATCAAAACAAAACAAAACAAAACAGGGGCCCCTGGGTGGCTCAGTGGGTTAAGCCTCTGCCTTCGGCCCAGGTCATGATCCTAGGGTCCTGGGATCGAGCCCCACATCGGGCTCTCTCCTTGACGGGGAGCCTGCTTCTCCCTCTCTCTCTCTGCCTGCCTCTCTGCCTACTTGTGACCTCTCTGTCTCTCTCTGTCAAATAAACAAATAAAATCTTAAAAAAAAAAAAAAAACGAATTTTAAATAAATAAATAACAAAGTGACATCAAAGCAGAGCCTGAAGGGAATGATAAACAAGACCTACAGATATTTATGGTAAGGACATGCCATACAGCAGGAAGATAAAATATCACCATTGCTTTGGGCGCCTATTTCTTCCCATTTTTGGTCATGCAAAGTTGGTTTTTTTTAACTACTTTTGACCAGTTTATTAGCTATTTTAAAGTTTTAATATGGCTTTAACTTGCCTTCCTTTTTATCTGCAAGCAAAGAACAGAGCCAAAATTTGGAAAATATTTTGGGAGATTTTTTTCTTTAGTGGAAAAGTAATAAAGTCACTGAACAAACGTACATGCACACAATGAAACAGAAAAAGGATATGAAAAAAATAAAGGAAAAAAATATAGAGTTCTCATATACCTTCCCCACCCTTCTAAACACACAGTTTCTCCTACTATTACTTCTTGTAGTCCATATTTCTATATCTATGTTCTATATTAGAGGTCACCCTTTGTGTTGTACAATTCTATGAGTTTTGACAAACACTTAAGGTTGTGTATCCAATAAGATGATACAAAATTATTTCACCACCTTTAATAAAAGGGGGGGGCAACAATGGGATATGAACAACCTCCCTAGGTATGTTCTGTTAAACTCTTTAAAACTCATACAAGCCATATGTATTTGAAGTTCTAAGTAATATTTCTGTGCATTTTGTACTGCGGAAAGGCTGAAAATAGTGCTTATTGATCACTTACTGTATGCCAAAGATTCATCTAAACTCATGCAGTCCAATATGGCGGCCATTAGCCACATGTGACTGCTGAAATTTAATTTTAACTAATTTCAATTAAATTATACACCTAGTCCCTAAATGAGATTAGCCATATTTTAAGTTCCATACATTCATGTAGCTAGTGGCTATGTTATAGAGGAATTCCATCATCATATTCCTTTAGTAACCATTTTAATCCTCTCAAAAATGGTAAAGCAAAGTTATTAGTGATGAGGGAGCACGAGGCTGGCTGAAGACAAAGCAAAAGCTGGCGCCTTGCACCCCCCTCTCCATCCGCTCCCCCTCTGTCATATGTGTAGCATCCCTCAGGCAGCCCTGACTGCCATGAACAATAAGCAAATAGTTAACCTGCAGAGCTCAAAATCCTGCTAGACAGGAGTCTCCCTTGGCTTACAAATGTCCTAAATCTCACTAACAAAGAGGATTGATAGCAGGATTGCGACATCCCACCAAAAAGTCTCCAACTATCTTAATGTTAATGGCTGGTCTAAAGACAACTTTGATCAAGCCACAAGGGCAAGGCCTCCAGTATCCTGGCACCTAGTAGGCCCTCTTTAGCATATGAAAACTCCATTGAAACCTCCCTTCCCCTCACCTTCCCCCAACCGCAGGGTACATAACCTGCCATCCCTCACAACCCGAGGCAGCAGCTCTTCCTGCCCACGGGTCCTGTCCCCATGCTTAAATAAACCACCATTTTGCACCAAAGATGTCTCAAGAATTCTTTCTTGGTCTTTGGCTCTGGACCTCAGCCCACCGAACTTCACCTAGGTTCTAGAACTTCATCAATTAGTATTATCTTTTTTTTTTCTTTATTTTGAGGGAGAGTGTGCACACAGGTTGGAGGGATGGAGAGAGAGGAACGGAAACAAACTCCACCATACGCGTGAAACCCAATGATGGGCTTGATCTCAGGACCCTGAATCACAACCTGAGTTGAAACCAAAAGTCAGACACTCAACCAAGGGCACCCACCTTGGTGCCAGTTTTATCCTTACTTTAAAGATAAGAAAAATGAGATAGAGATGAAGTAATTTACCCAATATTCACTTTATACACTCGGAAGAGTTAAGTCAATCTACCTATCACTTTCCAGAAATCAACTCAGTCAATCCCCAAAAACTGTTACTTACTAAATTTTACCTGTGTGGGGGAGTTTTACCACTATGGACCACAGTAGTTAGAACATCCTAGACCTGATTTAGGATCACCTAATACTGCTTTAAGCTATTTCAACTCCGGAATAAATGTCTGCCTTAAAGAATGTCAACTGACAGTATAAAGTTGTCATAATTAAAGTAAGAGGTGAATATGCTTCAGTGGGTTTACTGTGGCATTCCATGGAAGTGATATTGTGAGCATTTTATAGGATGTGCTTTCTTTTATCTATATACCTGTGCTTTTGAGTTCTCAACTATAAATGTCTCCTTTGGATTTTCTGGGGTCCTGGCAGATTTATAGCCAGAAACAGATGTTCTTTGCTCAAAATGACTAAAGGATTTAGGTGGTAAAGAATAGAATTTAGGGGCACCTGGGTGGCTCAGTGGGTTAAGCCTCTACCTTCGGCTCAGGTCATGATCCCAGGGTCCTGGGATCGAGCCCCACATCGGGCTCTCTGCTCAACAGGGAACCTGCTTCCTCCTCTCTCTCTGCCTGCCTCTCTGCCTACTTGTGATTTCAGTCTGTCAAATAAATAAATAAAATCTTAAAAAAAAAAAAGAGTTTAATTCTCTCTTTGTAAAAGATATTAGATCCCTTGTTATTACATATATGGATGAGCCCGTGTTCTTTGTGGTCTCAATTAATGATTTTCCTTGCTGAGAATCCTTGTCAGTTTTTAATGGTTGACTAGTCAAACTATGCCTACTTCAGAGTTCTCCCTTGATAACAGTTAGCCTCTAACCAATTACTTACAATGTCAAACTCACCCTGTCAAGATTGAGTTTACATGCTTTCGTTTCCTAAGTACTAATTACTCTCATCCTATGGAGAAAAGTAGTTTAATTAATAAAATCAAATCCGGAAAAAAAAAAAAAAAAACTGGTAATTCCTGGCATTTTCAACATATCACCATAGAGTGATAACTTCTTTTTTTCTGGATGGTATTCAATGAGAAATTCTTATTCCTTTTTTCAGTTGTAGAAAACCTATTCTTTCCAGAGTATACTGCTAGGAAGTTAAACCCAATTGAGTGCTGGAATTACTGAATGACAAAAGCTGAGAATAACCAAACTGTCCCACTACAAGAAACTGCCCAAATTGAAAACCCTAGGGTTCCTCTAATTCATATATAATTTACCTTCTCAGGAAACAAATGTTCATCTCTAAGTATGAAGCCTCGTACTTGCTTCTTGGAGAAGAATGGGTGCAAAAACGAATATATTCCAGGCTCTGCCTTCAAGAAGCCAGCAATCTAACACTAGAAATGAATAATCCAACTGTGTTGTTAGGTAAGGGGGAAATCACTTTCACTCAGTGGTGGAGAGATTCATCACAAAGTTTACATTGAATTTACTCATGGAAGGATGGGTCTGATTTTAACAGGTAATGGTATTTTTGGTAGGGTAAAAAGCCAGCAAAAAAGAAAAAAAAAAAAATGGACTCCAGCAAGCAATTGGCTATGGCTATCATGGGGGTGGAAAGGAACAGTGGGAAATTAAGCTGAAAATTGATTACAGCTGGATGCTGGCCGGTCTTGCATGCGTGGAGCAGATACTCGAGGTTGTCTGATGTCTCCCGCATGACTCAGTGATACAAATGCTATCCTCAGACACAAGGCTATTTCTCAGTATCCTATGAGAATTGTGGTAGCCTTATTCCCCCTTAGTTAGGAGTTCGTTTGTAAGAAACGCATGGTCATTTAGATGAGAAGTTTGTCTGATGTGAGCCTTCTGGTAAATGCTAACTTCCTCTTAAACATGAGAAACACATGCTTCCTCTTCCTCCAATGTTGGGTCTGCAACCTTCTATAGGTGTCTTCTCATCAACCTAAACACAGAGCCAACAGGAGGGAAAATATGGACCCAAAAGAACTGCCAAGGGGCAAAAACTGGGTCTTTGAAAAGCTATGCATTTCTTCAGTAATCCCCTGTATTCTCACACCACACAGAATTAGGGTTTTTTGGGGGTTTTGTTTTTGTTTTTGTTTTTGCATCTGAAAGCATCCTAACTGAGACCCTTGGGCTATGGAATTTGGACTTACTCATAAAAGGATGGTGAGAAACCAGAAGTAAACAGTCGGTACAGAAGATGTGTAAGATTAATCTGAACATGGTATACGCGATGAATTTAGTCAGGAGACAAGTGAATCATAGGTCAGAAGTTAGATCCAATTGTCCAAGAAAAAGGTAATACAGTTCTGCATCAGGGTGGGGGCTAAAAGAACGCTTTGATGAGATAGCAGACGGTGTTGAAATACAAGGGGGCCAGCCAAGCATGTCTGCAGGAAGAAAAGAAAAATTGCCAATGAAGAGGAAATGGTGGTTAAACTGGAAATCAATGTTCCTACCCATGGGTCACCAAAATTGACATCAGCAGCCACAGTTTTATACAGATGCCTGTAGGAGAATCCCACACAGTGGAGCCCTCAGTGGCACTGAGCTGCCTTCCTGCTTGACAACGGATCTGCACATCTCCTTCCTGCCGCATATCTCCTTCCTGCCTCACCTCCTTTGTACTCACACTGTGCTTCCTATGCTTGAACCCTCTGGTCAAGCAGGAGTATAAGTCTTTATTTTGGGCTCTGGTTGCAGGGGAATCCAAAGTCAAGACACTGTCCTAAAAGGAAGGCTAGACCACATAATACTTACTTAGCTTCTACATTTCAAAGTCTGTGGTTCTGAGCACAAAATAATGTGCTCTCCATAAGCAACTGCCCCACAGAGAAGATAAGGTAACTATTATTAGAAGAGTTATTATTCTTATCAAGAATATTTTTCAATAATTAATCAATAATACGATTAGAAGTTAAATCTTATTATGGACCAACACGGGGCCTTCCAATTTCCCTTGCTTCACTGATATTTTGTTGGGGTTAGTGCTTTTTGATTAACCTCTATTACTGGTCTTATGCTTAAAAATCTTTTCCATCCTGATACAATTATTCCAATGGTTTGTCTTCAAATGTATCCTAGAAGAATTCTGGCACATTATGAAAAGATTCCTCAAAAAGAATCTCGGGGGAGCCTGGGTGGCTCAATGGGTTAAAGCCTCTGCCTTCAACTCAGGTCATGGTCCCAGGGTCCTGGGATTGAGCCCCGAATCGGGCTCTCTGCTCAGCAGGGAGCCTGCTTCCCCCTCTCTCTCTGCCTGCTTCTCTGCCTACTTGTGATTTCAGTCTGTCAAATAAATAAATAAAATCTTTAAAAAAAAAAAAAATCCCGAATGGCTAATAAGAATAACATAGGGGTGTCTGGGAAGCTCAGTCAGTTTAACATCTGATCTGGGCTCAGGGTCCTGGGATCCAGTCCCATGTCAGGCTAAGCAGGGATTCTGCTGGCCCCTCTCTCTCTCTCTCTGACCCTCCCCCAGCTTGTTCTCTCTCAAATAAATTAATAAAAAAACCTCTAAAAAAATAATGTAAACAAAGCCAAAAGGAAACAGGAAGCAATATTCAGAGTTCAGCTTACCAGGTATGGATGTAGTTAAGGTTTGCCAAACAGATTAGCAGAGTACAGTCTCATCTATATGCCTTATCAGTGCCACCAATCAGTTTCACCCATTTGGGTAAGTAAGGCAGAGAACCACTAGGCACACAATGGTAACTGAAGTGAACCCAAAACTCAACTACTGCTGGGAAAAGAGAGCCCAGCCACAATAAGGAATTGGGAACTGCACACACCCAACTCCTCGTAGATGACAGAAGTGACGAGAGAAGTAACTCCAGGATGATGAATACTCAACATATCATAATCCCCCAAAAAACGAATCTCTGAGGGAAATAATGAAGCGTGGATTTCATTCTTCAATGGTGGCAAATATGTCAGACGTTTTGACCTTGAACCTCAGAGATGTTCCATCAAATCTGATCATGAAACTATGGGACTGAAATGGATTTTGAAAAATTTCACCTATTTCAGGAGCATGGGGACTTCCCAGAGTGCCTGTGAAAGGTACGGCATGCACTAGTTGAATAATAGTTCATGTTATTCTCTCTAATACGTGGCGAACAGCTTTCCAGAGAGTGGAGAGAAACAGCAGCTCATTTATGAAGACTTAATAATTTACTCAGCACCCACATATCCGGTCACGGTGCTATGAGGGGACACTGGCTGAGCTGGCAAAGGGCATTAAGTAGCATGACCATACTTTTAGATATACAACAATGACTATTAAGCAGATGTCCCTTTTTGTCTGTTAGAATTTATTCCTCTAAAGTAGAAGATCCTCTCCCCTTTCTTATCACTCTTTGGTTAAGGATATGGTCAATTTGTTCATAGTCATCTCCTTCTATTACTGAAGTACTACATCATGGGTACTGTTGTTACTTCTCCTTGACATATTTGCATAATTTTTCTTTTCAATGGAAGAAAAATACCAACTATAGGACCGCAGTCTTAGTAAGTAGTAAAAAGAAGGAATTGGCTGAGAGAAAAGGTCCAGCTACCACATTCCCAAAATTTATACCAAGCCGGGAGAGGCGGAGGAGGAGTAGGGGGTGCCTGGGTGGTTCAGTTGATGAAGCGTTTGTCTTTGGCTCAGGCCCTGGTCTCAGCATCTTGGAATCCAGCCCTGCTCCAGACTCCCTGACTCAGCCGGGAGTCTGCTTCTCCCTCTTTCCCTGACCATCCCGCTCACTTTTTTTCTAATAAATAAAATGTTTAAAAAAAAAAAAATTCTTGGGGCACCTGGGTGGCTCAGTCATTAAGTGTCTGCCTTCAGCGTGGGTCATGATCTCAGAGTCCTGGGATCAAGCCCCACATCGGCGGGCTCCCTGCTCAGTGGGAAGCCTGCTTCTCCCTCTCCCACTCCCCCTGCTCCTGATCCCTCTCTCGCTGTGTCTCTGTCAAGAAAAATAAATAAAAACTTCTAAAAAAAAAATTCTTACACAAAAAAGTCATTCTTCTTTCCTAACCTCACACTCGGTGCCACTCACCTTCCTTCCTTCCGTCTTTGAACGCAGAGACCTAACTGACTATATTTGCCAAAGAATGGCCACAAAAAGATTCATAAAAGGAGGAAGGACAATTTCCCCCTGCCCTATGGGGGTCTTCACATGAGGAAGGAGCAGAGAAATGAAGTGATTAATCCACTGGTGTGCAATTTCCCCTTTGATTAATAGAAACTTCTACTAAGAGCTTCTTTCTTCCCCGCTCTACTTCTCCCGCATGCTACAAGGGATCAGGAAGTCAAGCGACAGGAAGCCAAGCTGATGGGAGGTCAGTATCTGGGCAAGGGGTCTAAGATGAGCCGGGGGGCACCAACAGACCATGAAGGAGGAGTTGGGGGTGATAATCAGCCAGTAGTCTGTTGAGCCTGAGGCTCCCTATGGACTCGTTCAGTCATGGCACATTCAACACTTACAGACCAAGGAATGGGGACACAAAAATGGAAAGATGTAATACTTCCCAGCTTCTCAATGCTCAGTGGGGGTAGCTCATCATTAACCTCAGGCCACAGCTAGAGGGGAGAATGGCTGGGCCCCCGGAAATGATGGGGAGAAGCATTAACTAGTATCCACAGGGCACGGGGGGACGGGGGAGAAAAAGCCGCTAAAAGCTCTTCCTTTTTCACTGTACCTGCAGTTTAAGTGAAATGGCTTTTGATATTCCTTTCCATTCTGTTACCCTATTTTACTTACAACTTCCAAGGCACATTAAGGAAATACTGGGGGGGGGGGTGCAAGGTGGGTATTTGAGGTTCAGTACAATACCCCTTTTAGTATTCCTTGCAATTTCCATCCCTCCTGTTGCTTTTTTATTTTTTTAAGTCAAACGTGTTTTACTTTTTCAAGGAAAATGTATTTTTCTCTTTTTTATCCCACTGCCTCCAATTCATTTCACAAAACGCCAACGTTCCTTCATTATGCTGCACACCGGCTCCCAAGAAATGTCATCGGAATTGCAAAGTTATTCAGTGTCTTGTGACTGCTCTGCAGTATTTACCCAAGTATCCTTGCAGATCTATTCATGAATAAATTTTGCATGCTCTATAAAGCTAACTGCATTCTCAGATATTGCCATTCATAATTTTATGAGATACTAATTGTAAGGAGTTGATGTTTTCCCTGTCACATATATGTCCTTGTTGATGCTAGAGTATTTTACGTCAGCTAAACAGCTAAACGGGAATAAAAACCAGCACGTAAACCGAGGGCTTGCCAGCAGGGAATGACATGCTTAATTACTGCTGGCTGTGGTCCTTTAGACTGAAGAAATAACCTTTGAGTAATTGCTAACAAACACACACACGTTCATTTTTTCCAACACGTATCATTTCTCCAACACGATGAAGTTAACAATCTTCCCCGGGTCTATCAACTCTATGATCCTTTGATTTCCAGTCTAACGCTGGTAGCCAGTTCAGGTTTTCTGGCAAGTTCAGTGCTAATGCCTTCTGATCCGTAGTCTTGACTCATGGAAATGACCAGGAGCAGTTGTACAGAGCCGTGAGCATGCCTAACTGGCGAGCGGCCCAGATGCCTCCTGCCATCTGTTGGAAACAGAGGCCGGTGGAAACAGAAGGTAGACTCAAAAATGCCCTTTTTTCTCACGTCTTTGAATAAAATGCATTTATCATGTTTTAATAATTAGCCCTGTAAACAGGCTTTACATCAGGGCCTCAGATACTAAAATAAACATCACTTGCTTTATTTCTGTTCGTTTGTTTGTTTGTTTTCTTCCTGTTGTAGGAAGGCTTTCGTCCATCTTCTGGTCTCCCGGCTCCCTAGAAGATGATACAGTCTGATAAAAGAATAAATCACACAGACCAAAAGGCAAGATGAGAGAACGTTTTCTGTAGAAGCAAGAGGCCAATGAAAAGAGAAGGAGTAAGAAGATGGGCAGGTCATGAACCAGTTAGGAGCTATTTTTGTAGCTCTTGGGAAAGTCACTGTGGGAGTGTATCAGGATATTCATCTCTTCAATATCATATGTATGCACTTAATAAGTTAATAGGCTTTTTCTCAGCCCTCATTATATTTTATGCCCTATAGGAAATATTTATTTATTAATATATATATATGGGGGTGAAGTATATATATATATATACATATATATATATATATATATATATATATATTTTAATAGAAATCATCATAATCCTAATCCTAGACCAGTTGTTCTCCAGGTAGTGTACATGAGAATCAACAGCAACTGTTGGTCCCACCTCGAAGTTTCCAATTCAATATGTTGGGGGGGGGGGGTTGTGTGGGCGGGACACGAATTTCTGAGAAATTCCCAAATCAGGCTGATGTTTCTATTCTAGACTGCAAAGCATTATTAGGAAGACAGTAGGTCTTGGTGACATTTTTCTAGTCATCTCTTCTCAGGCAAGGGAAACAAAAGCAAAACTAAACTTATGGAGACTACATCAAGATAAAAAGCTTTTGCAAAAGGAAGGAAACCATCCACCACACAAAAAGGCAACATCCTGAGTGGGAGAAGATTTCATAAATATTGTGTCCTTAAGGGGTTAATATTCAACATGTACCAAGAATTTATACAACTTGACACCCAAAAAATGCACACTCCAATCAAAAGATGGGCACAGGCCCTGAACAGACAATTTTACAAAGACATCCAGATGGCCAACAGACACATGAAAAGATGCTCAACATCATTAATCATCAGGGGAATGCCAATCAAAACCACAATGAGATACTGCCTTCTACCTGGGAGAGTGACTGGAATCAAAAAGATAAGAAAAATCGGTGTTGGTGAAGATGTGGAGAAAAAGGACCCCTCGTGCACTGTTGGTGGGAATGCAAACCAGTGTAGCAACTATGGAAAACAGTATAGAGTTTCCTCAGAAAGTTCCAAATAAAACTACCATATGATCCAGGAATTCTACTACTGACCATTTACCCAAAGAAAATGAAAATAGTAATTCAAAAACATATGCACCCCCTACGTTTAATGGAGCATTATTTGTAAGAAAGAGCTAATATATGGAAGCACCCCAAGAGTCCACAGATAGATGAATGGATAAATATAATGTGGGGAGGGGCGGTGTGTATACATACATATATATATTTACACACACAAATATATGCATCTTATATTTTATGTGTGTGTGTGTGTGTGTATGCCACAAAAAAAGGATGCAATCTTGCCATGTGTGACAACCTAGATGGACCCAGAGGGTTATTATGCTAAGTAAAGTAAGTCAAACAAAGAAAGACAAATGCCATCTCATTTCACTTATGCGTGGAAACTAAAAAACAAGACAAATGAATAAACCAAAAGCAGAAACAGACCTATAAGACAACAAACTGATGGTTGCCAGAGTGGACAGAGTAGGGGACAGGCCAAATGGGTGAAGGAGAGTGGGAGGTACAGGCTCCCAGTTACAGAAGGAAGAAATCATGGGGATAAAAGCGTGATAAGGCGACAGATGGTGACCACACTCGTGGTGAGCACAACATAACACACAGACTTGTCAAATCACTATGTTGTATACCCAAAACTAATATAACTGTGTGTCAGTGATGCTTTAATTAAAAATAAGTCAGTAAGCAGAAATTTCAGAGAAGGGACGATCAGCAAGTTTTAGATCTGAAAAGGACATTAGTGTTAGAAGACTTTAAAACTCACTCCCTTCCATTAACAAGTTCTAAAACGAAAGCCTTGGGATCACCTCACTAGTCACTTACTGGGCTAGTTGGAAACATGGTAAGGTGAAAAGCTTGGCTGTTTTTTCCATGACCTTTAGAACCCAAAACATGTCTGCAGTATTTGTAGGCTAGTTGTGCTATCTGGGAGATGTTCCTCCCTGTGTAGAGAAATTTAGGACAATGCACAGAGGGAGGGCCAAATAAAACAGCCTATCCCTTCACCTCTGTGAAGTCCTGTCTCTTCGGACAGGAAAGAACAAACATCCCACATGCCCCTTCACCTGGAGAGAGGAAGCTGCAGACAGAGGATTTGGGGAAGGGAGGTGTTAACGGACAACGGGCTAGATCCAAGAGTTTTCTGAATGCATCTCTTAACCTGGAATGCCTTTTCACAGGCAAGTGGTTCAAGGGCAAAGCCCAGCCTTGTCATTTGCAAAGGGTCTGGTGCTCCGACTGTCCCACAGAGCTGACATTGTCATTCCAATAGCAATCCATCCCAGTATGAGCAGCAGATGTGGATGCTAAATGAGGGGGTCGGGAACTCCCACTGCCCTCTAATAAAAGAGCTTGCGGTATCTTTATGAAAACTATCCCCTAAGTGACACTACATGAAGATGCTGCTGTTCTGAATGATGAAAGGCTTGCTGCCTGTACACCCCGAAGGTATGTTATGTGGGTTTGTAAAAGCTTGTCAAGCACCTCTAGCCTTGCAAAATAAGAAATCCCCTCTTGTTACCAACACAAGGATTCATTTACACGGGAAGAATTCCTTAGCAGTCAAGGCTCATTTTTCCACTAATCAACCACTCCTTCAGTTTGGGTTCTGCACGAACCACACGTCTCTCATGCAACTTTGAACAGCGAAGGCTGAGTATGTGCAAGCATCAAATTCCGCCTCGCTACGCACCTCGCAGGCGGCCCTAGCCAGCCCAATGAGGGGTAGCGGGCAAAGATGGCAGCAGAGGCTACCACAGTTCAACCATTTTCTAAGCTGATCCCATTTGAAAACATTTAAATGTCTGAGAGGTAATCCGCGCCGGAGGCCGGCTGCTATTTCTGGGAGGTTTGGAGAGGCACAGGCTCCCGGAGGGCACATTCTGGCCACACTAATGGCTCTCCCAGGCAGGGTATTGTGCTCTATGCCAGGGCCCGCGGAGACCTCTTGCCCCACCTCACCCCCCCAGAGGCTCCCGGCTCATCACACAGCCTTCTGGGGTCCTGGCCATTTGCCTATGCAGAGAAGGGCAGTGGAGCGGAGGCAGGCACCTTAGGTCAGCCCAAGGCATGGATTTAATGAAAGGGCTGCTGGAAGGCACATCAAACGGCAGCGTGAGTCCGCAAATCTGCTCAGCAAGGTAACTTGGAGGGCATCTGTCACAATCCTTTCCCCTGATGGTGAGCATTTGATGCTTCCAGAGAGAACGCTTTGCAGCATTTTGAAATATTTACAGTGTCCCCCACGTATCGCCCACAAACAACTTTGAAACACTCCTGCAGGACCTGTCTCCCCCTCCTCTGTTGGGGCTCCACATGGTATGCATCCAGGCCCACCCAGCACCCTATGCAACTATCAAGAATGCCTTAGCCTTAGGCAGCTATGGTTGGGCAGACAAACCAGTTGGTTCCTTCTTCGTATCCGAACTGGAAGTGTTCCTGAGGCATCTTGCAAACTTTCCTCTGCCTGCTTTTTAGCATCACTCTAGAGTCAGAACCGCCCAGGAAACAGAAGATGTAAACATGCAACTTACCTGTATGTTGCAATTTCCACAAGTCAAGAGTGTCACATTTCATGGATACAGTGTAAGCTATCCGGTACTTTCAAGGAGATGTTACATTAATGATTCCCCATCTGCCCCGCTCCCTAATTGTTTCTTTACGCCTCCTGTAAAGGGAAAGGTATTATTAAACGATGTTTTACGCCAAGAGTAAAAGATATTTTATGGTTCGGCAGATCTCCACTTCACCACCAAGGGAAGGAAGCAAGGAGGACGCAAAAACATTTAGAGCCAACTCTCACATCTCAAACGTATTAACTCAGGTACAGCCAGTGCCCCGGGTACCTTGAATGAGTTAGATGTTAAGCCAATATCAAGATGAACTAGAGAACACAGGCAATCAGATTTTTAGGTGCAAACAGCTCTTCCACCCACTACTTCCCCCCAGGAGAAGAGAATGCTCAGCTTAGGCCGCGGACCCGTCCACCTTCCATCAGAGCCATACCCAGGCCCCAAAGAAGATTGATTCATTCAGTGTACCCAAAAACAACTGCTTATACGGAATCCAGAATTTTCAGGTTGATGTACATTCTTAGTTGTATATTCTCAGTGTGCCTCTACAGGATTCATTTATTCTTCCAGTAAATGTTAATTAATTGCCCAAAGTGCACGGGTTACTGGATGAGAGACAGTGAGAGTGAGACTGTGAGAGTGAGACAGAGACAGTGAGAGATGCAAAGTATCGTCACTTTATTGTTATGCCAAGAGTAGGAGTGTGTCTTATCATGCAGATAGATGGGGATATAGGTGTCTACTAAGTCCTGGTCAGTTCTTGCTCTCTGGGGCACTGGAGACCCACATCGGGACCACTCCAGAGGTCCTGGGATGTCCACGGAGTGCTCCCTGTCCCTGAGATGTTACCAAACAAAATAATAATGATGATGAGGAGGAGGAGGAGGAGGTTATAAGATATACTAGCCTGCATTTGGTGTCAGGCTAATAACAATTTAGTGGATGAATTAATAAATCAATTGGAAAGACAGGAACCCTGTTCTGAGTGATTTTATGGGACCAGGTGAGTAACATGAGTGTGTATTTTCAGTAAGACCAGAAAGAAGTGATGAGCCCTAAGGCATTATTATTAAGTATAAGAGAATTAGAGACAAACCTGTGGAATCAGATCAAGCCTGAGAGTACAGTCTATCATCATTGCATGAGAGGCAGCATGGGACACACACGGCCATCCTCCAGCGCTCCAAGCCATCAAACAAGCAGGGTCTACTTTGCCCTAGGCAAAGCACATCGGAGACGGTGATGCACCCAAGCTGGACAGTTAAACAACGCCCGGACCCGCAGGCTGCTTTCGCCACTTTCTGGCTGAGGAACCCGGCCCACGTGGAAACTACCATCTTCTGCCGCTTGGGCTTCACCACTCTCCGAGAGCCACAGTGAGGATGAAGCAGGGCGATCCATGCAAAGCCATGAGATCAATACATTCTCACCCAGTATTAGCCATCATTCTTGCAATAAATTACCCTGCAGGGGGGGCCTTTGCTCTCCTCCAGGGAGCTCCTACCAGGCTCTTCTGGTGCCTGCAGGGAAGACGCACACTCATCCTCCTACGTCCCTGCTCTGCAAATCCACCCTGGGCAGAGCAGAGGCTACGTGGGAGATGCACACTTGATTTTGCACAGGTGCACCGTACACCTGATGCGGATGCAGTTAACCAGCCAGCAACACCTGGGCGCTGGCTGAAGTGTTCTCTGCACGGGGGAAAGAACTGGAAGGATACATTACACAGCGGCATATGCAAGAAAACCCCGAGAGATGCTGTGTGGCTATCCAACAACGAGCCTTAGCATTTACTCAAATTGCTTTCCACATTCCGATCACCCAGATAAGCAGTCGTCGCCAAATTCAAAGTATCCAAGTTACAAGGTAAAACGTCTGTATTAAATCCTGAGCTGAGGTCTCATATACGTAAGATCAAACCTCACCTCTTTTTTTGGAAGAGGAAATTAATACATGTTTATCAAGTACTTTAACAATGTAAATTATACTCTTGCCTCTCAACCAAAAGAATATTGATTCCAAGTGGTGATGGTGAGTCAATCTCTATAGAGGGCTGTCATTTTCAACTTAGTGGGTCTTACTGAGGCTAAAAGCTTTACATCAAACTAACGCAAAGGCGAATTCCAGAAGATGATTTCTTAAATGAATCTCAACATGGATAAAAATAATAGATGAAGTTATAATTTCGTATATCTGCCTGGAAAGAAATCTAGCTAGTTTATCATTTTTCAAATGGGAAAAGATTGGAAATTCTCCAGCATTTATGCATGTAGAACTTTTTTTTTTTTTTTGCCTCTAAAAATTAAAATTGGATAAAACATATCTTCCTAAGGCTGAGATCAGGAGCTTCATACCTCAATCTGGAAGGAATTCTAAGACCAAAACAATTGAAAATGATTTAAAAATATTTTAATCATGTCTACTTTAAAATAGGAACCTGCTCCAATGGTAAAAGGAAGTTAAATATGTAATAGGACCTTGTTCCTCTCTCCAAAGTGGTGATTTTTCAAGCACTGGAGAACAGTTAAATGAGAGATGTTACAAAATTTCACACAGGATGATCAACAATATAAATGCAGAAAAGAATCTCATAATTACCGAAGGAAACTTCCAGCTGTGGGCAATTAAAGATTTAACATATTAACAATGAGAATCTTCCAAATGTGGGGGGAGAAACAGGCAATTCACAGAACTTACAGTCTCAATGAAAACAATGTATCATCAAACTTCTGACCCAAAGACATCATGAAATAGCTGTGTTGAATTATCGGATGCTGGTGACTCTGAATCAAATGTCACAAAAATTCAAGCACTATGCTAAGTACTTAAATTGTTGGTTCTTTTCCAGCTCTCATAACCGTGGAGTATTTAGAAATGCTCACTACTTGTATCGCGTCCAAAAGTAATGGTGAGAGAATGTTACACTCCTCTCCCACCAACTCACATGTAGGTGAGAAAATGGAATTTATTGGGTGAATGACCTCCAGCCCTTGTTGCTTCAAGGGCCTCAGGCTAAGGTTTTCATTGCCTTTCCTTCCTTTATGGTAATATTCCCATTGAAGGGACTACGAAAGCAAACATTTTTTCTGAGCTCGCTTGTGTATCTATTTTTTATAACCAGTTATCCATTAATGCTGGTAAAATAAAAGCCATAGCAGCAACTGTAAATATTTCTGGACTTGAGCTATTGGTCCAAATAAAAGTCTAAGATGTATAATTTGGGAACAATTATTTTGAATGAAAACCCATGTATAAGTAACTTTCGATAGACAATTTCTCCCTCTATCTAAGTGTAGTGGGGTGCAAATTCACTCACACCACAATTCATCACAGTCTCCCAATAGGTTAATAAGTCATTTACTTTGTTTTTTGGGGTTTTTTTTTTTTTTGGTGCATGTGTGTGTTTTTTTTTAACTGAGCCCCAACTGGCTAAAAACATTTTAGTTCAATTTTAAAAACAGTTGGGTCCACTAAAAAAAATTTCAAGATAATATTATTCCAGCTATTTTTAAGATCTTAAGGATTTGAGGCACCTGGGTGGTTCAGTCAATTAATCAAGCTTCTGCATTCAGCTCAGGTCATGATCCCAGGCTCCTGGGATGGAGCCCTGTGTCAGTCTCCCTGTGCAGAGGGGAGCCTGCTTCTCGTTCTGCTCCCCCCCCCCCACCTGTGCATGAGTGTGCACACACGCACGTGCTCTCATTATTAATTATCTTTTAAGAAGTAAAATAAAATAAACAGGCTTAAGGATTTGGCCCCATCTTCAGTAGTGCCACATGTGTCTAGGTTTGGGGAATGTCTGAAGTCTGTTACTTCTAGGATATTCCTAGGACAAGAGTAGGCTTCCTCAGGCAGGGTCCTTTGCTCCTCTCATTTCCAGAACAATGGTAGTGGTATTGCTTCTTCCTCCTCTTGGCTTAGTTAGGGCCTGGCAGCTGGCTTCGGGAAAGGGGGTCTAACCTTGGCTCTCACACACACAGACTCACAAAGTCTCTGACCCATATCCGTTTAGTCTCCCAGCTGATGTTCCACTTTCTATGTGGGCTACAAGATCACACTGCTTCCGACAAAGACAGTCTTCCTGAGAGCACTTTTGCTTCCAATTCCATTGTATTCCTGGCCATACTCTACTTGATATCCTGCTTCTTCTGGAATCCAGCTCCCTGGCTAAGCCTTCAGATGCTAAGTAAGCATACTCTCTCTAGACCCTGGGAGAGGTCTACAGTCTGAGGCTCTCACGTTAACCCTTAAAATGCTGCAGGGGAGCTCAAAATAATGTATCGAATGGTTTCTTTAAATCTCAGGTCCCTCCTCATCCCCCAGTTTCACTCCCACCTAGATTTCCAGTGTGCTGCCTTGCTCAAGAGTTTAACGAATCACGGCCCCCTGTTCCCGGATTCTAAGCCTCTAGGTCAGAGAAATAATTCCTTCAACTTTGCCCCTCACTTCCGTGGAGCTGACCTTTGGGCATAAGGACAGCTTTAAGGGATAATGCTAACAAGATCAAACAAGGGAATTGCAGGAGTCTGTGAATCAAGCTTCAGATTCCAGATTTGAGGCTTCTAATGTAGGACCTGAATTTTCTACTTTCAAATACTTTCTAATGGCATGACCCCAGGGAAGTCACTTAACATTTGCCAAGACTTTGTTTCTCTCTGTAGAAAGGAGAGAATTCATGTTCTTTTTTACATCTTTAGCCTCCTTGTGGGAATAGCATGAGTTCCTGGGGTGCAAGGCAATTTGGAGGTGACAAATACAGGGAATGGAAGCTCTTTTCCCCCAGCAAAATGTAAAATGGCAGCATTTTACATGGGACACAACACGGTTGTGTAACACACACATTTAATACTTCTTTCTATTTGCAGTTTTTGCATCAGAATCTGTGTCTTTGCTTAAAAACACTTAATAATATAGTCACATCATTGGGGAAGGTATGTGCTATGCTGAGTGCCGTGAAGTGTATAAACCTGGCAATTCACAGACCTGTACCCCTGGGGCTAATAATACATTATATGTTAATAAAAAATAAAAAAGTTTTAAAAAGTAATAATAAAATCACATCATCAGAGATTATCTGACACCAACGTGTTCTAGGAACCACCTACTTTACTAGGGACTCAGCTTCCTAGAACACATGAAATAATTTTCCTGTACCTTCAAGTCACCAGAAAATAACTGGACATTTAGCTACCCTTAATGTTTATTGATGCACTGCTAAGAACACGTCATCCAATCAGGTCCTTGTCTCTGATGACTGTTGGGACAGTAATGGTCATCTGGGGTTTTTACAAAATAAGGATAAGTAATTCAACAAGGAATGATGTTTCGAGGAGACCTAGTTTTTACACAGTGGTGGGAAAAGTCACAGTTTTGACCTGCAAGATTCTTCATCCACAAAGATAATCAAGGCTTTTGAGAGTCACCATTCTGGTAGGTTCTCAATTGCTATGAAGATAAAGAATACAAATTATTCAATGCTGTATTTTCCCTCCAGTTAAACTTAGTATCATTGAACAGTAACAAATATAGCACAAACAAGAGGTACTTTTCTTTTCTTTTTTTTTAAGAGAGAGAGGACAGAGAGGGGAGGGGCAGAGGGGAGTGAGAGGAAGAAAATACTAGTCAACTGTAGAGCCCAACATAGGGCTTGGTCTCACAACCCTGAGAGCATGACCTGAGCCAAAATTATGAGTGAGTCACTTAGAGCCACCCAGATGCCTGAATTTTCCCAATTTTTAATGCAAAAATAGTTGTTGTAAGCTTTCCCATGCAAAAATGGTTATATAACAACTGCGACGTATAATTTACCAGGCCAATTATTACCTACTAGTGTTAATAAAGACTTACCAAGATGAACCTATTTGCCATATATTTTCTTGGCAGAACCACAAAAGAGAAAAGGAGAAAAGCAAATCATTGCTTCTTTAATCATCTAGGCCAATATCTTATCTTGTAACAACAACAAAAATGGATTTTAGAGAGGAATATTTATTTAAGTTTATATAGTCCTCTTGTTTTACTCAAAGTAATACTTTCTTCATACATAGCTACACTCTACAATTTATTCAATGATTACTTAAGTAAGAGCCATCATCACATTTCTTCAAGGCCCACAAAGAGATATTACTAAGTTCATCCTTGACAATTACTCCAGTAATTCATCTCAGTTTCTAGAATGGAAAATACTCATAAGTTCCATTCTAAAAGCCCAGACCCAAAAATGAGAATGCAAGGATAGTGATTCTTTTTCTTCTCATGGTATTATCTACACCTCTCTGTCAAGCTTCCTTTAGATTTTTTTAAAGACTTACTTGAGAGAGAGTGTGTGTTCTCACACACATGCACTCACACAAACTGGAGTAGGGGGTGGCAGAGGGAGAGGGAGTGAAAGAGACTCCACCCCCTACCCCTGACTCCACTCCACTGAGCAGGGATCCCTGTTAAGGGCTCAGTCTCAGGGCCCACAAGATCAAAACCTAAGCCCAAACCAAGAGTTTGATACTTAACCTATTGAGCCACCCAGATGCCTCAAGGTTCCCCTTACAGATTTAATGAGTGCCTTGACATTTTTCCAGTTAAAAAAATATTTAGAAGACACAGAGCACTTTGTTAGTTTTTTTCTGAATGAGAAAAAAGAAAAACCAAAAAACAATTTTCCCGCCTAAGTTTCACCAGGTGGTTCTAATAATCAGGCAAGTTTTAAAACCCTTCCTCTTACCTAGTGTTCCTGCTTGTTCCTTGTGTCCAAATCTCCTCCCACAGTTTCCATCACCTTGGGAGTTTAATCAAGTGTTAAATAATCCACTTCACACTTTTCACTGTGAGTTTCTGCCTATCATCTTAACTCTCCCTGAATATTTGTTTTAATAGAAGACTTGAGAAGACTAAAAAGGTTTTTACAACCAAAGTAATGACCCCCTGGTTTAAGTTTAGAGACTCTGATCAGTTAATTCTGGTCATGCCCTAATGGTTACATAACATTTGCTTATGAGACTATGTATTTTTATTCCAAATGTAAGGGAAAAATAAAGTACAGTACTAACAACATTAAGAACTTGAAGATTGACATTTCAGAAATTAATATCCTTTCCCAGAAAACAATTCCCAGTCAGGAGACCAACATCTGGAATAACACAATTTTTAGTTTAATTTAAAATGGAATTCAAAATATTTTTTAGTCCATTTTTATTGGGAGGACCAGATGCAATGCATTACAAATTGTTTGCCTAATTCAAACCATAAAGAAAATTATCTCCCTTCCACATGACATCAAATTTAGAAAGGAGAGTTTGGGTGTGGAGGACTAACACCAATTACTGCTTTTAAAAGATTCTGGGCTGTACTCAGCAATTCCTTCTTTTTTTAACAGTCTGGACTGTTTTTCTTGAAGATAATCTTTTGCTTTTTTTTGTGTGTGTGTTTCTATAAAATACATTATTATGCTTAGCTCAGATTTTACTCCCAAGAAGACTACAATATCGGTGTAACATAAAACATGTCCTCCAAAAATGAGAAGCTACTTCCACACATTTAATTAGCAGCATTTTTTGAGCAATGAGGAATATTTTTTGATGCCAACATGAAGGTATCATTTGGACCTAAAGTGGATCTTTCTCAGCTAAGTTGTACTACACATTCCAAAAAGATGTGTTTTAAGGAATTCTTTACATTTTGGGTTTAAATGACTTAAATTCATGAAATACAACAGAGAAAGTCCCACCACAAAGGTGTAGTTTATAGGCTCATTCTATCATGTTCTTCTCTGACTTTGTAAATTCTTCCTCTGGTTGACTTGACCATGTAAGAAAAAGCTAACCCCTCTTCAATCTTCAAGTTTCAGTGGGACAAGGCAGCATTTGACCAGCATACAGAATGGGTCCATAGGAGTTTTCTTCAAATGCCATTAAGTCTAAGAATCAGATACTGAATTTTCTTTTACTACATCTATTACTTAGTCTCTAATTGCTAGATGAGCAAAGGACACCACTGGTTGGTAAAACAGTATTATATATATTAATATTCTATCTCTCTATATTAATATTCTATCTCTTCATACATTCTGCTATATTCTGTGAATTATTGCAAGAGTCTAAGTATGAAGATAAAACCTAAGCTCCTTTGTTGGAGCTTTGTTGATGGAGACAAGTGAGAACAAAACCTTGAAATAAAAATAGAAGGATATAATATGAACATGATACAATACTTCACAACCTCATTAACTGCCACTGAAATTCAGAGAAATTAATGCATATGGACAGGAGACAATATATTAATTATTTTACAAAAAATGTGGAACACGACTACAATTGTTAAATTGTTAATAAATAAAAACAATTTGGTGGGGGGGATATTTTGGCACAGCCCAATTATTCTAGGACTGTGATCTTATTATGTTGTGTTTTTATTGGAAGCTGAACAAGGATTGATCTGATAATTGATGGTTCAACTTTCAAGAGGACTTGGGACTCCAAAAAGAATACCCCTAGTAAAAGTGTAACTATGATTAAAGAGTATGAATAGTTTATGATCCTGGGAAAAATGATTCTGATAAGCTTAGCCAAAGGTTATGATTATTTTACATGGTAAGATCCAAGTGAAAAATGGCTTTATCTAACATAGCCAAGTTATTCTAACTCTCTAAAGGCAACAGAGAGGTATGTTCACCCAGATGAAACAGGCTGGAGAAACTAAGGCTCTAACACAAGCATGGCCAGGCCACTGCCTGGGTGCCCTTCCAAACCCTCTTCAGCTTGAGGCTCATACCATTTCATACAAGAATCAAGAAGCTACTCCCAGCTTGATGGTCTTCATGACGCCTTCTCCGCCATCTTGCCACTCTGACAGGTACAGCTTGGGAGGCCAAAGAGAGAGGATGAAAAGAACTGCCTTGTCCATTTCTGAGTCCTTGCCTGACTGACACAAATGTGCAGCCTCTAACAGCCCATTTCAGACACTTTTTAAAGGTGATGTCATTGCTCCTTCTATGTGACCCCCCAAGGTACCACTGCCACTTCATCACAGAATTCTTTCCAACTCAACCCAGACATAGCCTGGCTTATAACCCTTAACCCAGGGCTCAAGGCAGTCACCCCCATTTATTCACCGTTGGCATATGACATGGAACCTTTTTGACTTTTCTATCCTGAGCACCCCTTAGGGCTGGAGGGGCAGTGGGGAGACACCTAGGATATATAGACTTGGGGACATGCATGTGGAAACTCAGAATTTCTGAGGAGCTACATTTACCAAATGTGGTTCAAACTGCCCAAGTTGTTAGAGCTAATAGCCATTGCTGAGATAAAGCATAGATTTCTAAGCAGTAATGGTAGGAGATGAGAGAGCTGGGCTTGGGGCTGTGATTTGTGAACTTCAGCATAAAAAATAATTACTCAAAAAAAAGTTATAAGGCTTTTGGGTGGATTTCACAATCAATATTCAAGGAGCTTGCTGATCTGCCATGGGGATGAAGGACTTGTCAAAGTCACCTAGATAGTCCAGAGTCTTGTCTAGAATTCACAATCCAGAACCACAAAATAGAGATTGGTGACTAAGTGTCCCACTATTGCACGCGTACGCGCGCGCACACACACACACACACACAAAACCAGCTCCTGTCTCTACCTCAACCTCTCTTCCTTAAGACAATCAATACTTAGAGACCTCTTCTCAGAACAGGAGGGTTAACAGGAAACACTCTGATAAGAAATGCTCTTTAAGGAGTGTAAAGTTGAGTTGGCTGTGAAAATTCAACCACGTTGCCTTTAATTCATTTACTCACTAATAGCTACATCTCCAGACACAGCCAACCATTGCTAAATGTGGCTTCTGTTCCCATTGATCCCCAGCAGCCTTGTCGTTGTCGATGTTGTGAACAGCAAGCACTCTGAGGAAGAGAGGTGCCCAGGGCCCACTGTTGCAGGTATAAATAAAATCTATCTGCTCATTTGGGCAAATGTCTTATTGATCAGAGCCGTGAAATGTCTGTTCCCACCACCGCCTTCATCCAGAATGTGGATACCTTTATGCGTGGCACATTAGGTATCAAGCAGTCTGTCTACGTTCTTGTCAGAATGGCTACAAGGAACCGTAATAATATGGCAGCAAATAAATGGAGATGTGTTCAAGTGAGAAATCAATTGGCTGTGTGGGTACAAAAATGAGGATAGCATGAGGTATTATTAGTCAAAGGTGAGGAACACAGGCTTTGTAAATCTCACTCCTACTCCCACATGCCCTTCCTCTGTCAGGTCACCCTGTACTGAAGCAGAATCAGAGAGTGAAGTTTGGGGAATGCCTCCTTCTCAGCCCTGAACCCCATCTTCTGCAGCTTTAAATCCAGGCAGCCCAGTCCTTCCCTCTGAGGATCACAGGAGGATTAAATGAGATGATCTATGGAAGCTTCTCCAGGCACCAGGCACTTCATGAATTTTTGTTTCGCTTCTCTCTTAAGTGCCTTTCCCTGTGGGGCAGCAAGGGCGTTCCTCCCGTGGAAATGCTGCTGTGATCTCCCATCTTCTATCAGTCAGAACTTTTCCCCATTTTGAGGGAGTGAACACCCAGTGCAAACTGGCTTAAATAATGAATGTGTGTTTCCCATCACCACAAACTCCAGGAGAAATGTTGGCTTCAGGCAAGTTTTGGACAAATGATACCAGCAGATACCATCTGTCTCCTCTGCCCTCCTAGTCTCAGCTTTATCTTAAGTCCCCACAAGGGAGCTTCCAGGAGTTTCCAGCTCCCCATCACCAGCAACAAAAGAGACTCATCTTCTAGGCACATAGGATGTCACCTCACACTGTCTGGAGGAAGAAAGTACACCTCTTCCACCAGGTCACATACCGAGCCTACTATACACTTTACAGCCTGCCCAGCCTGCCCAGCCTGCCACGCCTGAACTAATCCCCAGTCAAGGGGATGAGAAATGTTACGCCCACACTAACTGCAGCTCTAAACAGTAAAGACGCATAAAAACTCAGGAGATCAGGTTACCACTGGCAAAAATGGAAGAAATGCACCATGTGCTTGTCAATTAGCTGCTAGAACTGACAGGTTCTAAAGGCTGACCTGCCCCCTGCCCAACGCATATCCTAGGAATCAATCTTTGTTGTAAGATGCAGGGTTTGGGGAACCGTGTGTTACAGAACTTTGTTGTGGTAATCGCTGGCCATGACCGTCAACAAAAGATGACCAATACAAGGAAAAAAGACCTGGATGAGGTGTGAAGGGCAGCCATGGAAGAGCAAAGATATTCTCAGATTCAGGATGAATCTAGAACACTTACCACTTGCTAATCAACAGATTGTTTCTTCTCTTTCCCTGACCATCATAGTATAAGGCAGCTCCTGTTTGGGGCCTCAGTAGATCAGGGAACAGTGGTGCCATTCACTGAGATAAAAATTCTGAAGGAGAGACAGATTATTGGGGAAAGGGATAGTTTCTAAAAAGTCAATTTGAGCCGCTTAATTTTAATTCAGAAATGCCTTTAGATTTCTAAATGGAAAGACAGCAGCGGTGTTGGGTACAGTGCTACTTATAAAATGACAGGTCAGCCATTCCCTAAACTCCTTCTCTGGGTTTACCATTTGGAAAATCCATACCATATCCACCATCTTCAGCTTTTGCCAGTCTCAGCAGTTAAGATTTCTATTTACGATGCTTCATGCTGAGGATACTGCTTTTAATGAACCAGATGGAAAGCCAGGAGTAAGAATCTTCACAGAATCTATCTTCTACACCACAGATCACTGAGCCTACTGTAGGTTATAGATTAACTCCCCCCAGCTGTCATCCACAGATAAAATTCATTTCTGCCCAGTGTGCTGCTCATGGCCCCAAAGGAGGGTAAAATGCTTAACTCTGGACCAGTCAATTGGCACAAAACATTGAGGCACAATTCTGAGAACTGACCATTCAGAAGGGACCATCCCTTTTTGCTTCAAAATGTATATTACATATAGAGTTTACAAGGCCATTCAAGTTTGGCCAGTACTCCAACTGAGTCTTAGATGCTAATGAGTTTACCATGGACTTCAAATCCAACAGTCTTGCAAACCCTTGACAGCCAGCAGCTGGAAGCCCTTCTGTCCCATAACTAAGTGCTACTAGCTCACACAACCCTAACTGGAGAAGGCTTCATCTAACCATTGCAGCTTGCTTGACAAATGTATCTCCGTTATCTGCTAAGCAGTACCTTTCCCCCATTCCCACGAAAGAGGAAACAAAAAAGAACTAAGGGAAAGAGAAACCAAGGCCTGAGGCAGTAACAGAAAGTTGCAAGTGCAAAGACCCTCGCAAATACAGTAAAGAAGATTCTACATGCCATACAACATAATTAGACCTTGCAGAACTAAGAGAGACCGGAGTTTCCTAGGGAGGTCTCGGTGTCGGAGTGCTGTGGGTCTCCACACTCCCCCATGGGTGTTCTCATCCAATTTTGCTCCTTTAAATATCATCTGTATGTCAATGACTCCCAAATTTACACTCCCATGGCCTTTCCCCTCATTTACAGATCAAATTGCCCACTTGACATCTCCGCTTAGTTGTCTAAAAGTCAACTCAAATTTCATAGATCTTGAGCAAAACTCTTAATTTTCACAACTCCAGCCTCTTTCTCCTCCAAGACCAGTCATCTCAGGAAAATCACCCCATCCACGCAGTGGCTCAAATACAGAACCTCACTTCCCTCCTCGACCATGCCCCTTCCTCTACCTCCCTCCATGTATTTGCTCTATCAACAAGCCTTGTTGCATTTATTCACAAACCTAGGCTTCACGACCTCCTTCTCCTCGCCCCCCCCCACTCTGCTCCTTTGCCTCTACACTGTCATCAGTATCATCTCATGGGACCCCAGGAAAACCCTCTTAACTGGCCTCCCTGTTCCCATCTCCCATCAGCAAAGAAGCTGAGCTGATGCATACAGGATTTCACATTCCCGGCTTGAGGTGATCAAGCACCTTCCCTTTTGTTTCAATGACCAAGTCTAAACTTGAACGTGGCCTCAACCCAAGAGCCAGCAGGATCCCTGAATATCCCCTGTACTCTCACCTTCCCCCTCATTGACCTTCTAGCCACACTGGCCTTCTCTTTCTAGAATAAGCTAAATGTGTTCCTCCATCAGCATCTCTCAGGACTCCATTTAAAAACTCCAACAGAGTGACACCTACTTGTGCACCCTCACCAAATAATGAGATCTCCACAGGTGTACCAGAGGATTAAAGCACCCTATATTTTTTCTTCCTCTTTTCATCACTTCCCAGGATTATCTTGCTTCATTATTTAATTGCCTTTTTCTGTCTCCCTACCAGAGCACAAGCTTCAAGAGGGCAGTGACTTTTTGTTTTATTTTCCCCCAACTAAGTACCCAGTGATTCATATCCCCTACCCACTCATGGAATATTTCTTAAATGAATCCTCAAACTCAGTGGTTTTTAAAAACACTTTCTGCCAGCTCCTGGGGTTCTGCCAAAGTTCTTCAGAGAGAGAGCAAGGGAGAGGAGGCAGGCAGAAAGGGAGGCAGTGCTGGCTGAGTTGTGAGCCTTCCATGGATTCAGCTGGAAGGCTTCTGCTTCCTTCTGTGTACACAGTGGCTTTCTTGCAAGATTTTGATTGTTCAAAAGGTTGTGGTCTACAGACTATATGACAACCAGTAGTCCCTTGCTATGATCTCATTTGATACATGAGCTTACTTACCTATGGCCTAAAAGATGTCAATACAAACCCCATCCAAAATCTAGGTCCCACAGACAAAGATGAACATCCTTTCCACCACATCTGGTGTATACCTTCACTTCAACCCCCACCATCACTTCAACGTGCAGCTGCAGCTTCTCACTGTTATTAAATAATACCACACGGTTCCTTGTTACTGTGAAAAGTAACACAATGTCCAGTATGTTGGATTTTCTCCTAAATCTACTACATAACTTTACTTTAAATAATAGAATTGCCTGACCCAAATCCTTTTTAGCTATTTAAACACTATTTTCCAAGCAGACAGTTGAGACCGAATAAATTTATCAAGTGAGATATTCTTCCCATTGAATGTCTTTCCATGCAAATCAAGCTGTCAAGTGGTAGAATATACCTTACAGCTGCAATCAAGAATAAGTGTCAAACAGATTGCAAATTATGATAATCATTTTATAAACTGATATATAAGAATTAATTCAAAAGTATTGACTTTAGTTTAATTCATAAAGGCATTTATGAATGTAAGATAATAAGATCTGTGTCCCCTGATCTGTAATACCCAGGAATCTTCAAAGGGTCTATTCCAATAGGATGAGTCAAACTATCAGTTTCTCCCAGCCTATTAAAGATTAAGATTTACCACATTTCCTAATATACAACAAATTGAGCGAATGGCCGCAAAGCACATTCTGCAGAAGGCAGATCTGAACTCATGCTTCCATTTGGAAAACTCAAATTATGGCCAACCAAACTCAGCTTTAGAAAAATATGTATAATTCTCCCAAGATGGGAAGGAGCTTCCAGTAGGAATGTCAGAAAGTATAATAAGTCAACTGTAAGAGAAGAGAATACTGAAGGATATAGAGAGAAATTGTAGTAAGTAGAAGGAGAATCTCCTTTCAAGTTCCAAGTCCTGCATGCTGGCACTGCCTATAATCAATGGACAGGCCATTTGATGTCTATGTGCCTCAATTTGCCCAGTGTAGTTTAACAGTATATTGAACTGTTATGTTCAGTTCATAGGAACTGTGTTGGCTACCTCCTCATCATCCATTTCCCTCTTCTTTTCAATGAAGAACCATCCAAACCTACTCCCTACACCGTTTTAGATGGGACAGACTCTGCCTGCATTCCAAGCATGAGGTATTTAGGGGAATCCTTCGGAGATGGCCTGGACTCATTGGTCTAAGTCATCACTATTGGTCCAAGAATATGTACCAACTTCAGTTAAAGCCCAAAGCCACAAGGAGACATTTGATTGAGTCTGGAGGATCTAAACTTCCTTTCTCTTCTATCATGACCAGAACCAAAATCCACTCTTCCTATAGACAGCATGGTGTAAGAACGTGAAATTGGAAATGCCACCATCACTGTTGTTCCCCAGGAAGCCACTGAAGATGGAACGGTTCTCCAGAACTGAGCTCAGCGCAAAGGGTCCTAGAGACATGGGACTGTAACCATGGCAATCTCTTCCATCTCTCCTATGTCTGACAACAGTGCAAATCTGGACCTTTCAGCTATGGACTAATATAACTCTTGGGTTGATTAAGCCAATCTAGGTTAGGTATTGTTTTGCATAAAATGCAAAGTATGCATTTGACTTATACCTGAGGCCATTCTTAGAATCAAGTATCCATTGCTACCCAAGAGTCAGTGGCCCCTCCTTCCTTACCTCAGTCTGAATCTCAGTACTGCTCAATGCATGGTCACATGACTCAGGAAAGGCTGACTCCCATTCCTAGTTACAGGTGGAGGAGAAACTGGTTTGTCTAAACCAATCTATCCAATCTAATATACCTTGCCAGTGGTTGGCTTAAGAAGGGAAATCCGGGGGCGTGTGGATGGCTCGGTGGGTTAAAGCCTCTGCCTTCGGCTCAGGTCATGATCCCAGGGTTCTGGGATCAAGCCCTGCATACGGCTCTCTGCTCAGCAGGGAGCCTGCTTCCCCTCTCTCTCTCTGCCTGCCTCTCTGCCTACTTGTGATCTCTGTCAGTCAAATAAATAAATAAAATCTTTTAAAAAGGGAGGAGAAGGAAGAGGAGGGAAATCCGCGCAACGGATTAAGTGCCTGCCTTCATTGCAGATATGATCTCAGGGTCCTGGGATGGAGTACCACAGCAGGCTCCCTGCTCAGTGGGAAAGCTGCTTCTCCCTCTCCTCTTGCTCCTTCCCCCTGCTCATTCTCTCTCTCTCTCTCTTAAATAAATAAATAAAATCTTTTTAAAAAGGGGTGGGGGTGGAATCCAGGAGAGAATTTTGCTGTGGCCAAACTCAGATTTCAAGTCAAAGTTTTATAGATGCTAACAAGAGGCACAAGGACACTGCTATGGGAGGCACCTGCTAGGGAATAATATCCCCCTGACCCTCAGATTCTTACATTGAATCCTTAGGCCCCAGTGATTGTATTTGGAAATGGAGCCTCTAGGAGGTAATTAGATCATGAACCCTCAGGAACGATACTAGTGCCTTCACTGAAGAGACCTGAGAGAGATCTCTTGCTCTTTCCCAGGAGTACCTACAGATAAGGAAAATAAATTTAAAAGTTTTCCTGGTATTTCAAGGCTGAAATTGGTAGTGTATCCACCTCAAATAATGAAATTCTAAGTACATCTTACCATCAGACCTAACACTGAAATATACTTCTATCCCATCACAAATAAACAATGGGATAGAAGCCACAAAACTCTGAAACAAGGAAGAGTAATAAATGACAGCCTAACTCTGAGTAAGAACTGCTAAGGACTTCTCATCACCACCTGAGGTTCATCTTCATGCTCAGCTTGCTAAGAATTTCAAGTTTTCAGTTGTATAGAAGAAACAACATGATATGGCTACATTTAGAACAAAGCAAGGTGGACGTGCTTCTTTTATGGGATGTGAACTTATTGCAATGGTTTGACTTACTTTTATAACATTAAGCAGGACATCCTTTCCTTCTTACAACAACGAGGCAGCTGGTCAAGTAACTGCTTCCCAGAGCATAGAAGCAAATGATATGGACACTTGCACGAGTAGCTACTTAGACCTCTCCTCCAGCTACACTTTCACAAGATTGGTTGCCTTGTAGGAAAAACTGTACCAAATCGTCTTTCTGCTACCCACTCATCTACATGCAGAAATTAAAGATCATGCATTGTCCAGGGCAGAGGAAGCTGATGAAGTCATTTAACTGTGCTTTTAACAGACCACAAAAATTATTTCCATGAGTTCATTACGAGGCCTAATATCAAAATGTATCCCATGGCTGGGCATTGTGTCTACCTGTATTATATGTATGTACAGGGTCATCCTTATCTATCATTTTAAGATTTTATTTATTTGACAGAGAGAAAGAGACCATAAGCAGGGGGAGCTGCAGAGGGAGAGGGAGAAGCAGGCTCCCTGATGAGCAGAAAGCAAGACATGGGGCTGGAGCCTGGGACCCTGGGATCATGACCTGAACCGAAGACAGATGTTTAGCCAACTGAACCACCCAGCCAGCCCAACCTTATCCATCTTACAACAAAACTCATCTTGTTTCATGAATATTACTGAGTTCCTGAACAAACTCCTCATTCAGGACCTTTTAAGTGACTCCAAGTTGTTCTTCTCTAGGATTCATTGCACTCAATGCAACTTTTCCTTACTACAGCCATTACCAAATGTACACTCCAACTCCCAGGCTTAGGACATTATGGCCTCAGCCAACCTTTTATTTCTGTTATCAGAGAGATTTTTGGCCAGAAGAGCTAACCCACAGTTTTATGGATGCTAATTCTGCTCAGATTTAGTTTGAAATAAAAACCTCAGCTACTATTTTTTTTAAAGGTGTATTGTCTATCATTTTTCAAAACTGGTGCCTAAATTATCTGAGAAGATCTTCAGAATAAATTTACATGAATTTACTGCCTCAAACCCCACAGGAAAACAGAAAGGCATGTTTTGTTTGCTCCTTAGAAATCCCCTGATCCCTTAGCATGAGCAGGAAGTGTTTTTTTTCCCAGGAAGATGAGATGTTCAGGGGAACCCACAGTAACATATAATTCAGAAAAGGTCAGTGAAGCCCAGAGACAGTCACTAAACAACCTGACTGACTCTTAAACACACTGCTTTTCTTCCCCTTCACTTTTGAACTTCATCTTCTACTTGAATATTACTTAGAGTTCATCTCAAAATGATTCATTTATTCTTGTACTTATTTTCCAAGATACGACCTGAAAACTGACCTACTTGCCAAGATGCCTGATTGAGACAGTCTATTTCAGAATGAACTATTTGCCACCAAAGAGATGGTGGGGGTTTTGCAGGACAAAGAACATAGCATCTAGATTAAAAAAAAAAAATGTATGTAGAAATTAATATTGGTTAATATATGGTGTACAAATACAAAAATCAGTGTGTCAATATAATTAACTGTTATATGTATAGTTATACATACACAAACTGTAAGTATATTGAAATATAAGGTACGTTTATACACAAGTACATATATATTCTACATAAAGCTATATGTTTGAAGATGGTTAATTTCCAAATCCCAGGTAATGGTGTAATTAACCAGATCATACTGGCATCAGACATCCGTAGGAAGAGGAGATAAACTGAACAATCTTCCATTCAGTACACTCAGTCTTAGAGTGATTGAAACCAGTATTATTATTTCACATAAAAAAAAAGTCTCATCTTTGTTCACTCAGTCAATCAGTGATCTTATCAACAGCCCAGCCTTATCTCTCATCAGCTTTTAGTAGTATCAGCTAGGAAAATGGCAGAGAAGTAGGAGACCCTGTTTCAACTGGTCCCCTAAAGTGAGCTAAACTATCCACCAGAACACTCTGAACACCCATGATAACAGCCTGAGATGTAGGACTATACACTTCTGGATCTCTATGGGGGCAGAAGACATCAGTGGAGAGGTAACATGGAGTGCCATCACTCACACTGATATCAGAGGATAAAAAGAAGGGGGAGGGAACCACCAGAAGTGACCCATTGAAAAGTAATACCCCAATGCAAAAGTGCCCTATGGTTGGGGACCAGCATTAACTTGGATTCCGGTTAAAAGCACTCAAAAAGAGCAAGAGATCTTAAGGGGCACCAGGTGATATCAGGTGATTACGGGCCCAGGCCTAACTAAGCCCACGTTCCCAGGACAGTTACTGCAGGTGACCACCCATGCCAGAAAGGGCTCAGCAGGGGTTCCAGTTCGTGGTCCCCAAGCCCTAGGCTTTCCGCTGCTTGCATCAGCACTTGGCTGGTCATACTCCCGCCCACGCCTGTAGAGCCTGGTGTGGGTGCCTGCCGGCAGTCTCTGGGCCCACAGCCTACAGCAACCTGTGTCTTTGCTGGGTGTGAGCACACCAGGCATGGGCTGGGACTCCAGAGAGCAGTCCTGGCAGTGGCAGCCACCCGGGTTCTCCGAAGCAATACAGCTTGTGGCTGTAATGGCACAAGGGTGCAGAGAGGGCCTCTGGGGGACAGCTGGGAGTGGCTGGGGTGTGCATGGCCTGTGGGAGGCTGTGGTGTTCAGGGGAGTTTGCAGAGGGGGGAATCTGTGTGTTCTGGACCACCCAGAGGGGAGCAGACATAGGCTTCTCTCTGAGGCGGAGGTCTGGGAGCAGTTTGTTTTCCACCTAACCTCCAAAAAGCAGCAAAAAGTCATCAACGGGCAAAAACTTCCAGAGAACAAAAGCCTGAAAAACTAGTTTCCACAGAGCCCAGACTCCTGATAGGGGGCAGGAGGACACAGTCAAGCAGGACTCACTGAAAAACAACACGGCAGGCCTCTCCCCCAGAAAGCCGGCCAAAAGAATGAGAGGAACACCACCACAGGGTCCCCGTAAAACTGTAAAACCCCAACATCAGGGGAAAACAATATATTAAGCTAAAATCTGTATATTTCATAGATACAAATTTTCTTTCTTTTTTTTAAACTCATGATTCTTCTTTTAATTTTTTTTGATCTACTTAGCTTTACAGCTAGAGGTTTAATACAACATATTCCATAATAACTTTTTAACATGAACTTTTCTCATGCATATAACTGTTTCTTTTTCATATATATATGTATATATACATATATATATATATATATATATATATATATATATATATATATTTTGCATATAGATATAAGCTTCAAGGTAATTCTTTTTCCCTATTCAATACTACCCCTATATAAAAACCAGTTTTTATTTCCCTGTATCTTTGGAAAGTTGACTCCTTTAACAAAGATAACAAGATTCACCCAAGAAGAACCAAAATAACTTTCATTGCCCACATTGAGGGTTTATAAAGATTATCTCATCTTATTCTTCTGTTAGTGTTACTGTGTATTTGTTTTTGTTTTTGTACTATATAAATCTTATTCTTGGTGCTCATTTTGGCTGGGTTTTTCTTTTCTTTTCTTTTCTTTTTTCTTGTCTTTTACTTTTGTTGGTCTTTTTGTTTGTTTGGTTTTGTTTATGTACCTTATAAATCTCACTTTTGGGGCTCATTTTGGCTGGGTTTTCTTTTTTACTTTTTCTTTTTTTTTTAATTTTTGGTGGTGACTTCTGATTGCTCCAAAACTTTATAGGGTGAAACTTGCCTGGATTGTGTTGATATATTCAGCTATACATCCCCTCAACTACCTTTCACCAAAATAACTAGGAGGAGGAACATCCAACAGAGGAAAAATTCAGAGACTGTGCCCTCTGCCACGGAACTACTGGATATGGACATAAACGGTGTGTCAGAAAGGGAATTCAGGGTAACAATTATCCAGGCAATGTCTGGGTTGGAGAAAACCATTAGTGACAACAAGAAACTCTAAGGGCAGAAGTGGGGGCTGATCTGGCAGTACTAAAAAATGCTATCAGTGAGATCCAATCTAATCTAAATACTCTAACAGCTAGGGTAACCAAGGCAGAAGATTGAATTAGTGATCTAGAAGACAAACTAATAGAAAAGAAGGATCAGGAGGAAGCCTGGCATAAACAGCTTAGAAGGCATGAAAACAGAATAGGGGAAATAAATGACACCATGAAATGTTCCAACATCAGAATTATTGGGATCCCTGAGAGGGTGGAGAAAGAGAGAAGACTAGAATATATAGTTGAACAAATTCTGAGTGAAAATTTCCCTAGTCTGGGGAATGGAACAAGTGTTCGTGTCCCAGAGCAGAAAGGACACCACCAATATCAACAAATCTAGAAAGACTAGAAATCCAGATTTCTAGACCAGACTAGAAATCCAGATTTCTAGACCAATCTAGAAATCCAGACACTTGATTGTGAAATTCACAAATCATAATTTTAGACAAGAGATCCTAAGGGCAGCTGGGGGAAGAGATTTCTTATGTACAGAGGAAGTCCATCAGAATAATGTCAGACCTGTCCACAGAAACCAGGAAAACCAGAAAGGGCTGGCAAGACAAATTCAGAGTAAAATGAGAAAAACATGCAGCCAAGAATATTTTATCCAACAAGGCTAACATTCAAAATGGATGGAGAGATAAAGAACTCCCAAGACCTGCAAGGTTTAAAATAGTATGTGACCACCAAGCCAGCACTACAAGAAATATTAAGAGGGGTTTCTATAAAAGAAGAAAGAAATAGAACAGAAATGAGTGACATAGAACAGAAATTTACAGAGACAGTCTATAGAAACAAGGACTTCACAGGCAACATGATGTGAATAAAAACATATCCTTTAATAATCACTCTCAATGTGAATGGCCTAAATGCTCCCATAAAACAGCACAGGGTTGCAGACTGAATAAAACAACAGGACCCGTCCATATGTGGTCAAAAAGAGACATGTTTGGAACCTAAAGATACATCCAAACTGAAAGTGAAGGGATGGAGAACGATATTTCATGCCAATAGACCTCAAAAGAAATCTGGGGTAGCAATCCTTATACCACATAAATTAGATTTTAAGCTAAAGACTGTAGTCAGAGATACAGAAGGACACACATCATTCTTAAAAGGTCTATCCACCAAGAAGATCTAACAATTGTAAATATTTATGCCCCCAATATGGGAGCAGCCAGCCACATGAGCCAACTGTCCAACTGTTAATCAAAATAAAGAGTCATATTGATATGAATACATTAATTGTAGGGGAACTTAACACACCACTCTCAGTAATAGATCATCCAAACAGAAAATCAATAAAGGAACAAGAGCTTTGAATGACACCTTGGACCAGATGGACCTTGTAGATATACACAGAACATTCCACCCTAAAACAACAGAATACTCGCTCTTCTCCAGTGCACATGGAACTTTCTCCAGAATAGACCACATACTGGGTCACCTATTCTCCTGAAGCTGTTTCAAAAAACACGAACAGAAGGCAAACTTCCAGATTCTTTCTATGAAGTCAGCATTACCCTGATCCTCCAACCAGGCAAAGACCCCATCAAAAAGAATTTCAGACCAGTATCCCTGATGAATACGGATGCCAAGATTCTCAACAAGATCCTAGCTAATAGGACCCAACAGTATATTAAAAAGATTATCAACCATGACAAGGTGGGATTAATCCATGGGATACAAGCATGGTTTAACATTCACAGATCAATCGATGTAATAGAACAAATCAATAAAAGAAGAGAGAAGAAACACATGGTCCTCTCAATTGATGCAGAAATATCATTTGACAAAATACAGCATCCGTTCCTGATTAAAATGATTCAAAGTATAGGGATAGAGAGAACATTCCTCAACTTCATAAAATCTATCTATGAAAAACCCACAGCAAATATCATTCTCAATGGGGAAAAGCTGACAGTCTTCCCCTTAAAATAGGAACATGACAAGGATGCCCATTCCCATCAATATTATTCAACATCATACTAGAAGTCCTAGCAACAACAACCAGACAACAAAAAGAAATAAAAGGTATTCAAATTGGCAAAGAAAATGTCAAACTCTCTTTCTTCTCAGATGACATGATACTTTCCATGGAAAACCCAAAAGACTCCAACCCCAAATTACTAGAACTCATGCAACAATCCAGTAACATGGCAGGATACAAAAATCAATGCACAAAAATCAGTTTCTTTCTTAAACACTGAGACTGTAGAAAGAAATTAGAGAATCAATTCCATTTACAACAGCACCAAAAACCATAAGATACCTGGGAATAAACCTAACGAAAGAGGTAAAGATCTATACTGGAGTAACTACAGAACACTCATCAAAGAAACTGAAGAGTACACAAAAAGAAGGAAAACCTTTCCATGCTCATGGATCAGAAGAATAAACATTGTTAAAATGTCTACACTGCCCAGAGCAATCTATACTTTCAACTCTATCCTGATCAAAATACCACCAGCATTTTTCAAAGTGCTGGAACAAATAGTCCTAAAATTTGTATGGAACCAGAAAAGACCCAAATCACCAAAGGAATGTTCAAAAACAATAACAACAACAAAGCAGGAGTATGGCATTGTCTTTCCTCAAGCTATATTACAAAGAATGATAACCAAGACACCATGGTACTGGCACAAGAACAGACACATAGATTGTTGGAATAGAATAGAGAGCCCAGATATGTGCCTGCAATTCTATGGTCAAACAACATTTGACAGAGCAGTAAAAAAATATCCAGTGAAAAAAAGACACTCTCTTCAATAAATGGTCCTTGGAAAATTGGATAGCTATGTATAGAAGGATGAAACTTGACCATTCTCTTACACCATACACACAGATAAACTCACAATGGATGAACGACCTCAGTGTGAGACAGGAATCCATCAAAATCCTAGAGGAGAACATGGGAAGTAAACCTCTTCAACATCAGCCACAGCAAATTCTTTCAAGACATATCTCCGGGGTGCCTGGGTGGCTCAGTCGTTAAGTGTCTGCCTTCAGCTCAGGTAATGATCCCAGGGTCTTGGGATTGAGCCCCAAATCAGGCTCCCTGCTCTGCAGGAAGCCTGCTTCTCCCACTTCCACTCCCCCAGCTTGGGTTCCCTCTCCATGTCTTTCTCTGTCAAATAAATAAAATCTTAAAAAAAAAAAAAAAAAAAGACATGTCTCCAAAGGCAAGGGAAACAAAAGCAAAAATGAAATTTTGGGACTTAAGATAAAAAGCTTCTGCACAGCAAAGGAAACAGTCAAGAAAATTAAGACACAACCCACAGAATGGGAGAAGATATTTGCAAATGACACTATAGATAAAGGGCTGGTATCCATGATCTATAAAGAACTTCTCAAACTCAACACCCAAAAAGCAAATATTCAAGTCAAAAAATGGGCAAAAGACATGAGCAGACACTTCTCCAATGAAGACATACAAATGGCTAACAGACACATGAAAAAGTGTTCATCATCATTAGCCACCAGGGAGATTCAAATCAAAACCACATGGAGATATCAACTTACACCTGTTAGAATGGCTAAAATAAACAAAACAAGAAACAACAAGTGTCAGAGAGGATGTGGAGAAGGGAACCCTCTTATACTCCTCAGTGGGAATGCAAGTTGGTGCAGCTACTTTGGAAAACAGTGTGGAGATTCCTTAACAAATTAAAAAAAAGAGCTACCCTCTTACTCTGCAATTGCACTACTAGGTATTTACCCCAAAGACACAGATGTAGCGAAAAGAAGGCCCATATGTACCCCAATGTTCATAGTGGCAATGGCCACAATCACCAAACTGGAAAGAGCCAAGATGCCCTTCAACAGACAAATGGATAAAGAAGATGTGATTCATATATACAATGGAATATTACACCTCCATCAGAAAGAATGAACACCCAACTTTTGTATCAACATGGGTAGGTCTGGAGGAGATTATGCTGAGTGAAATAAGTCAAGCAGAGAGAGTCAATTATCATATGGTTTCACTTATTTGTGGAGCATAAGGAATAACATAGAGGACATTAGGAAAAGAAAAGGAAAAGTGAATTGGGAAATCGGAGGGGGAGATGAACTATGAGAGACTCTGAGAAACAAACTGAGGGTTTTGGAAAAAAGGGGGCTTGGCGGGGAATAGGTAAGCCTGGTGGTGGGTATTAAGGAGGGCATGTATTGCATGGAACACTGGGTGTTGTGCATAAATGGTAAATCTTAGAACACTGAAAAAATAAAATAAAATTTTAAAAAATAGTATCAGCTAGGTCCATTTTCACTTGTGCAATTTTGACTGAGGCCAGAAGCTACCACGGCAGCCTCCAGTGCGTGAGGAGCAGTCCACGATTGCATAATCCAAGTTCTTTCCTTTAAACTGACTGGACCAATTGAAAACAGTCCCCATAACTGCACTAGGAATAGTTCTAATTAGCTGATTAACTCCTGCTTGTGCTCCTGAATCCATTGTTGGTAGTAGAGGTGGGGGTTACTGTGATTCAACCAATCAGAAGCCTCCCCGGCAGTCATCCTTGGATTTAGCATCCCTCCAGCCAAAGGGATTGACTGGGAAAAAGTTGCTACCTCCACAAAATTGAGGTTCTCTTAGTAAGTCCAAGTCCTGGAATGCACCCGGAGTAAGAAAAAGTCCTCCTATAGATCCATTTCAAGGAAGACAAAATATTTTGAACACCATGTTTTTAATTATCACAATCAATATCACAGCCCCTGACCTCTTCATGGTCAATATTTAAATCCTAGTTTCTCCCAAATTGAAATGGTCAACCAGAAAAAATACCAACAAATGAAAGAGAAGAAATCATAGTTTTTGGAACCATGATCTGGGAAGAGAGACTAAAGTTCCCTTTCCATTGCTAGATCTAGAAATCTGCTCGTTCTCCAAATAGACCAAATGCAGTGGAACTCTACTGGGAGTTTCCAAGGAGAGATGGAAAAGCCCGCCATGAAGAAGACTGGTTGCCTTTGGAGCCACATATAGCTCAGCTAAAATCATAGATTTCATGACCTATGGTCAATGCCTACCATAGGCCAGCAATGCCAGAGTTTGGAGCCAACTAAATCCAACCCCTCCCCTTAACAACCCACACAACAAATCTAAGCCTAGAAGGCAATGTTATACCATATACCATGCAGAACTGATGCCTTCTAGCAATAAAATTACTGGTACTAAGATGAAGCAAGAGTGGTGCCCCAAAGTCGTGCTGAAACCCTCTCTTGTCTCACCCCCATCCCAACCCCGGTGCACCAACATTTCCCTCCAATCCACAGTCCACCACTCACTTCTCATTGAGTTCAGTCAGCTTTAGATCCCATTGAGTTACCCTTGGTATTTTCTTCGCTTTCTTATCTAAGAATATTTAATTTTGTCAGTATTAATTTCTCTTTCTGAGCATAAAGAACACTTAATCGTGGTACCTCACCCCACCCCCATGCCCAGCAAGAAGGGGTTTGGAGATTACAGCTCAATGTGTGAGCTTTTTCTTTTTTTTTCTTTTTGAAGTGTTTTGTGCTTTGGGGATGAAAGGTGTTTCATGACTTCAAAGCATTCCCATTATTATTTGTCCACTATTCAGGACAATCAGGGTAATTTGGCAACAGCTTTTCTTCTTGGCAGAAGAAAAGGCTGATTGCAGGAGTGGGGTGGGGGGCGGATTATGTGCAGTTTATGTGAGGTTAAGGTCATGGCCAATGCAAGATAAAAAAGCTCTTTGTTTTATGAATAAATACAAGATTTCTGATTTATCCCCTTATTTTAGAATACAAGCATATGCTCATTTTTTAAATGTTTCAAATACCCTATTCCCACAGCTTTAGAGGGAAGCTTCCTCAACTCATGAATTTATTATCCACAGTTTATATGTTGCTGTCATAAATTTTCAGTGTCCAAGCAAACTTTGATGCCGATTTTGATATTCCCCATCAATTATGTCATCTTTGGCGATTCACTGCATTGAGATCTATTTTGTAGTTTAGAATAAAGTAGTGACTGATATCCATAACTTAATGCCAGGACACTGGACATCACTAGGAAATCTCAAGAGTATTTGCTTCTGGTAGCAAATTAAGTAGAAATGAGTCATTGAGCAAATGTGATTTATTTAATTCACATCCTAGAGGAATGTATCCAGTAATTCTTCATCTTGCCCTAATCATTGAAATTCTCAGTCACTTTTAGAAATTTAGCTCTCATTTTCCCCAGAAGGGGGAAAAAAAAGTTTTCAAGAAGATAAATTTTACTCGCCTATAAATTTAGGAGCTTTATCTTTCCTGAGGAGCTTTTCTCGTTGGTTATTTAAAGGCATTTTATTAAGCATCTCTCTTTTAATTAGTTTTAAATCTAGATCTCTTTCAACTGCACACCCTTCTCCTTGTGAGTGGGTAAGTCTCTTCTGTTAAAAATAGGACCTACTTCACGCTTAGAAAAATGCACTGATTCCGCTAACATCTGGTCTAAACACCAGGAGTTGTGATAATAGGTACTCACACATAGGTCTGCGAGATGTCAGTGTGTTAGCTGCTGCTTGACGCCAACTCATGCACCAACAGGTATAATTAGAAGATAAGGGGGTTTCTCACAAAGCTAAAACCAACTGATTTTCCACTTTAAGAAAATCAAGGAAGTTTTCTAACAAGATTACCTGACTTTCAGTGTTATTCACATAATTAAATGGACGGTTTTCCATCCTTAAAGAGCGAGCGCCTGGATTAAAAATAGAGCAATGTATTCCTTTTTGAAACATTTCTACAGAAAATAATATATTAATAATGGGGCATAATTAGAATAGTATTTCCTCACTCTGTTTATGTATCTTTGTTTCTCTTGTTCATCTCTCTTGCTCACACACACTCACATACTCACACAATATCCTCACTCATTACATTGTCCTCTCTCTCCCAAGTAGCACAACACCTTGCTCTTAAAATAACTCCCATCTATCCTGTGCCTAAAATTATGTTTACATTCTAAACCAGTTCCACAAGAAAACAGAAAACTCTACATTCAGGAACTGATCTCCAGATCCTTTCCCAAGAGTAAACCACTCTTCAGTTGTGTTCAAAGGACTCATGGTCCCCATCTTTTTCATTCTTGGCTCTTGCATGCTGGAAGCCTTGGTCTTCAACCTTCCACTTCTTCTCTTTCATTCATTTTCTCTTTACTGTAGAATATGGTCTTCAACTCCAGGAGACCAGCAATGACCATGTAATTTATAAGCTCCTGGAGTTTCAAGATGAGGGTTAACAGTGGTATTTCATTTTTGCACATCTCTGCATTCACTGGGTTCTATTCCCTCCAGTGCCAGAGCAAGCCTGATTCAAGATCCCACCACTATAAATGAGGTGTGTCCTCAATAGACAATACTGAAGAAAGACTATGTCCAAGTTCACTGCCCTATAATATCTGAAGTCTTTAGTAAGACATTGCTCCTCAACCTTTTGGCTAAGATCAAGTGAAGTCTTAATTAAGTAAGAACCCCTGAGAAAATAAGAACAAATCTGCAGCTATCTCCACAAGCCTTCCACTTGGAACTTCTTTGCAGCAGGGAGAGAGGTGTTTCTGACCAAGATTCAAAAGCTATCTATCTGAAACCAAAACTCTATAGCGTTCATTCCTTTAAACTTGCACCTTCTTTGGTACTGGTTTGAGAAAAAATCCTCCTTCTGTAGAAAATACAGACTCTTGTTTTTCTTCTTCAATTTCTGGATATTGGTTTCATGATTACAGTCAAGAGCAGCCTTGGTTGACCACTGGTATTGCCATTTACAGGGACCAGGAAGACGACTAAGAGTAACTCCATGGAATATTTTTCCCCATGACAAAATAGTTGCATTCTTACTTTGTGTTATAAAAATCTGAGGCCATCATTAGCATCTCTCTCTGCTCCACAGACCTTTTAAGCAAGGTTGGACTCTGTTTCCTATCACTGATGACCTCTATTCCCAGCACAAGGACTGTGGCCTTCTATCTAGGCACTGATCCTTTGAAGAGTTCCAAATTTTCATAAAAGGGCAACAACCCTTCCTCAGATTCCATGATGATTAAAACCCATGATTGTGCCTTTACCTAGTTAAGTATATTTTGCTTATGGTTATAAAAGGAACTTTTCTTTAATCACAAGAAAAACTGGAAATTCAGTTTTGCTATACCATTTGTTGTTATTCTTATTAAAGTTAAAAATTATAAATTCTCCTTCTTTCTTAAGCTTGTGAATTTAGGTGGCCCATCATACCATCTATTTATAATCTAACCAACTTTAGCAATTATTTCTAAAGGGCCTGAAAATACTATTTGGTTGTATGAACAAAATTAGCTGAATACATTTAAACATATGTAACAGCTGTTTGTTAAACCTATGACTTGTGCTTCCTTTGTAACATTCTTATCTCTGACAATACAAATCGCCAACATGTAAGTAATGCCTAAACATAATTCAATTTATAAATACAATGAATCTAAAATTATTAATATTCCCCACACTGTTTATTCACTTGGTACACTTTCTTAAATTTGTGAGATTGAATCCATTACTCAGCTACACATTTTCCATTAGACGTGTGGGAGCTGCCAAGCTTACACCATTTTCTCTGACATGTTTATAACTATATAAAACCTCAAATATACACAATTCTTTTTTAACACTGAAAGATCAAGACCATGATTTTTGGCTTCTAAGCCTCCAAAAACCTATTATTTAATATCTAATACTTAGTATTTCAGCAGAAATTATGTAACAAATACTAGTTATAAAGCAGAGTCATAACGAGAACTTTGAACATCCCACCCAAGTCAGAAGTAAAAGAAAATGGTAATATTGTCTTTATGAGTTCTGTCCCTATTTTATCACCACACTTCAGCCTAGACACAACCTACTGTCTATTCAAATATTTGTTTTAGTTTATCATCCCTTGCCTATTTTCAGGTATATTTATTTTACCATTTATGTATATATATATATTTATATAAATATATATTTTATATAAAATATATAAATTATATATAAAATATATTATACAATATATCTTTTGGGGGGCTTTGTGACATTTTTAAAAAATTGTACTGAGCCTGGGTGGCTCAGTGGATTAAAGCCTCTGCCTTCAGCTCAGGTTGTGATTCCAAGGTCCTGGGATCGAGCCCCACGTCGGGCTCTCTGCTCGGCAGGGAGCCTGCTTCCTCTCTCTCTCTGCCTGCCTCTCTGCCTACTTGTGATCTCTCTCTGTCAAATAAATAAATAAAATCTTAAAAAAAAAAATTGTTTGTACCAAACTCTTAAACTCTTAAACACCCCAAAATATTAAGAGACACTCTCATGAAAGACGACTCCCAGTAAACCATGCCTACTCAATTTTTAATCCTCTCACACCTAGAGACTTTTATGTCCCCCAGCTGCTATTGTGAAATCCTTTTTGTATTCTCAATGTCATGGGTTTCAAATAAGAGCAATGAGCATCTTAGAACACACGTTCAATTCTCTGCTCAGAGGAGTTTGTGACTTTTACCAATAAAATTGATTACCTTTTATATTCTGTCTAAGATGTATATAGATCTGTACACAGCTGACTGTAAAAACACCTGAACTTCATCATATCCTTAAAGATGAAAAACGTCTATTTCAAGACTTAAAATTTATGAGATCATGCTTGATTTTAAAGTTAGGGCCCAAATATTACTGATATTTGAAATGGTATTAGATTGGTATTAGGAGTTCTCAAACTGCTTACTTGAGATCACTCTCCAATACCAAAAAAAAAAAAAAAAAATCTTATACAGGAGCTTTTAATTTGTTCTAGGTTTAAATCATACACCACTTCCACTGTCTACCCATCTTTACGAAGGTAAAAGGTAAGATTCCCCTGTTTTATTTAATCCTCACAAGAACAAAGTGATCTATTTACATATGTGTAGGCTACAAATCTTTACTCTTACAATAAGATAAACTCAACACTGGACCTCCAAGTCTATATTAGGCCTTTCTACCTTTCCGCTATTTAAAGTAGGAAGTGGAAAGCTTAGACTCAGGTATTTTGGAAACACAACCATCTGCACATTGACATTCCTTCTGTTCCTTTTAAATTCAACAGCTCTCAAGTTTCAGCATTGTGAGGAATGACCCAGTGGGGTTCTATACACAAAGAGGGCATCTCACTTGACTGAAGACTTGAGACTGTCTCAAGTAAATGCAACTGAACATAATTTTAGCCATAGGCCTTGACTCTAAGACCCAGCCCTCTCTTAAGGAGGCATTTCTTCTCTTTATTTTTAACTCACTTCTGATAAATACCCTCCAAATGTTCAGCTTTGAGAAACAGCATTTGTCAGGGATGGCCAGTCACCTTTCCATTCACTTAAATGGAAACCCTTAAGTCAAAGATTCTGCTGATAGTTTTCAGGAGATCTAAAATGCCCCAAAATTCTATGCCAAAGTGGCTTTCGCATTTCAGAGTGGCCAAATGCATTTCAGAAGAGCAGCTCACTGCTTTCAGCAGATGATCTAAGTCAGCAGTTCCCAACATTTTTTATGCTATGGTACAAACAGAAAATTATGATATTTGCATAGTACACTGGGGAAAACTCAATGGTTTTGATGATACCTAGGTGGGGAGTGATTTTAAAACTCATTACATTTTCTTATTATGCAATTAGAACCATGAAATGCAAAGCATGCGAGAGGAAAATAATCATCACATATACACAAAATGTCCAAATATTTTCAAATATTTATTTATTTTATTTTATTAGTATTTTATTTATTTGACAGAGACAGACACAGTGAGAGAGGGAACACAAGCAGGAGGAGTGGGAGAGGGAGTAGCAGGCTTCCCGCTGAGCAAAGAGTCCGATGTGGGGCTTGATCCCAGGACTCTGAGATCATGACCTGAGCTGAAGGCAGACACTTAACGACAGCCACCCAGGTGCCCCAAAATATTTAATAAAAATATCTAGCTTGCTTTTGTGAGCCTAACTTTTCAGTATGAATTTTCTTTTTTTTTCCCCCCCGTAGAGTGATAGAGCAAGCATATGAGTGCTTGGGGGGGTGGGGCAGAGGAAGAAGGAGAGAGAGATTCTCAAATAGACTCCCCACGGAGCATACAGAGCCTGACACAGGACTTCATCTCAGGATTCCAAGATCACAACCTGAGCCAAAATCAACAGTCAGGTGCTTAACCAACTGAGCCACCCAGTCACACCTCAAGTTTAATTCTTAAGATGGCTACATGCATTTCTCAGTGAAGTCATTTTAATCATGGTGTATTCACAATCTTGAGAGTCACAATGAGTGAAAAATTTTGTTGGTACATAGGTAACAAGAAGTAGAAACATGGCTAAAGGTGAAGTACCAGGGACCATATCTCCATATGCATGTCAAACAAGCAATTCCACACAAAATATCTTAAAGAATGATATCCAATAAAGTAGAGAACAAACAGCAAATGACAGTGATCTCTGAGAAAGAAAACAAATGAGCTGAGTCTTAAAGCCCAAGCCTAGGGGCATCTGGGTGGCTCAGTCACTAAGACTAGCCCAAGCCTATAGCTCTACAAGAACACACAAGTTATGGAGCACAAGTTATGGAGCTGGGACAATGAAGCCAACTGCCTGAGTTGATGAGAAGGAGGTAAGGACTTGGAAATATTAAGAAAGCTAAAGCTCATAGACAGGATATCAGGGAGGAAAGGACTGCAGAGAGTAGTTTATGACTATCACAAATATTAATTGGAGACCAGCACAGGTCCCATTCAAGTATTCAGCAAAGTCCTGATCAGTAGGTACACAAGAAGGAAAGTACCTAAAGCCAGGTAGAAAACCATCTAAAAGAATAAGACAACTAATAGCTCATAGGGCATTGGCAAGAATGAGAAAGATCTTGGCCCACTATTAGGCAACAGCTGACCCTAAACTGAGACACTGTTCTGGACCCACCTAGCAAATCCTAAAAATCATGATTCAATCGGATCTAACAGCTTCCCAGAAAAAAAGCATGACAAAATTTATAGGAATATAAAAATATTCAGCATCCAAAAATTAACAGCTACAAGGTTTGGCATCCAATGAAAGATTACCAGGCACGCAAAGGAAAAACTAAAATGAGGACAATAATTAATCAAAACAGACCAAGTACTAACACATATGTCAGAACTTGTTGGCAAGAACATTAAAATGGTTATTATAATTGTATTCCACATATTTTGTAGAAGTTAAGTACAGATGTGGAATATATAAAAAGCACTCAAATCAAGCCACGAAAAGATATAAACTACTCTGTCTGAAGAAGAAAAAATATACCAGATGGTATTAGTACCAGACTCGGCATTACCAAAGAAAAGATTAGTCAGCTGTTAAATACTGTCATTGAATCTATTCAAAACAAAACAGGAAGAGAAAAACATCAATTTAAAAAGCACAAAGACCATCAGTGAAATATGGGGAAATTTCGACAAGCCTAGTATACGTGTAACTGGAGTCTCTGAAAGAGAAGAGAAAGATGGTAGACAAAATATTTGAAGAACGTGATTTTTTTCAAAATTTATGAACTATAAATCCATAGATGGAGTAAGTTCAACTAACTCCAAGCACATCAGTCATGAAGATAAATACACCAAGAACAATAAAATCACCTGCTCACAACCAGTTTTAAAAAGAGACTCCTAAAAGCAGCCAGAGATAAGGTATTGGCTACAGAGGAAGAAAATTTACCATGATAATGGGTATCTTATCAGAAATAATCCAAGTGAAAACACCATGGAACACTTTCTAATACCAAAATAGGATGGGGGAAACTCTCAACATAGAATTCTATATCCAGCACAAATGTCTTTCATAAAGACAAATTTAAAACATTCTCAGACAGAAAACTTGGAAGAAATCATCACTCACATCACATACTATAAATGGAGTTAAATTTATACCACCTGGACTATAAATCTATGCAAACAAGTGATGAGCACAAGGAATAGTAACTACATGGGTAAGCCTATACCACAGTTGTGTATTTTTTTAGTATATTTTAAAAATAATTGTTTAAATATAAAGGCCATGATGGGAAATGAAATTTGCGATCGTAAGATCCTCATACAGTGCATGAAGTGATAGAACATTGTTTAAAGGTAAATGGATATAAAGTCATAGACTAAATATCCCAAAGAAGTAACTAAAATGGCCAAATATTTATAGCTAATAACCCTCAAAAGGATATAGAGATGAAAAAAAAAAGTATTTTAATAATGCAGAATTAAACACAGAGTAAACAAAGAACAGTTGGGACAAGTAGAGAACAAATACCAAGAAGGCAACATTAAATCTTAGCTTATCCATAAAATTAAGTGCAAACAATCTAAACACCCCCATGAAAAGTCAGATTGTTAAACTGAATTTAAAAAGAAGAACATACATGATGCTTACAAGACAAACACAATGTAAAAATAGGTTATATTGGGCGAAAATTAGAGGATGGGAAAAGGTCTATCATATGAGTACCAATTAAAATAAAGCTGGGAAGGGGGAGTGGGGATGGGATAGGGGGGGTGGGGATATGGACATTGGAGAGGGTGTGTGCTATGGTGAGTGCTGTGAAATGTGTAAACCTGGTGATTCACAGACCTGTACCCCTGGGGATAAAAACACATTATATGTTTATTTAAAAATTTAAAAATAAAAATTAAGAAAAAAAATAAAGCTGGGAAGGTTATACTAGTACCAAAGTAGAATGGAGAATTAATAGTATTATCAGAAACAAAAAAAGTCCTTCATAATGATGAAGGGTCAGTTTATCAAGGAAGCATAATAATCCTACATGTTTACATTTACCTAATATTAGATCTCCAAAATAGGTAAAACCAAAACTGAAAGAACTAGAAAGAGAAATATATCAGTTCAACAGTTCTAGTCAGAGGTTTTGATAACTCCCTCTCAGTAAATGACAGAAGAAGTAGACAGAAAGTCAGTAAAGAAAGCCCTATCAACTAATGTGACCCAACTGCCATTCACAAAATATACAATAAGAGCAGAACAGTTTCTTGTTTGTTTACATGTGGTTTTCAAGTGCACAGGAAACAATTGCTTTGACATAATCTAAACCAAAAAGCAGATTTCAATAAATTTTAAATAACTTATCTAAAATATGGCCTTTAACCACAGTGGAATTACAGTAGAAGTTAATAGCATAATTATCTTTAAGAATCGTTAAATATTTGTAAACCAAACCTCCCCAAAATTCAATGGCTGGAACATCAAAAAGCAATACAGAAAATACTTTGAACTGAATAAAAGTGAAAGCACAATGTATGTCAATTAGTGGGATGCCAGTAGAAGAGTATTCAGTGGGGGGCATGATAGCACTAGTCTACCTTAGAAAAGAAGAAAGGTCTCATAGTAATGACCTTCATTTCCACAGTAAGTAATGAGGGAAAGAGCAAATTCAATCCAAAGCAGATAGAAGAAAGAAAATAATAAAAATTAAAGTGAAAATTAACAGAATAGAAGAAAGGAAAGCAATGAGATAAGCAAAGGAACTAATTTTACTGAGAATAGCTAAGTAGACAGGATAGATAAAAATTCTAGCAACACTGGCCAGGAGAAAAAAAGCCAGAGGATATAGACTGCTAATATGATTTATGAGAGAGGGAATTTTACTACACATTTCTACAAATAACAAAAGGTTAGTAAAAGAGCATTACTAACAGTCCTTCCTCAATACATTTGAACACTTTAATGAAATGAACAAACTTCTGGAAAGATACCAACTACAAAGCTCACTCAAGAAGAAATAGAAAACTTTCAATAGACTCATATCTAAGAAAGATTGGATACATGGTAAAAAACATGGGCACCGAGGAAAACATAGACCCAGAGAGCTTCACTTGTAATATGACCAAATGTTTGAGAAAAAAAAAATACCTACTTATTTTGTTTCAGCAAGCTTGAGGGAACACCTCTCAATACCATTTTGTGAGGCCATCATTAACTCCTATCAAGAGAAGAAAAAGACATCACAAGAACAGAAAGCCACAGACCAAGAGATCTCATGCATATAGATGCAAATATTCTGAGCAAAATTTTACTAACTCAAATGCAACTCTATATAAAAAAATTAAACATCAAAGTGAGGTTTATCCCAAGATTACATTTGTTTAACATTTTTTTTTTAAATCAACCTATGGCAAGGCATTTAAGTATATGTAGAAGAGGCCTTTGAAAACAACCAATACTCATTCCTGACAAAAACTAAACAAACTAGAAATAGAAAAGCATTTCCTCAAACTGGGTAAAGAGCACCTAAAACAAAACAAAACAAAACAAAAAACAAACAAAAACAAGCCCCACAGCAAAATCTATAGCTAGTTTAACCCTTTAGGTAAAAGCCTAAATGATTATCCTCTAAGATGAGGGGAAGCCCAAAGACATATATGCTCTCACTACAGTCATTCAACACCATACTTCAAGATCTGGCAAGAGCAATCAGGTGAGAAAAATAAATAAAATACATCCTGAATGGAGCCATAAAAATAGTCTTTGTTCATGGTTCATATTGACCTCTGTGTAGCAAGTCAATTGGAATCTACAAAAAGCTACTAGATCCAAAAAGTCAGTTTATGAATTTAGAAGATCAACAGACAAAAATCACTGGTATTTCTATATATGAGCAACAACAGAAATTATTATAAAGTATAGTATAGCAACAGAAAATGTGAAATACTTAAGAATAAATCTGATTTTTTTTAAATGTGAAAAGGCCTACATGTTGCAAACTATGAAACATTGTTGAGAGAAATTAAATAAGACCTAAATAAATGAAGTCCCAGATCAAAAGAGTCATAATGCTGTTAAAATTTCACTTCTCACGGAATTGATCTGTAGATTTCGTGAAAGCCCGATCAAAATGCAACAGGCTTTTTTTCTTTTTCTTTTTCTTTTTTAAGATTTTATTTATTTATTTGACAGACAGAGATCACAAGTAGGCAGAGAAGCAGGCAGAGACAGAGATAGGAGGAAGCAGGCTCCCTGCTGAGCAGAGACCCCCCCCCCCAATGCGGGGTTCAATCCCAGGACCCTGAGATCATGACCCAAACTGAAGGCAGAGGCTTTAACCCACTGAGCCACCCAAGCTTTATTTCTTATAAAAACAGACAACCTAATTTTATCTTTTTTTTTTTAAAGATTTTATTTACTTATTAGACAGAGATCACAAGTAGGCAGAGAGACAGGAGGAAGCAGGCTCCCTGCAGAGCAGAGAGCCCGACGCGGGGCTTGATCCCAGGACCCGAAGACCACGACCCGAGCCAAAGGCAGAGGCTTTAACCCACTGAGCCACCCAGGCGCCCCAGACAACCTAATTTTAAAAAATTCATGTGGAAGTACAAGTTACATGGAAAACCCAAAATAATTTTCCAAAGGTATGAATGTAGAGGGTCAGAGTGACCTTGTTTTATAACTTAAAAATCTACAGTTATCAAGGCATCTGTGAATAAATAAATAAATGCAGCAGAATAGAGGGTCAGAAATGCTCCCATGCAGAAGGACAAATGACTTTTTTTTTTTAAGTGAAAAAGTCACTTCAGTAGATAGTCTTTTTAACCAATGTTATGGGAGCAACTGAATAGCTATCTGTGAGAAGAAAAGAATAAAACAAACAAACAAAGAGAACTATCTACACTTCTCACCATATGCAAAAATGTGCTCAAAATGAATCACAGATCTAAATGTAAACTGTCAAATCATAGAACTGCTTTTAAAAAAAGCACAAGAGAAAGCCTCTGTGACCTTGAGCTAGGTAAAGATTTCTTAAAAATAACTTCAGAGCCATGATCCATGAAGAATAAATTGATAAACTGGACTTCACCAACTTTAGAAACTCCCACTTTCAAAAGACACTTTTAAGAAAAAGAGAAGATAAGCTATAGTCAGGAAGAGGGTATGTGCAAATTATCCATCTGGCAAAAAAAAAAAAAAAAACTTGCATTCAGAACACAGGAAGAACCCTCAAATCCCAGTAATAAGAAAATTAAAAACGCAATAAAGTAAGCAAAAGGTCTGAATAGATACTGCATACACACACACACACACACACATATACACACACACAAATGGTAAAAATTCACAAGAAAACTTGATTATTAGTAACAACAAAATGTAAATTAAAACTGCGAGAAGCCACTACATACGGTCCTGTTTAGTACTGTGATTTTTTTAAAAACTGACCATTCCAAGCAATGGTGAGGACATGGAGGGACCAAGTCTTTTTTTTTTTCCTAAGATTTTTATTTACTTATTTGACAGAGAGATAGAGAGTACAAGTAGACAGAGTGGCAGGCAGAAGGAGAGGGAGAAACAGGCTCCCCACCAAGCAGGGAGCCCAATGCGAGTCTAGATCCCATGACCCTGGGATCATGACCTGAGCCAAAGGCAGCCACTCAACCAAGTGAGCCCCCCAGGCGCCCCTGGAGGGACCAAGTCTTATACACTGCTGGCGGAAATAGAAAAATGGCACCACCACTTGGGAAACATTTAACAGTTTCTTACTAAGTCGAACATGTACCTATCTTATGATCCAATCATTCCTCTCCTAGGTGTTCATCTGAAAATGAAGAGTGTGACCACACAAAGTCTTGTGTTGAAAGGCCACTATACCTTTATTTATAATAGCCCCAGACTAGACTATCTCAAATACACAGAAATATGTGGAAGAATAAGTGTCTTGATATATCCATAAAATAGATTACTTGGTCATACAAAGAAAAGAAAATTCATATACGCTACAACATGCATGAATCTCCAAATTAGTATGCCAGTGCAGGAAGGCAGACCCTGAAAAGGACATACCTTAGCATCCAGTCATAAACAACTCTAGACTAGAGGTTAAACTTTCTCTATAAAGGCTCTCATGGTGAGTATCTGTACGTCACCGGGATTCTGTTGCAACTACTCAGCTCTGATACTGGAGAGATAAAGGAGTCAGAGATAATGCGTGAATGAATAAACACAGATGTGTAACAATAAAACTTTATTTACACAAACAAGCAGTTGACTCATGGGCTGTAGAAAATCCCAACTGATCCGCAGGATGGAAAGCAAATCAGTGGTTGCCAGGAGAGGAAGGAGGATTGAGGAGCAGGAAGGAAGGATTCCAAGTGGACAGGAGGACATTTGGGGGTGATATTCATAGGGCATATGTTAAACATATTGAATGAGACACTTAAAATAGATGCAGTTGGTTTTGTCAATTATATCTCAATAAAGCTGTTAACAGAAAGCCAAAAAAAAAAAAAAAAGTGTAAGACTTTCTCAGATCCTTTAAAAAATTTACAACAGTTGACATTTTTAGTTCAAGAAGCTCACGGCTCTTGTCTTTCTTCCATTAACCAATGTAATGTTGAATTTCAAATGCAATCACACTTCCCCACAGCAAGTTTTTGTTTTTGTTTTTAATGAAGTTCTCATTTGCAGTATGTTGGCGTCACTAGACTGCTAGTTGGAAGGGCACATCAATGACAAACAGGAGTATTTGTTACGTGACAAGAAAAATATTTAGATACTCCCCTTTCTGTGCTTGCCAGAAACGTCTAGCCTGTCCTAGGTCTCCCTCACTGTTCCCTCCATCTGAGTGGCCACAAGCAGTCAGTGTACAAGAACGCCAACACCTCCAGCAATTCCATGGCGCTCTCCTTATAGATCAGGAATGGTGCATTCTCCAAGTGGACTCCAAGTATGGCAAGGTGACAGTGTCTCCATAAGTAGACTCAGGGAATTTGAGATGACCAATCAAAGCTGATGCCCTTGATTCCCACCATCCACCTGGGCCACAGCTCAGGTACTTGGCTATGGCCACCCCAGACACACCGGTTGCACTGGGGACTTAGGGGGTCCTCACGGTATCACCATCACCCATCCACCATTAACCAGAATGTCCAGCCCACTGTGCAGCTCTGTCCTAAGAAGAGTTTGGCACATGAACTAAGTTTTTGATTCCTGCTACTTTGGGTCCCACCAGGATTGCTGTTGAGTAATTATGCCTGAAATGATTTCATGGTACTCTTCTGAGGGGAGCTATGAGAAGCAGAAAGCACCTGTCTCAAGGTATTCCGGCGTACACAGTAGAGAAGTTTCCAAGAAGCATGTGATGTGGTAGTTTAGAGAATGGGCTGGCGACCCAGAATAGATCTGGGTTGGAATCCCAGTTCCGCCACTTCCTAGCTGCACATCGAGAAGCAGTTCCTTTAACTTTTCTTTGTCTCAGTTTGCCCATGTTCTCTCTTAGACTAACTCCCAGTTTTCTGTGAAAATTAAATGGGATCATGGAAGCAAGTGCTGGATTACATGTCAGAGATTAATACAATTATTAAGTGTGAAGTCCCTTAGAGGAATTGATTTCTGTTCTCAGTATCTGTGGAAGTAGTTTTTCTCAAAGTTGCTCCATTTTTACACTTTATAGATTCTGTAAATCTTTCAAGTTATGTTCTCTTTCCATTTTAGTTACTAATGTGGTAATTTTTAATAAAGGGGCTCATTCTACTGCCTTTATTTTGTGCATTCTCTCTTCTCTGGCTTCTCTTTTCCTAAACAGTGACCACGTTCCCTCATTTTCCTTGTTGGAAATTTGTCTCATTATGCTGTATTTTATGTATCTGTTGGGGAGCAACCCTAAATGGTTGCTTGTACTGTGGTCATTGTTTGATATAGGCTGGGGTAGAGGTCATCAAACTAAAATATGTAAAATCATGGTTTACGTCATCAAACATAAGAACATCCATTTAACCTGCCTTTATCTTTAAATATTTGCTCGTTTTTCAAACTGAAATAATGCCATTACCTCCATCGTGCGACAACTCCAAGTATAAAGTAATGCAGATGAAACCCTCCGTTTGCTCACATTGAACTCACAGTCAGTCAATGGCAAGTGTAATTATTACCCTAAGGTACAGGCTGTATTTTTCTGACTCTATGGTTTATTTTTTCCCCATCAAGCCACGTAAGCCATACAAGAGACTAACATCCTCATGATGGTGCCCACTATCTTAATTTCTGTCACCCTTCTTTTTACTCTTGTTTCTGCATCTATAAAGTGTATGTATTTCATTTAAAACACATGAATATCAGACTTAGAGCAGACTTAGATATTCATCGGGGCCAAGAAGAAACAGGTCACAGTGAAAACCACCAACCTTTCATATACTGCTAGTGTATTTTCAATGATTTTCCATTTGCAGACTAGAACAGGATACTCGTTTGTGAAGATTTGCCCTTCATTATGGACTGAGTTCAAAAGTTCTTTAAAAGGGCTATTTGGTGATGAGTAGACATGCACCCATTTCTATATGGAGCTAGAAAAAGAGAAAATGGAAAGACCCCAACTGTACCTCTAAGTTCCCCCACATTAATTTCGTGGATTTAATTAATCTATTTAACCTCCATCAAGACTTCCTTTCTTAGGGAGCCTGGTCCCTCAGTCTGATAAGCATGTGCTTTTGGCTCAGGTCATGATCCTCGGCTCCCTGCTCTGTGGAGTGTCTGCTTCTGCCTCTCCCTCTTCTCATGTGCGTGCCTGCATGCCCTCAAATAATATTTTTTAAAGACTTTATTTATAATAAGGAGGTTGGCCTCCATTTAAGGCTGCTTTTCCAACTTCAGAAATCTCTGGATCTCCTAGAACAGTGCTTCTCAGCCCTGAGCTTGCAGAGAATGTATGAAGAGCTTATTCAAACAGATTCCTAGGCACCAGACCCAGATATTCCCATTCAATGGGTGTGAAAGGAGACCCCCAAATTTGCATTTCTGATAAGTTCTGAAGTAATGCCAATGCCGACAAAAAAACCATACTCAGAGCAGCTCTGTCCTACAAAAGATCCTACAAAAGCCCTCTCCCACTATACCATCTTCCTCACTGGACTCTCCTCTCCATGTTGGGTTTTAGAGAGCTAGCACCAATAAAATTTTCCCCTCTTAATTATTATCTTCTTATCCATGCAACACAAACTATTAAGTGGATTTTTAAAACATCCCAATTGCCTTTTTTTTTAAGATTTTATTTATTTTAGAGAGAAAGAGAGAACACATATGAGCAGAAGGAGGAGCAGATGGAGAAGCAGGCTTCCCACTGAACAGGGAGCCTGACATGGGACTCGATCCCAGGACCCTGGAGCATGCCCGAGCCAAAGGCAGGTGCCCAACCTACTGAGCCACTCGGGCACCCCTTCAGTTGCCATTTTGATAACAACTCCAAAAAAGGATCATGTATCGCTTCTCTCGAATGTGCAGCAAAACCTACTTTCTTTAGCATGCGTGTGGCAGGAATAGGACTGCAGCCCCACATGGGTTTGCACTTCTGGCTTATGCCTGGTGCCCCAGTGTAATTATGAATTGTTTCTGCTTTCATTTTCCAAAGGTCTCTGACTTGGATGATAGATTACATGGTCACCCTGACCAGAGAGAACCACTCAAAGTTGTCTGGTTAATAGCTCACTCTTTCTTATGCATTCAAAAACTGGGCAAAACACTTTTCACATCTCCTATGGTATAATACTTTCCAACCCTAAAAGCAAAGGATCATTATGACCATTTTCACATGAGGAAACATTTTAAGCATTGACAGTAATTGCAAAGCCAGGGCTGTCTGACACCAAAGCCCACCGGTAGATTCTATTGATTAGAGCCAAAATGTGATAAATGTGTATTACCACCTATTAACTGACTTTAGGGTAATATCCAGGTTCACCAGTGACCATAAAAAAGATCGAGGTCTGGAAATAAGTTGAAATATACAAACTTAAAATCACAACCTTTATGACCTTTTTACTTTAATCATAGACATCCTATATCTATCAATTTCAGCATGCTTCTATTCTGACATGCCCAACCCTCCAGCTGATATGGAGTCATCATTCACTTAGGTCCACATTTCCTTAAGCTCACTGATTTAACAGAGATTTTCTCAATATATTTCATTGGTTCAGAGGAACAAAAGATGAACTTAGAATCATCAGGAGATTAAAATACAGAGCCATTGAGTAAAAAGCCTTCCTGTTCATGACCAGGATCTAGTCTAGTTTTTGACTTTTTTTTTTTTAAGATTTTATTTATTTATTTGACAGAGAGAGAGAGAGAGCTCACAAGTAGGCAAAGAGGCAGGCAGAGAGAGGGAGGAAGCAGGTTCCCTGCTGAGCAGAGAGCCCGATGCGGGGCTCGATCCCAGGACCCTGACCATGACCTGAGCCAAAGGCAGAGGCTTTAACCCACTGAGCCACCCAGGCGCCCCAGTTTTCCACTGTTTTTATCATGCATTTTTTCTCCTATGCCTTCACTCCTTCCAGAACCATTACTATCTATTTTATGTCTCGTAGCTTCATAAAGCTCTTAACATTGTATAAAGCCTTTTCGTTAACGACACTGTTGTTAAAATCTACCTAGTTCTAGGCCAGAGAAACCTGTCCTTTCCGAGGGAAGAATCTGAAGGAAGCATGAATGGGAAAAAAGCCTGTCCCCAACTTTCATCGAAAACATGAATATACCCCATCATAAAATGTAGGGGCAAAGAAAATAGACTCACTGATACTATCAAGTTTTGAGTGTTTCCTATCAGGAGAAGTACTCTGGAGCAAGACCTTATTTTTTATTATAGAACAAAGACCCAAAATGACAACACAGGAGAAAGTGACATTGACCAGCCCACCTTTCAATTCCAGGTAAAAAGGTACCTATGTGACAATCCTTCTGCTCACAGCGATTGCCTTAGAACATCCAGCTACTTCTTCTTAATTGAAAGTGGTAACAGAAAATGATACCTGATTTACATTTCAAATTTCCACGTAACTCTCGACTTTTATAGTGGTGAACAGATGTTGATACGAGCGTTACAAAGCTGAGAAATACTTTTCAAATTCATGTCAGAGGAATGTCAAATTGAAACCAGGCAAAGAAATACTAAAAGACAGGCGAAATTGCCATGTTTACTAGAATTTGCTTAGGGTGACAGTGTCTCTTTCCAACTCCAATCCTAGGTGACTAATAGTTCAAAGAGTCTTCCTCAATGCGAATCCACGTGTCCACATATGAGCTTGAAAGCCACTTGAGACCTCATGTACTGAGGAAACACGCACGCAGATCCTGAGTCCAGCTCGTGATGCACACGTTCCTGATTTCCAAACAATTTTAAACGTTAACTACAAAGCTGTCCTGGAGGGAGATTTAATAAATCCTGGCATCCGTGAGAGTGATCATTTCACAAAGAAGCTTGCAGCCACTAGCCCGATCCACAAACACTGCTGGATCTTGCTTCAGATAAATCTGATCCAAAAAAAGAAAAAGGGCATGACAGAATGCTGTGAACTCAGAACTGACCCCTTGGATTCATTCCCACCCCCAGTCCAGTATTCATTTGAATTAATCCTCTATTCATAAAGCATGACTCCTAAGAATATAGGAGCCAGGCGGAGAGATACACAAGGAGTTTATCGGAAGAACATCCTAGGAATAGGAACAGAGTCTCTGCCCAACAGGCAAAAATATTTGAAGTCATTTATAGGCTGATCCTAAGCAGCAATAGGAAATTTAGGACAGAGGCAGCATCCAGTTTCTTGAACTTCCTTGAAGATTATGAATATATTAGCCCGCAGCCTCTCTAGTCTGAGAACTTTTGCTTGGGTGACTGAGCAAATGGAGGATTTTCAGAATTCACTATGTTCCCTCCAATGCAGAGGTTTCTTCTGGTCCCATATTCTTCTGTGTGGCTGCTATTTAAAGAAAAAGGTGGGGCACCTGGCTGGCTCAGTGGGTTAAAGCCTCTGCCTTCGGATCGGGTCATGATCTCAGGGTCCTGGGATTGAGCCCCGCATCGGGCTCTCTACTCGGCAGGGAGCCTGCTGCCTCCTCTCTCTCTGCCTGCCTCCCTGCCTGCTTGTGATCTCTGTCTGTCAAATAAATAAATAAAATCTTTGAAAAAAAAAAAAGTAAAAAGGTGAGGGGACCAGATATTGCCTGGAGAATATCATCCATTAATTCACAGATCAGTAAGATCTAGTAACAGGCCAGACTCCCTTAATTACATCTGTTGCAATCTGATAAGACAGACTTTATGACAATTTGTCACAGGGGCTCCTGCCTTGAGCCTCTAGGTCAATTTCCAAATAGGTGAAATGATGAAGTCACTCCTCCACCAACTTCCCACGTTCATGCTAGTCTATGTCATCTTTTACTTCCCCTTGCCCTCTGATCATTTCCTGTTCTCTCGGCTCACGGCTGAGGAATCCTCTCATGCTATTTACTAGGCATTCACTGGTCCCAAAGGGTTGCCATAGTTCTGACACCCAAGTCATGAAGCGTCTCTGCGGAAGCAAATGGTAGTCCAAATGCTGCGACTTTACACACAGCAAGACTCACCCGCGGGCTTAGAACAAACACGGCATTGTCCCACCCCGGGGCAGCTGGTTGGCTCCATGTGGCCCCCAGCTGTCAATGTGACAACTGACGATAATTCGTTACTAGAGATGCAGCCCGATTCTGCTGGCGTTGAGGTCCCTGGTCATCTGACAGACTCTCGAGGAAGATCTGTTTTCATTTCTGTCTGGACCACTAGGGCAAGTCTGGGGCTCGAAGGCAGGGCAAGAGATCCGCCGTCACAGCGGACCGACCCCAAGTCTAGGGTGCTGAAATATGCTGATGGAACGGGACTTAAGGATTTCACGGAAACCTGAGTGAGCTTGTTTATGGAAGTGGATGTTTAGCTCTATTTTCCATGCATGTACATGATCCTCATTTATGAACGTTTTTAGGTGCATTAAAGACACAATGGCATGTGGGGACGATCTCGAGGCATTCAAGGACTGTGTAATAATAAAAACTGCCAGAGAACTCTTGGCAAGAAATTTAGAAATTTTCTACCACAGGGTAAAATATTTATACCACTCCCGGCAGAAACCTTAAGTAGTGGTTCTCTCTAAGAAAAGCTTATCCTTTGTGATAGGCTCCCCACCCTCCAAAACTGTCTGTTTTCCTGTTTCCTGTGGCTGGTAAAGCAGTAGCTGACACTACTGGGGACTTTAGATCTGGCTTCATGACCACTGAGACTGTCCCTATGATTTTCAGTCCTCATTAGCAAATGTCTGATGCAACAATGTATTCTTCTCTTTATCTGACTCCTGTATACATGTACAAGTATGTTCTGAGCAGCATTTGTACATGATTTACTGGTGGTCTCTGCAAAGAAAATGCAAGACCACCATATTAGAAAACCATATTAGGAAAATAAGTTTTAAAATACTCCTTTGGGGGCACCTGGGTGGCTCAGTTGGTTAAGCATCTGCCTTCAGCTCAGGTCATGATCGGAACACTGCGATGGAGCCCTGAGTCAGGCTCCCTGCTCCGTGGGGAGTCTGCCTTTCCCTCTCCTCCTGCCCCTCACCCCTACTTATGCTCTCAGGCATGTGCACGCACTCTCTCTTTCTCTCAGATAAATAAATAAAATCTTTAAAATAAAATAAAATACTCTTTTCTTTCAACCAGGTCACAAAAATGCAATACAATTTTGGTCTATTTGGCTTTGCTTTTTAGCTTATGTAGCTAGGATTTTTTCAAGTCACAGTTTAAATCGGACAAAAAGGGGGGGAGAAGCCAAAAGTAAGTCTTCCTAGCTACTCCCATAGGATTGTAAGCTTTGTTGAGCAAAGCTTTTTCTCTTTATTCTTGTCTAATTAAGTCCTGTAAGATGTGACTCTGAGTTATTAAGATACGAAAGATCAGAATCTAAATACCAAATACTTCATAACGATGTATTTCTGTCATATTAGGAAAATAAAGACCCTGTGTTCACCATGAATGGCACTCAAGCTCCCACCAAGAGAATACCTGGGCCATCACCACAGTACCTCAGCAGGCGTACCCAGTTCCATTCTTACTTCCCCTTCCTTGCCAGAAAGGAAAGTATAAAAAGTATAAAAGTATAAAAATCACTTATACTCGCAGTTTGTTCTGAAGCTCAACTTGCCTGTTGATACGTTCATTTTCATGCTTTTCTTTAAATCTCAATCTACCCTTACCATCCCCTCGCAGAGAGGCACATTAACATGGAGAATCGAAGATTAAAAAGCCTGGTGGTCGGTATTCAGGAGGGCACGTATTGCATGGAACACTGGGTGTGGTGCATAAACAGTGAATTTTGAAACACAGGAATTAAATTTAATTAAGATTTTAAAATGTAGGAATATGAAAAAACAAAATAAAAAGTCAAAAAAAATTTTTTTGGCCGCTAAGATGATTTTTACAGGTGAGATATCTTTTCCATTTCTCTTCATAGAACCATCCAGTGCTGAATAGATAATAAACAGAAACCAAACAAGACACCAAAAAAGAGGCCCAGTGCTAATCAAGAGTGTTTGAATGTAATCTTTACCCAACTAACATTCAAACGTGGTTTTTTTAAGAAAAAAAGTCAAACCATGTGGTTTTATTTAAGATTTGCTGTAATACCCTAATGTTTAATCTTTTGTTCTGTATTTCTTTTGATATTAACAAATAAACAATTCATAGGTTCATAATTTTCCAGCAAATCACAATGAAATTAGTGACATTTTGGAATTATTTGGGGGAAATATTTGCTTGGAGTGGAAGTTTCACAAAGAAGGTTGTGTTCTATTGTTGTTGTTGTTGTTGTTTTCCCATGATATTAAAAAAAAAAAAAATACTATCCCCAGAAATGTCTTATTGGAAAAAAAAAATCATTTTTCAAACACTTATTTGTGAGATTTGAAAAAACATCAAATAGGTGCTCATGAACATTTCTATACTAACCCATGTTTGGATTTTGTTTTTAGAAACAACTTAGCAAAACCTATATTCTGCTCGCTCAGGATGATCACAACCTATCCTGGACAAAGAAAGAACATAGAAATTTCAGTAATTTCCATTCCTATTAATCTTTTAGAGATTCATTAAAAACTGTGTGGTCTTTCCCTATCAAGATTCTGGTGACATTTTAAAAAGAAGTAGAAAAGAAAATAATCCTAAAGTTTATAGGAAATCAAAGCAATCCTGAGAAAACAAGAAGCATCACACTTACTGATTTCAAGCTATTCTGCAAAGCTATAGTAATTAAAACAAGATGGTATTGGCATAAAAATAGACCAAAACGTCAACAGAATACAATCAAATAGAATCAAATGCTCAAGTAGATCTAAGCATCTATAGTCAGCTATTACCTGACAAGAAAATCAAGAACAATCTTATGGAGAAAAAACACTGTTTAATAAATGGTGCTGGAAAAATTGACATAAAAGAAGGAAGCTAAACCCCTATCTTATACCACTTACAAAAATTAACCCAAAATGTAAGACCCGAGACCATGAAACTCCTATAAAAAACATAGGGATAGGCTGACACAGCTCTTAGCTATATATTTTTTTTTCTATAGGATACCTAAAGTACAAGCAATCCAACAAAAAAATAATTAAGTGGGACTCTAACAGAGTAAAAAGCTTCTGCACAGCAGATCAATCAACCAACCAAGTGGGAACACTTGGAACCTACGGAACAAGGAAAAAGTATTTTCCAGTCGTAAATCTGGTAAGGAGTTTATATCCAAAATACAGACCTCAACAACTCAATAGCAAACACACACACACACACACACACACACACACAAATACCCACAAATAACACAATTAAAAATAGACAAAATGTCTGAAGGACATGTTTTTCCACAACAAGATACATGAAACAAGTGTTTGATAAGATGTTCAACTAGCCATTAAGAAAATGTAAATCAAATGGGATGCTTTGCCCAGGCAAGAACAATGAGAGCAAAAATAACCAACTGGAACTAGATCAAACCAAAAAACTTTTTGCCCAGTGAGGAAAATCACCAGTGAAATGAAAAGGCAACCTATCGAAAGGGAGAAGGTATTTATAAATAATGCATGGGATAAAGGGGTTTTTATTCAAAAGTATAAGAACTCGTACAGTGCAACACCAAAAACGAAAACAAATAGTCCAATCAAAGTAAATAAATAAATAAACAGGGGTGCCTGGGTGGCTCAGTAGTTTAAGCCGCTGCCTTCAGCTCAGGTCATGATCTCAGGGTCCTGGGATTGAGCCCCACATTGGGCTCTCTGCTCAGCAGGGAGCCTGCTTCCCCCTCTCTCTTTGTCGGCCTTTCTGCCTACTTGTGATCTCTCTGTCAAATAAATACATAAAATTTAAAAATAAATAAATAAATAAACAAAAACACACAAAACAAGCAGAGGATGTGAATAGACATTTTTCCTAAGAAGATACACAGATGGTTAAAAGACACATGAAAAAGATGCCCAGCATCCCTAATTATCAGGGAAAGGCAAATCCTAACCACAGTGAGATATCACCTAATGCCTGTCTGAATGATCATCAGCAAAAAGACAAGAGATAACCAGTCCTGGTGAAGATGTCAAGAAAGAGGCAACCTCTGCGTACTGTAGGTGGTGAGATTGTAGATCGGTTCTGCTGCTGTAGACTATGGAGTATGGAGGATCCTCAGAAAATTAGAAATAGAACTACCACCTGATCCAACAATTCCACTTCTGGGAACACATCCAAAGCAAGCAAAACCAGACACTTGAAAATTGTCTTCACTCCTATGTTCATAAGCAGTATTATTTACAAGAGCCAACACATGGATACGTACTTCATGTCCAACAGATGCACAGATAAAGTTGTGATACCTAAGTATATACACATATACAATGGCATAGTATTTGACTATTTAAAAAAAAAATACAAGGACATCTTACGATTTCCATCACCATGGATGACTCCTGAAATCATTATGCTCAGTGAAATAAGAAGTCAGACAGAGGAAGGCAAATACTGTATGATCTCATTCATATGTGTTGCCAAAAACCAATAAACCAGGGTGCCTGGGTGGCACCATCAGTTAAGGGTCTTCCTTCGGCTCAGGTCATGGTCTCAAGGTCCAGGGATGGAGCCCCGCACTGGGTTTCTTGCTCAGTGGGGGATTTGCTTCTCCCACTCTGTCTGACCCTTCTCCCCACTTATTCATTCTCTCTCCCATCTCTAAAAAAAAAAAAAAAATTTAATTAATTTAAATAAATAAATAAATAGTGCACCTGGGTGGTTCTGTCAATAAAGCATCCAACTTGATTTCAGCTCAGATCATGATCTCACAATGGTGGGATTGTGCTCCACATTGAGCTCCATGCTCAAGATGGAGTCTGCTTGACCCTCTCCCTCTGCTCCTCCCCATCACTCTCTCCCTCTCTAATGAATAAATAAATAAAATCTTAAAAAAAAAAAAACTAACAAACCAACAGAAAAACTCAAAAAAAAAAAAAGAGAGATGAACGTGCAGTTCCAGAGGTAGGAGCCACAGCAAAGGGGGATTGGAAAAAGCAGGCAAAGCATACACACTTTCTAGTTACAAGATGGTAAGTACTAGGGATGTAATGAAGAGCATGACGGCCAGGACTAACACTGTTGTACAAACACAGGCAAGTCCCTTAAAGAGTAAATCCTCACCGTTCTCATCACAAGGGGAAAAAAATGTTTTTCTCTTCCTTTTTTGGCATTCTTTTTTTTTATTTTATCTCTAGGAGATGGTGGATATCAACTAAATCTATTACAGTAGTTATTTCATAATAAATGTAAGTCAACCATTATGCTCTATGCTTTATACTTTTATGATGATGCCTATCAATTATGTCTCAATACAAGTGGAAAAATTAAAACACCTGTTTTAAAGATATTTATGAAAATGTGACTTGCAGGGCGCCTGGGTGGCTCAGTGGGTTGAGCCTCTGCCTTTGGCTCAGGTCATGATCTCAGGGTCCTGGGATCGAGTCCCGCATCGGGCTCTCTGCTCAGCAAGGAACCTGCTTCCTCCTCTTTTTCTCTCTGCCTGCCTCTCTGCCTACTTGTGATCTCTCTCTGTCAAATAAATAAATAAAATTAAGAAAAAAAAGAAAGGGAAAATGTGACTTATAGGATATACTAAGGAAAGTATTTGATCAAGTGATTTAAGAGACAGCTCTTCTACACTCCCTTGAAAAAGTATAAAAAAGAAAGCATGTAAAAAAGAAGCTGGAGGGGAGGTGGGTGGGGGACGGGCATTAAGGAGGGCTTGTGACGTGATGAGCACTGGGTGTTACATGCAACTGATGAATCCCTAAATTCTGCCCCTGAAACTAATAACATACTCTGTGTTAACTAAATTGAATTTAAATAAAGAATTTTTTTTAAAGATTTTTATGGGGCACCTGGGTGGCTCAGTGGGTTAAAGCCTCTGCCTTCATTCAGGTCATGATCCCAGGGTCCTGGGATTGAGCCCCGCATTGGGCTCTCTGCTCAGCGGGGAGCCTGCTTCCCCCCCCCGCCCCCGCCTCTGCCTGCCTCTCTGCCTACTTGTGATCACTGTCTGTCAAATAAATTTAAAAAAAAAAACCTTTTAAATAAATAAATAAAAATAAAAAAGATGTTGATGAATGTTAAAAAAAAAAGTGTAATCCAGTAGAATCTATAATACTGATTAACTCAAGATATGGAGCAGAAATGGTAGAAAAGTTGAGTGAGGAGGTAAAGACATCAAGAAAGGGAGAGCAAGAGGAGACTGAGAATGCACCAGGAAAAAGGCACAAGAGAGAAAAATCAGGCCAAGATGGAGCCAAGTTCAAAACTTGTGGAGTACTACTTCACCCATCATCTGACAAGATGCAACACTCCAAGGAACAGCCCACAGTATTTTTAGAAAAATATGACACGGAGGTCACCTTGGTGGCTATGTTAGCTGAGCATGTGCCTTTGGCTCAGGTCATGATCTCAAGGTTCTGGGATCCAGCCCTGCATCAGGCTCCCGATTCAGCAGGAAGTCTGTCCCTCTGCTCTTCCCCTCTCCCTGCCTGTGTGCTTGCTCTCTCTCTCTCTCGGTCCTAGAATAAATTGTTTAAATATTTTTAAAAATAAGAAAAATAACATGACATGAATATATGAATACATATAACATACATCATCATGCAAGTAAGATTGGAACATGGAGGATGCAGTATATCTTGCCACAGGGAACCAATGGATCTAGTGGGCTTGAAATATTTTCTATCAATGTAATCAGTTATTAAAGAGAATTATTAACTCAGTTCCCTGAATTCAGCCTTTCATTTTCATGAGGTGAACAGTGGGAGAGTAAAGATGACTGTCTTTCTGTTCTATTTTAGCCCCTTTTGTCTGTAGATTCCTTCTCTTGGGGGGATTTGAGTATTTACATAAATGAAGATACAGAGAATTAAAGGTAAGTATGTGTATACACATATAGAACAACCTAAGAATTACCAAGATATACTTGAGGATAATGAGCAGCTCTCTCAATGCTTCCACAGTAAAGATGCAAAGTTTCTGAGAGAAAGCCTCTCATAGTGTTAGTGCGATCAAATACTAAGTATAAAGGAATGCACAGGGAGAACTAGGCCAAGGAGACAATCATTTCATAATCATATGTGCTTTACTGACTAGAGCAGAAGGCCCAAGTAGGCTAATAATGTGAACATGATAGGAGACATCTGTTGTTTGTGACTGTCCAGAATTCCATTTCTCTCATTTCTCTAATAGCCTTGTGATTTTCCTAAGGACAAACCCCCACTTCCACTTCTAATCAATATGGTTTGGGTAAGATTAAGTCTCCAACAGGGAGCATGTGTCTTGGGCCTGGCCAGTGAGCATATCACAATCCCATAACCCCAGAGATTAGTTTAGGGATGAGCATGTGACTGAAACCAGCCCATCAAAATAACAAAAAGAACTATGGGCAAAATTTGGGGAAAGTTACTCTCTTTCATCTGGTTCTACTGAGCTTGTACAGCATAAACCTAGAGCTACCAGGGATAAACTCTGCCACTACATGGGAGCAACCTGCTTGGATAAAGTTGCCAATACAAATAAGAGCAACAGCCATGCACAGAAAGAGAAAGTTTCTTGATAACCTTGAACACCCTGGATCCAACTATGCCTGAATTCCAATAGCCCTGAGATCTTTCAGTTATGTGAGCTGATCAACTCCCTTTCCTGCTAAAGCCATTTTCAGGTGGGAGGACCAAGATGGCAGAGGAGTTGGAGACCTTAACTTCATCAGGACCCAGGAATTCAGCTACATATTTATCAAACCATTCGGAACAACTACAGACTCAATAGGAGATCAAAGAGAAGAAGAGCAACAATTCTAGGAACAGAAAAGCAACCATTTTCTGGAAGGTTTAAGACATGTGGAGAAAGGAAAAGAAGACAGACGCTCCTGGCAAGCAATAGAGATAGGGAGCACAAAACTTTTATAAGTCTGCTCTGCTGAGGGTCATCTGTCCAGAGGCTAAGTGGGGGTGGAGCCCTCACGGGGACAGTGTGGTCTCCAGGGCCCATGGGGTCACAGAAAGATGGGGGTGTCTGAGTGTGGCAGAACTGCCAGGTATCCAAGCAGGGAAGCCAGCTGCAGACACAGAGCTGAGGGAGGACTCTCAGCTTGGGTTTACCTTAAACTGTGATCCCTGGGACAGTCACACCACTACTCTTTGAGCAGGGACCCCACAAGTGGCAGATCTGGGAGACTCACCTTCCTCCGGGGAGGAGTGCCGGAATGCACAGCAAGAATCTGCTGGGTTTGGAGATTCCAAACGGGGCCAAGCATCAGAGACAGAAACACTCGGTCACAGGCCAGGTGAGCTCGGAGCACGGCTGGAGACCAGGGAGACAGGAGGGAGTGACTGCTTTTCTCCAAGGGTGCTGAGAAGTGGGGCCCCGAGCTCTCGGCTCCTCCGAGCTGGAGATTGGGAGGCCGCCATCTTCATTCCTGGCTTCCAGAGCTCTACGGAAAGCGTTCAGAGAACAAAAGGTCCCCAGAGCGAACCTGAGATTACTTAGCCCGGCCCCTGGCAAGAGCAGTGCAATTCCGCCTCGGGCAAAGACATTTGAGAATCAGGTCAACAGGCCCCTCCCGCAGATCAGCAAGAACAGCCAGCCAAGACAAAATTCTCCGATCAATAACTGCAAAACTTCAGAGGTATGGGAATACGGCACATAGAATTCATTGCTTTTCCCCCTTGATTCTTTAGCCTTTCAAAGTTAAGTTTTTTTAGGGTGCCTGGGTGGCTCAGTTGGTTAAGTGACTCTTTGAGCTCAGAGCTCAAGTCATGATCCTGGAGTCCCAGGATCCAGTCCCCCATCGGGCTTCCTGCTTCTCCCTCTAACCCTGTCCCTTCTCACAATCTCTCTTAAATAAATAAATAAAACATTTTTTTAAAAAGTTAAATTTTTAAATTTTATTTTTTCTTATTCTATTTTTATTTTTCCTCTTTCCTATTTTAACCTTTTTAACTATCTTATCAGTACTTCTTAAAAAATCTTTTTAAATTTTCATTGTTAGAGCCATATTCTATCCCCTCATTGTATTTAACCTTATTTTTTGTACGCATGAAAGTTTTTCCTTTCTTTAAAATTTGGGGATACGGATTCTTCTAACAGATCAAATATACCCTATATCTGGCATATGGCTTTATTCTAGTCTCCAGCTTGATCACATTCCTTTTTTATTTTTTCAACCAACTTCTTATCATTTCCTTTTTTAGAATCTTTTTAATTTTCATCTTTATAGTCCTATTCCATCCCATCATTGGGTTTACCCTTATTTTTGTATATATATATTTTGTATATGTATTTATGTATATATACAGTGTGTGTATACATATGTTTTGAGTATATAGATAGATAGATAGATAGATATAGTATATGTATAAGTTTTTGTTTTTTCATAATTTTAGGAGGCAGTTTCTTCTAACAGACCAAAATACACCCAAAAATCAAGTGTGTGGCTCTGTTCTATTGAGCACTCTAAAAAAAAAAGTGGATATATATATATATATATATATATATATATGTATTTATATATATATATGTATTTATATATATATGTAATATTTTATATATATAGCTATATTATACACACACACACTTTTTTCCCCCTTTTTTCTCCCCTCAGTTTTGGGTCTCTTCTGATTTAGTTAGTGTATATTGTTCCGGGGTTGTTGCTACCTTTTTAGTATTTTATTCTCTCATTCATCTATTCTCTGGATAAAATGACAAAGCGGAAAAACCTAAAAAAAAAAAAAAAAAAAGAACAAAAGGCAGTACCAATGGCTAGGGACCTAATCAATATGGACATTAGTAAGATGTCAGAACTCGAGTTCAGAAAGATGATTATAAAGATGCTACCCAGGGGACGCCTGGGTGGCTCAGTTGGTTAAGCAGCTGCCTTCGGCTCAGGTCATGATCCCAGCATCCTGGGATCGAGTCCCGCATCAGGCTCCTTGCTCAGCAGGGAGCCTGCTCCTCCCTCTGCCTCTGCCTGCCATTCTGTCTGCCTGTGTTCGCTCCCCCACCCCCGATAAATAAATAAAATTTAAAAAAAAAAAAAAAAAGATGCTACCCGGGCATGAAAAAACTCATAGAAGATACTAGAGAATGCCTTTCTGGAGAAATAAAAGAACTAAAATTTAACCAAGTTGAAATTTAAAAAGCTGTTAATGAGGTGCAATAAAAAGTGGGGTCTCTTACTGCTAGGATAAATGAGGCAGAAGAGAGAATTAGTGATATAGAAGACCAAATGATGGAGAATAAAGAAGCTGAGCAAAGAAGAGACAAACAACTACTGAACCACAAGGGAGGAATTCGAGAGATAAGTGATACCATAAGACCAAACATTAGAAAAATTGGGATTCCAGAAGAAAAAAGAGAGAAGGGAGCACAAAGTATACTGGAGAGAATTATTGCAGAGAATTTCCCTAATATGCCAAAGGGAACAAGCATCAAAATCCAGAAGGTGCAGAGAACCCCCCTCAAAATCAATAAAAATAGTTTTTTTTTAATTAGTATTACTATCATCTAATAGTAAAACTTACAAGTCTTAGTGACAAAGAGAAAATCCTGAAAGCAGCTTGGGACAGTCTAGAAGACTGTTGGACTATTGAACTCTGGAAGTCTCTTGGAAATCTGTAACATACAATGGTAGAAATCTTAGATTGGCAGCAGATTTATCCACAGAGACCTGGCAGACCAGAAAGGACTGGCATGCTATATTCAGAGCACTAAATGAGAAAAACATGCAGCCAAGAATACTGTATCCAGCCAGGCTATCATTGAAAATAGAAGGAGAGATAAAAAGCTTCCAGGACAAATAAAAACTGAAAGAATTTGCAAACACCAAACCAGCTCTACAGGAAATATTGAAAGGGATCCTCTAAGCAGAGAGCCTAAAAGTAGCAGACCAGAAAGGAACAGAGACAATATACAGTAATAGTCACCTTACAAGCAATACACTGGCACAAAATTCATATCTTTCAATAGTTACCCTGAATGGAAATGGGCTAAATGCCCCAATCAAAAGACACAGAGTATCAGAATGGATAAAAAAACAAGACTCATCTATATGCTCATCTATATGCTGTCTACAAGAAACTTACTTTAGACCCAAAGACACCTCCAGATTTAAAGTGAGGGGGGTGGAAAACCATTTACCATGCTAATGGACATCAAAAGAAAGTGGGGTGACAATCCTTATATCGGATAAGTTAGATTTTAAGTCAAAGACTATAATAAGAGATGAGGAAGGACACTACATCATACTCAAAGTGTCTGTCCAACAAGATCTAACAATTTTAAATATCTATGGCCCTAACATGGGAGTAGCCAGTTATATAAACCAATTAATAACAAAATCAAAGAAACACATTGACAATAATACAATAATAGTAGGAGACGTTAACACTTCCCTCACTGAAAGGGACAGGTCATCCAAGCAAAAGATCAACAAGGAAATAAAGGCCTTAAATGACACACTGGACCAGATGGACATCACAGATATATTCAGAACATTCCATCCCAAAGCAACAGAATACACATTCTCTCTAGTGCACATGGAACATTCTCCAGAATAGATCACTTCCTGGATCTCATTTTTTATATTTTTATTTTTTTTAAGATTTTATTTATTTATTTAACAGACAGAAATCACAAGTAGGCAGAGAAAGAGGAGGAAGCAGGCTCCCCGCCAAGCAGAGAGCCCGATGCGGGGCTCGATCCCAGGACCCCTCGATCATGACCTGAGCCGAAGGCAGAGGATTTAACCACTGAGCCACCCAGGTGCCCCATGGATCTCATTTTTTAAAGGAATATGTATTTTTAAGTTTAGAGGGGAAAAAAACCTTGACATAATTACCTCTGGGAAACTGATCGAAGAGGAGGATTTAACTTTACTGTATTTATGTTATAATGAATATGGGCCACAAGTATTTTAAAAGAAATACAAATCTGAAAGAAAAAAAAATATGTGTTTATCAAATGCCTGATACTCTCGCGTTCTTCACCCTCCCCTCATTCCGGCATCATCTAGCCCTACCTTTGTACTTCATGTACACACTCGTTCATCTTGAGCTTAACAATACCACAGAATTTCAGGGAAGGGAACATGTTATTCCAATTAGGAGTCAAATTATATAACAAAATAAACTCCAAACTCCTCAACCTTAGAGACTGAGGCATCCACAATTTTGTTCTCAACTATCAACACATTTTTTCCCCCAGATTTTTATATGCTTGATTCCAAAACTGCATCTGTTCCTGGAACTATAGCCTGGTTTTGCTTCTTCGCTTTGTTTTCCCTGCATCTGGATAGCTTATGCATTTCTTTTCATGGAATTCATGAACTCAGGTTGACCCCCAAGTCCACACACACTGCCCATACTTTGAGATCAACGCAGCCACCATGTTTCCCTTCAGCAGGAGTCTTATAGCACTGTATCTGCTCTTTGCCTTTGTCACTTTTGTTAAAAAGATTTTATTTATTTATTTGACAGAGATCACAAGTAAACAGAGAGGCAGACAGAGGTGGAGGAGGAAGCAGGCTCCCTGCTGAGGAGAGAGCCCGATGCGGGGCTCGATCCCAGAACCCTGAGACCATGACCTGAGCCAAAGGCAGAGGCTTAACCCACTGAGCCACCCAGGCGCCCCTTGCCTCTGTCACTTTTGACATAGTATCTTTGCAAAATTCTCTTAAGTATTACTGGGTATTTTGAATAGCTAATTCATACAATTCACAGTTCAAATGTACTTAAAACCACAATGAATGATATCTCTCTCTCTCCAGCCACCCTTTTCCCTCATCCTTCTGTCAACCACTGATTGGTTTTCTTGTGATCCTTTTCAGGATGCCCGTTATTTTGCCTCTCTTTCACATAAATCACGAAGGAGTACACACACTGCTCCAGACTTGGCACTTCATGCATTTACTCATTCAACCGTGAAGATCTACAAGTGGCTATTATATCCTGGCAACTCTTCTAGGCAGTGGAGAAACAGAAATAAAGAAGTCCTACCCTCATGGAAGTAACATTCTTAGAAAAGACACAGACCAACAACAAAATCACTACGGTACATAGTAGAGCTAAGAATGGACTATAAAATAACCGTAAGAGGAAAGCAGGACAGGAAAATATTATGGAGGTTCACCTTTTAGATAGGGTTGCCTCCAAAATCCTCACTGAAAAGATACTCTTTAATACTGAGGACAACTAAGGTATTAACCATGGGGCTCTCGGGGCAATAGCCTTTTAGACAGAGGGACCAAATGCAAAGACCCTAATGGGATTCTGTCCAGTGGGTTCTAGAGATAGCAAAATGTCTACTACGGTTGTAACCGAGTGAATGAGTGACCTGCCAGCATTTTAAGTATTTGTATTCATCTTTTGGTTATTCCAGATGAAAAGGTCAGGGGCCCTGGGTGGCTCAGTCAATGAAGCATCTCTGTTGGCTCAGGTCACAATCGTGGGGTCCTAGAACTGAGTCCTGCATCGGGCTCCCTGCTCAGTGGGAAACCTGCTTCTCCCTCTCCCTCTGCTCCTCCCCCCACTTGTGTGTGCTCTCTTCTTTCTCTCTGAGATAAATAAATAAGTTAATTAAATAAAATATTAGGGGCACCTGGGTGGCTCAGTCGTTAAGCCTCTGCCTTCGCCTCAGGTCATGATCTCGGGGTCCTGGGATCGAGCCCCACAATGGGCTCTCTGCTCAGCAGAGAGCCTGCTTCCTCCTCTCTGCCTCTCTGCCTACTTCTGATTTCTCTCTTTGTTGAGTAAATAAATAAAATCTTTTTTAAAATAAATAAATAGAATTCAAGAAAAAAAAAAAACTAATCACCTATCTTCGTAAGATTAGTATGCATGGTTCACCTTAGTTTCTTGTAGTACTTAACTATGTTTCATGAATAGTAACTGCTCGAGAGCTGCTGCATGGTGAGTGGGTCCATACATGACGGAGTGCACACACAAATTATGTGCATGTAAATGATCTAAGGCCAGTGGTATTTACTAATTAAGGGCCTTTCATGTGCCCCTTCCTCAGTGAACTACACTATTCTCCCACATACCCATGTGACCCTCAGCTTTCTGAGACTCTCACTCGTATGGCACTGCTCAGCGGGGCCTCCTTTGGTCTTACAGATTAATCAAACAACCAAAGTAAGCAAAGAAAGACCACAAGGCTGCTTAATCCCTCTTTGCTTCTGAACCAAAGAACATGGGCTTCGCTGCCTACTCCCCTGGCTAGCCGGTCTGGAGGAAGAAGGTACATGTGAAAACCCACATGGCACAAATTCTCCTCCTTCCATCCCGAAGGTCATGCAGATGCATTTCAGCCGTTATTGGCAACTGTAGAATATATATTAGGTGCTGGGATTGTAGCTCTAATATCCTGACAGGCAAGCTCCAATTTTCTCGAATACAGACCTGTCGTCTCAAGACAAATAAAGGCGCTTGGAGATATTTCTCAGAGTGAACTGAAGGAGGTAAATACACCCAAATTCTCCAATTTGTCTCTGAGCCGCCACATGCATGCGTTTTGAGCTCCTCTAACGAGACTTGCACCTATTAAACTGAGTTAAGCTAAGTCTCTCTCCAGATGAAATTTCAGGAGAAGGAACAACTACTATATTTAAAAACCAGAAAGATGATGTGCGAAGAATGTAGAATTCTTAATAAAAACCTGAATTCCAATATCCCTGGGCTAGGTCTCCCCCCAACAAGCGAAGTTCGCTCTCATTCACTGATTTGCTGCCAAATCTGACTCTATCTTATTGAAGTGGATGCTTCGTGAAACAAAGATCTACATTCTGAAAATTGTTTTCTGCGCAATGCGCAGTAAGGAAGCTTGTTCCATAAGCACATCTGGTCCCATCTCAGCACACTGCAAGGAGAATCTAGATGCTATCACCGTGCCCCAGCATGGAAACTTGCAGGAAAAGGCTGCCTCACTACACACACTCAAGGACAGCTCGTGTCAGTATTTTCAAAGCCCGTAAAGCCATCACGTTATCCTTGCATGCATATTATACTGTTCTTCTTGTTTCTCGTCAAGGCATAGACGAGTTCTGACAACACAGCTCCAGTTTCTTCAGGATGTCTCGAGGACCATGTATCATTGTTCAACAGATGCTACAAAATCACTCATTGATCTCCCAGGCATTGAGTACCTAGAAGAAAGCCAAAACCTTGCATGGTGTTGCACATTTTTAAATCGCTAGTTTCCATAACTGTTTACAGGCTCTTCCATTTTACCACCCTAAAAAGTCTATTTCTCAATCGTTAAACCTTGTGTGAGGAAAATTATGGGCTAACAACTTCAGCGTAAGAGTCCTCCGTATACTCTGAAGACTGTCGCATACTCCAATCCTTTTGAGATCTCTTTTGTGACTGGAAGCTGTCTCCAGTGTCTCCTGTGTTTACGCTGAAGACAGGTACACAGCCTGGGCTAACACTGTGCATTTTTAAATATTTTATTCATTGCAAGGACTTTGACCTAAAACACTGAAGTGGATCTTGGACCTGTGGAAGAAATGTGTGTGCGGCTACAGGTGTACAAGTCATTTGCAACAAGAAAATAATTTGCAGACAACATTGAAATGATCAGAGAAGAAAATGCAGTCTGTGACTTTTTTTAAAAAAAGATTTTTTATATTTATTCATTTATTTGGGAAGGTGGGAGAGAGCATAAGTTGGCAGTGGGAGAAGGGGAAGGAGGGAAGGGAGAAGCAGGCTTCCTACTGAGCAGGGAGAACTACATGGGGTTGGACACAGGGCTTGATCCCAGGACCCTGGGACCATGCCCTGAGCCGAAAGCAGACGCTTAACCAACTGAGCCACCTAGGCTCCCCCAAAATCTGTGACTTTATGGAGGGGTAAATGACTAGTTCTGAAGAATAAAGTAGTTTTTTAGGTTCAGTGGGTAAATAAGCAAAATGTTTAGTAGCAGGAAACATTGAAAGTTTTAAAATTTTGTCTATGTTTTCAGCTGTTAAGAGATTTGTCATCTTCTCTTACTCTTTCAACTGTAAAAGTTTCAGCAACGCAACTGTTTTTGTCAGATATTAATTATACAACTGACAAGTACTCATTCAGATGGCCAAAAGTCATGAAATTAAGAAGAAGTCTTCTTATAATTTCTAATACATCTAGTTACAGAATATAGTTTTCAGATTAGTTATTTTCATAAAATCATTATTAACATGTGAATTACCACATAAAAATGAAACTAAATAAACAGGATAAATATTCTAGGTTCAATTTCTTTAAATAAGTTCAGTACCTTTTCCCAATATCCTATCTACAAAAGTCTATAATAACCTCATAAAGATTAGGGTTCAATAATGTAAACATACATCAGGTGAGCTGCCCATAGCACGTCAGCTAGTAGCATTTGCTAGATGCTCAGTTAATGCAGGGTTTTAAGACCACAGCAAGTTCCTTATGTTTTTGTCATTTTACTATCCTGGAAGCACAGGTTAGCACCAGATACTGGATGATTTCTGGGAGTGGAGCAGTGAACAAGAGTGAGAAGGTCATAGCTCTCAAGGAGTTCACATTCTAGTGAGAAAGGCAGACAGTGAAAGAGTACGGAAAGAGGCCAACAAGGTAATTTTGTGGGGGAATGAAAGCTATGAAGAAAATAAAAGAAGGTACTGAACTATAGATATAATAAAGGGGCTCATGGTACTTTAGATCCAAAGATCACAGAAGGTGACATTTGAACAGATACCTGTAAGATAAGGAGCCAGCCAAGGAAAGACAGAGAGGCCAGAACATTCTAGAAATAACAAGTATAAGTGAATGGGACTTGGTGCAAACTTAAGATATTCAAAGAAAGTAACTGAGCAATCTCCAGTTTTGACTATAATGGTATAATGACTATCAGACTTAAAATTCCCACTGTAGGAAAGTATAGAAGTGAGTGAAACTGGGGCATCTGGGTGGCTCAGTCCGTGAAGCAACAGACTCTTGGGATCGAGTCCTGGGTTGGAACCCTTCGATGGGTAAGGAGCCTGTTTTGAATTCTCCGTGTCCCTTGCCTTACATTTGTCTCTCTCTTAAAAAAAGATGTTATTACTATTATTATAGTAAGCATGTAAATAAATAAATAAATAAAAGTGGGTGAAACTGTAATAGTTTTCAGTCACTGCACCATGGGATCCCGGAAAGCTGGAAGCCACATGCGCAGTGCTCCGTATTCATCGGGAGTCACGGTCCAAATCCTAACACCAAGAAGAGGCACTCCAACAGCCAAGAATGGTCTGGCTAGGCAGAGAACATCGAGTCAGAGTTCATGGCTACTGAAACGGCTAGAACTTGTGAGAGAGGAAACTGAAGAGCAAGAAACTACACAGAAATATGCGCAAGGGTCCCCTGAAGTCTCAGGCTAAAGACTCACTGGGCTATGCATACACGTGCCATACTCTGCATGGCATGGCACCAAACAATTATGGCGTTGTGGAGCTTTCAAGAGAGATTCTAGACAGTTCCTAGTGCTCCAAAGTGTGGGAGTGTTGATCAGCCACCGTGGGAAAACCTTACTGAACATGACACACATTTAACTGAGATCTCAGTAAGGACAGAGCACGTGAAAGGAGTTACTCGAGAACTGCCTTAGAAAAGCCAGAATCAACCCTGGACAAGCACAAGTTGAGCCTCCCCTAAGTCTACAGCCAACCAGAACAAGACTCAGCCCCTATTAAGTCAACAGGGCACAAATCAAGATTTTCAAAAATGTAGCCTCTACTACAAACAGCGTATGGTTCCAAGAATGAAATTATGAGACAAAGAGGCAGAAATGTGACCTCAAACTGGAGGGAAAGGATCAGTCTGAGGAAACTCTTGTGAAGATGACACAGATGTTGAAGTGAGCAGGTAAAGGCACTTTTCTTTTTATAAAGATTTTTATTTATTTGGGCGCCTGGGTGGCTCAGTGAGTTAAAGCCTCTGCCTTCAGCTCAGATCATGATCTCAGGGTCCTGGGATGGAGCAGGGAGCCTTCTTCCTTCTCTCTCTCTGCCTGCCTCTCTGCCTGCTTGTGATCGCTCTCTGTTAAACAAATAAATAAAATCTTTTTTTAAAAATCCTTAAAAAATTTGTTTTTTGTTTAAGATTTATTTATTTATTGAATATATATATAGAGAGTAGGCAGAGCAACAGGCAGGGGGAGGGGGAAGCAGGCTCCCCGCTGAGCGGAGAGCCCAATGCTGGGCTTGATCCCAGGACCCCAAGCCAAAGGCAGAGGCTTATCCCACTGAGCCACCCAGGTGCCCCATGATTTTATTTATTTATTTGAGAGAGAGAGAGTCAGAAGGAGAGAGCATAAGAGGGGAGGTCAGAGGGAGAAGGAGACTCCCTATGAAGCTGGGGGCCTGATGTGGGACTCGATACCGGACTCCGGGATCATGACCTGAGCTGAAGGCCATCACTTAACCAACTGAGCCACCCAGGTGCCCTAAAGGCACTTTTAACAACTAAGTGTGTTCAGCAGCACCTGGGTGGCTCAGTCCCTTCAGTGTCGGACTCTTGATTTGGGCTCGGGTCATGATCTCAGCAAGGATGTTCAGCCCTCATGGGTTCCGGGCTCCGCGGGGAGTCCGTTTGGGATTCTTTTCCTCATCCTCTTTCTCTGCCCCCCCCCCAGCCCCATGCATGTGCTCTCTCAAATAATAAAAAAGAAAACCATGTTCAAGGATTTAAAAAAAGAGACACACTAAAGGAACAGCTAAGGGATTGCAGGGAAGACCTAGAAATTATCTTTGAAAAATAACAAATGCAAATTCTAAAACTTAAGATTTAAGAGAATTTTCCTTTTAGGTATTTTAAATGTGACCAAAGACACCAGGAGAAACCACCACTGAAGGTGGAGACACATCAGCAAAAACTCTGCAAACTTAGGTACAGAAAGCAAAAACTCTCCAGGAAAAAAAAAAAAAAAATAGAAAGGGCTTCAGTCACATGAAACACAATTTCCAGTGTTCCAACATACACACAATGAGAATATAGCAGGAGTGAAAGCAAAGAAAAAAAAATTGAACGGAAAAATTCACAAATATGATTTTTAAAAGTATCAATGCAGAGGTACAAAACGCCCCATAAACCAGAAGCCAATTAACCGCAAAGAAGACTACATGGAAATATTTGTTCAGTCGGATGCTGTACGGCGTCCACCGTGTGGTTTTGGTTGATTTTACTGTCTCACTTTGAACAGCTAGAGTTTCTCTGGCTTGCAAGTAAGTTACTTGAAGTATGTTGGATCCTTGGAAGCCTTTTTTATTCTTTAAGAGTCTGGAGCAGTCTTTAGCTGAGAGCTAATATATTCAAACTTTTTAGAATTAGTCTCTGGCAGATGTTTAAATAACACATGGTAACTGTTATTATATCATTACTTGTTCCTTTACAATAACATGTTCTCAGATATTCCCTATTCACATTTAAATAAAGTTTGGTATCAGCCTCTGACACACGAACCGATCATCAACTATGTGGTTACCTCTATTTTTGAGATGGGGAAGAGGAAGATTTAAGTTCTAGAGAGAATGTGCAAAGACTTTAAAAGCACGTTCTGATTACGGCTGAAGTTTTTTAAACCTGTATTCAGATCCTATTGTCCTTCCAGGATTTTGCTTGTGCTTTGGAAAGTACTGTCCACTTCTAATATGAAGCCACCAATTAATTCTGCAATGTATTATGTCCAAATGCATGAAAAGCACAGCACAGCCAAAACCAAATGGATGTAAAGGTAAACAAAATCTGTGGGCTTTTAACAAAAGTCACTTCAAACCCATTGTCTTGGGTTTAGTTTCTTTTTTGATCGTGAGAAAATAGGTTATAATTGTGTTGATTACAAAATGTATGCAGACTGCATGTGGAAAAAAATCAAAACACTTTTGCCGTCTACCCTCTTCCTTTTCTTCTCTCTGACTCTCTACCTTTTCTCCTCCATTCTCTCTTTTCCTCCATGTCTGTACCTACTTTAAAAAATTGCATTGGGGCACCTGGGTGGCTCAGACGGTTAAGCCTCTGCCTTCAGCTCAGGTCATGATCTCAGGGTCCTGGGATCGAGCCCCGCATGGGGGGGTCTCTGCTCAGCGGGGAGCCTGCTTCTCCTCCCTCTCTCTCTCTGCCTGCCTCTCTGCTTACTTGTGATCTCTCTCTCTGTCAAATAAATAAAATATTTTTTTTAAAAATTGCATTATGCTGCACAGAATGTATCTTTTTTTAAGCAACTTTACACAGCATAAAGCCTCAATAACAAAACTCTTCCCTGAGCAGGTGAACAAATTATTGTATATAGATGCACATATATATTATTTAGCCATAAAAAGGAATCAAGAACTAATACATGCTGCAATTTAGACAAGCCTCTAAAGCATCAGATTAAGTGAAATAAGCCAAATACCAAAGTCACACACTATATGATTCCTTTTGAATGAAATAGCCAGAATAGGCTAAGTCCATAGAGACCAAAGATATAACCAAGGCCTGGAGATGGGACAAGGGGACATGAGGACTGATTACTGAAAAGGTACCAAGTGTTCTTCTGGCTGACAAAGGAGTTTACAAACTAGAGGGGTTGGTGGTTACACAGCCTTATGAATGTACTACATGCCACTGAATATTTCACTTTAAAATGGGTCATTGTATAAAAAATAAAAAATTATATTAAAAAAAATGGGTCATTGTAATTCATGTGAATTTCACTTCCATTTCCTAAGTCAGTATCTCAGCAGTTCCGGTTTTCTTTCCAAGGACACCACATCCACGAGTAAAGATAAATTTCTAAGTATTTTATTTACTTATTTGAGAGATTGAATGCACATGAACTGGGAAAGGGGAGAGGGAGAGGGATAAGAAGTGTCCGCTGAGCAGGAAGGCTCCATGCAGGGTTCGATCCTAGGAACCTGGGATCATGATCGAGCAGAAATCAAGATTTGGATCCTTCACCAACTGAGCCGCCCAGGCACCCAGAGGGAAGATACATTTGTAAAAAGCAATGAGGGGGCTGGGCACTCAAGTCACAGATGATAAAACGCCTAACTCCAAATCCTGTCACTAGGCACTGGCTGTTCTGCTGACCAAGAACATCCCACATCACCTAAAGCAGCTTCTTATGACCTAAAGAGTCACCAGAATGGAATGCTGTCCCTCCAGAAATGCATAGACCAGTTTGAAGTTTGTAATATAACAAGCAAATGTCTGAAACATGTACCTCAAAATGTTTACTCTTAATGACGGCGGTTGTTTTTATTGTCAGGTTTTATTTGAAAATCTCGTTTGATGTGGGGACTTTTGTGCACTGCTGTTTGACTTGTGAGAAACTTTAACTCAATCCCACAGAGTCACACCTTTTCCTGTCATTAATATCCCGGTGCCTTCCGGAGCTGGGAGATTGCGGTCATATACCTGTGAACCTTCACTCTCCCCTCCCTGTAGAATAGGAGTCCAGTGAGAATGTTAGTTTGTTAAATCTGAAACCAGTTTTAATGCTAGGTCTGCGCATGCAATCACTTTGTGCATATTTTTGGTTTCCCTCCTTCATTTTCTTGCCCTGTTTTGACCTACTCTGGAGGATTTTCAGAGCATGGCAGCAGCCTCTGTATTTCCATGAGCACCTTGAGCAGTGCTGGGCTCAGTAAAAACAGTAATAATTACTGGCAGAATAGATTCCAACTGCAACAAAAATGGAGTTCATGTTACAATCGAATTCCCGGGTTCTTCAAATACCTAAGTGTGATTCCACAGGGTTTTCTCAGAGAAAACATCCACAGAATCATCAAAATATGTGATGAGACTAAACCACAAATAGAGCCATCTTGGATTTAACCCATTTGCGGCAGTTTTTATGTAGATGCAAAACTAGATCTGGATTCCAAAAAGGAGTAAGGTTATTTTCCAAAAGAAATCTCTGGTTTGTGCCAAGTTTAAACATGGAAAAATCCATTTCACTTCCTAGCAGATATAGGCAGCTGAAAAAGTAATCTCCAGAGGTATGGCTTGTTTCTTTTTTAAAAGAAAAATTCATAGAACTGTAGCAGAGGCCATTATCTCGACCTTCCATTTCAGCAGGATGGTGTGTGTGACACAGGTTGGCCTCTATTTCCCAGTCTCCCTTGCAGTGACACAGGTCACGTGACCCAGTTCTCTCCCAAGGAATTCACATTTAAATGTTTTGCACCACTTCCAGGCAGGGGCTCTGAAGAGTGATCGTGCTTTCCAGCTAGCTGCAAATTTGAAGCAGGTTCTAGCAGGTGACAGTGACACAAATAGAAAAGAACTCAAGATTCCTAAACCACAATGGGGACAACCACCACCTACTAACCACCAACACCATCCTTGGACATGAGCAAGAATTCAACTTCTATTCATTCGGGGATTTGTTACAGCAGTTTAGTCTGTGAGATTTTTTTTTTTTTTTCAAGACCTAAGAAACAGTAACAGGAAGGTTCAGAGACCAATTAGACCTCAGAACTTGGGTCAAAATACAAGTCATTATGAACGACCATTCAATAATAAAAATGACAACACTCAAGCACTAATAATGAACTAATGATTCCAAAAAGTGGATCATTCTATTGGCAACAATGTGGAGGACCCGGACTCCTGAGAGCTGAAGTATTTCTGACTTTAACTAAGCAGTGTAAAATATATAGCATGTTGTTCTGGTTAGCTCAAGAACTCAAATAGTTCTTCTCTTTCCAAAATACTCGCAGAAACACCTAACAATATTTTCTTGGTTCATCTACTAAGAGATCTGCAAAACAAACTGGGTTTGGGCAAGTGCCCATCCAAAGACAGTTATTCGTTCTGGTGAAGTATGTATTTATCTAAAGTGATCCTCATGAGAAGAGAAAATTCTAGGAAGGCCCTTCTGAGGAGCCCAAGCTTCCTGTCAAGTGGTACCACTTCAGTTAAGTGACGTTCCATGACCATTTACAAGTCAGAATTTCATTCTTTGCCCTTTTCTCTCTCTTGTCTCTCCCAGTAGCTATCAGCTCCCCTTTTCTTGTGCCCCCCCCACCACCACTCTCCTCTCCCACCCCTCACACCCATCCAATCTGGTGTCTGCTTGCTGAGCACTTAATTGGGTGCCAATGTTAAGTACTAAGAGAGAGAAAAATAATCAGTCCCCACAAATCCTCCAGAGTATAAGCATAAAGACACTAAAACTCTAATATGACAAAATCTGAGAAAGGCAGAGAGCAACCTTTACATCTTTATTGTTCTATACCATTTATCAAGACTGTAGTATATGGACCACGGCAGTGGGAAAGGGGTAGAAGGGTAGTATATTGGGCAAGAAGAATACTAACCCACTCTCGGTTTTAACTTCAAGACTCCCTAACTAACTCCGAGGGGCACAACTGCTGGGTCCATTAAGGAAAAATAGTTCTCAGTGGTAAAATATATATATATATATATATATATATATATATATATATACTTTTTCAGGATTTGAGGAAAGGAAATAGGGTTGGAGATCCCAGAATTAAGAAGAAAATGCCAATTTCAAAAAACCAAAAGGAGAATGTGCAGGAGTAAGCATAGGAAACACATGTGAGCAGAGTGGAAGGAAGCAGCTCATTAGAGTTAAGAGTCACTGTCACCAGGAAATGATCCTAGTTTGCTACAAAAGACAGCAGAAGATAGATGGATGTTTAAGGAGGATGGGCAAGTCTCTGAGGATAGGGTGCGGTTGAAGTCATCCAGGGGCCATTTTCAGAGAAAAGAAAATACAGTCACTATAAAAATTTAAAAGTCTGTGTTATTTGTTTCTTGTAGGAATGTCTAAGTCATCCACATCAGAATAATTTAAAATATGGATTCCACAGGCAGAGTATGTCCTTGAGGATCACCAGGGGCCAGTCATGATGCCCCCATCTGCCATGGAAGAAGAGACAACAAAGCCAGGAGAATTGCATTAAAAACAAACTAGGAGGAAATCACAACAGAAACACTTGTTACCTAGCCTTTGTGACTTGAAGCTTGTTTCAAAGATCAAAACGTTGCCAGCAAGGGACATTTTTCAGCCTTCATATGCCATCATGTAACTTACAACTGTATTTCTTTTTCTGGTAATTTCTTTCTTTTAATATTCCGGTAAAAGGTCTAAAAAAATTTCCATAGATCTTGTCTTCTCTGTGTATCTGATTGTCACAAGATGACTTGGACATAGCCTATGTAGAGAGAGAGTTTAGAAATTTTGAAAAGACCTCTCACCCAAAATTATGCCTGGTGGCTATGCTATTACTATGGTTAATACATTTTGTTTTAAGTGTTTCTCATTCTCTTTCTACACTAGTAGCTCCAGGAGGTCTGGCTTGCATCTCATTTACTTTTATACCCACTCACCTACCCTAGTACCTGACACAGATCCAGAACTCAATGTTTGTTAATTGGGTACTCAAAGGAATCGAGCTAATTACCCAAATATCTTCTAGAAAGTTGAACTCATATATGTGTTAAAAATGGATGAAGGATGTTCAATTCCAGCATAATTGAGTGAATTTGTTTTTCCTACCCTATCCCCAAAGTACAAGTTAAAGACCTAGAAACTCGTATAGAAAACAAATAGAGAAACCCTAAAAATGGAGGTTCCTGGGTGCCTCAGTCAGTTGAGCATCTGTCTTCAGCTCACGTCATGATCTCAGGGTCCCAGGATCAAGTCCAACATCGGGCTACCTGCTGAGCAGGGAGTCTGCTTCTCCTTTCCCTCTGTCCAACGCCCTCCACCCCCGACCCCACTTGTGCTCTCTCTCCTATTCTCTCTCTCAAATAAATAAATTTTAAAGACATCTTTAAAAAAAAATTAAAAAATAAAAAGGGAAACAGTAAAGGTAGAGGGAAGACAGCCTACCTAGAGATGTCAGGAACCCAAGGAAAGTTGTGAACATTTCTAGGTTTTTCTTTTGGGGGGAGGAGGGGAGATCTCATTTACTCTTGACTTACAGCTGAAGAAGCCAAATATCTGGTAACATCAACAGGCACAGATAAAGTCCCAAGAAAACTCACTCTTTCTAATCAAAGGACCAAGAAGATTCAGCCTAGCAATATAGAAGCTCCTGGACAGTAACTGTTCAACTCTAGTCCAACACCACAGAACACTGTATCCCAATCCATACCCACGCCAAAACAAAGGCCAAGTAGGGTGCTGAGATCCCATTCTTGCCAAGCTATAATGAAGCACCCCACTCCCATCACCACGATGGTATCTGAGAAGGTTGAGTAGAGAACTTAGACTTCCACCCCGCCCAACCGTAATGGGATAGATGTTCATCCTTCTCCCTGCTTGAGTGGTACCCAGAAGGTCTAATGAGTCATCAGGACTTCCACCACTGGCTTGGTGGCAGTGAAGCCACCCCACCCCACCCTGTGGCCTAGTGGTCACTGGAGGCCATCAGGGGAACAGTAGCAAGGCACTCGTACCCCTACCTACAAGGGATATACCAGCGGAGACTCTGCACTCCTAACCCCACCCAGAAGCAAAGAGGAAGCGGGTCACTCATACTCCTGGTGAGACTCTTAAATGGTACAACGTCTATGGACAAGAGTTTGAGTATCTTCAACAGCTGAGCACACTACCACCATACAAGGAAGTTGTTGCATTCCTGCTCATTGGGCCCACAGATGTGAAATCTTACTTTCATGCAAGAACACGTATATAGATGTTTCAGGTGCTTTATATACAGTAGCCAAAAAACTGCCAACAATCCAAACCCTGTTCACTAGAGGTCTTGAACATTTCAGTGCACATGATATGTAACTTCATTCAATGGAATACTCCTCAATAACCAAAGGGAATGAACTACTGATACATCAGAGCATCTGAGTGATTTCCCCAAAAAAGGCATGCCCCCCCAAATTACATACCAAGTGATTCCATCTACATTACGTTCTCAAAATGATGGACTCAAGGAGATGAGAAGAACGTAGTGATTTCCAGTGGTTACCCAAGTGGCAAGGGGAAAGGGGGAAATTGTTTTGTGTATCAAAGGGCAAAATGGGGGATCCCGGCGATGGAAATGATTTATCTTCCATGCATTAATGTCAACATCATCTAATGACACCGTCCTATTGGTTCACAACATGGGACATGTCGGAAACCAGGCAGAGAGTACATAGGGTTTCTCTGTGTTATTTCTTAGGCCTACAAGGAACGGTCTCAAGAAAAAGAGCTTAATGAAAAATCACTGTACTTTCTTACCTAGTCCAACGGATCTGTGCAGCCATGTTAAATAGAAATGTCATGGTCAGTCACACATAGGGTCACATATTCTTTTATATTCCATGTGGCTGCGACAAACCTGGGCATTTCTTTCAGTATCATTTTGTCTTTCACCACATAGGTGCTGTATTATCACTTAAGATGTTTTTGCTTTACAAAAACTTTCCCTGTACCAAGTCTGTATTAACTGGAAATGGAGCTATAATTGAGATTTACAGCCAAGTCAGTACAGAAGAGTGACAAACAACAGGATATAAAAGGCCAGAATTCTTTTGCTGGGAGCATTAAAATCTACTGTAAATCAATTTTTCAATCCCAGATACAAGTTTTCAACTATTAAAATCTCCCGTCTCTATCTCTGTTAAAGGGTCTTCTGAATGAGAACTAGAGTTTCTATTGAATTCTCTCATTGAGTTCACAGGGTCACATGAATTTTTTGACAGCTAGAGTCCCAGTCTGGGAAATACAAGTTTTTGAACTTTTTAACTCCAAGATCTGACACAGACTTGATGGGGAACTTTGAACCAGATACAGTCTAGCTTTCAGATGTGCCTTTCCTGTCAGATTCTTGAGAATTGCATATTCCTCATTTCCTTGGTGTCTGTCTTCACCTTTTATCCTCTGCTTGGCCAGGGTTGGGAAGAAACTATGGAAGAACCCAGGTCAGAGCTATGGGCTTGGCTGAAGAACAACTCAAGACCCAACACCTGGGATATTCAAGCCACAGCAACATTCAAATGAAAGATATATGCTTCCTGCCTATACCAACAATTAACATTTCTGTCCTCTCTTCCTTCAGCTTCCCTCATTGGACATGAGCTCCTGAAGACTGCAGAGTCCCGTGGATTCTGTGGGGGATACTCTGTGCCCCGTTTCATCTGGGGCTTTGGAAGGACTTAAGAGACTCCTGGACTAAATTTTATTCTACAGGGTGAAAAAAAAAAAAAGGCAGAGGCAGGGGAGGATAGGGCTGTCAAGTATTTTCTTCTATTTAACCCCCCTTTAGCATGCTGAGGAGAGTGTCTCTGAGATCAGCAAAACACGAGCTGCCTCCTCACAGCGAAGACACGCTTTGCCTGACAAGTACTCGAGGAGAAGTCTCAGACGATTGCCTAACTGGGACTGTTCAGGAATAGTTGAGCAGATTTCTGAGGTGTAGGTAGTGTATCTCAAATGTTCAAGGTCCATGCCACACCGGCTGAAGGAGGTGCCACACTAGTGCCGGCCGGGAAAGACCCAAGGCTCCAGGGGTCATGGCGTCTCCTCTGCTTTCTCTGGGCAGTGCACTGAAGCATGCTGTTGCCTCGTAGGGAGCTCTGGGCATGACCACAGTTCTGTGAAGAGGAATCCTTCCTAGTACCAGGAGACTTGAATAAGAATCATTACTTCACAAAACACAGCTAGACTCACGGAAAAAACAAAGCGTGTGAGGAAATAATTCCTACCATCTGCTTAGCAGTGTTATCTTTTTCAGAAGGAAACTTAAGCATCCACATATCAGTAATGGAAATAACTGTACCTCATGAGCTCTGTTCTAGTGATGGAGACCAAGGAAATGTTAAACTAAGGCTATAAAGGTGGCTAAACTTTGATTTCTTCATGTGATCCTTCATTTGGTATTCCAATAAATTTCGGCATATGCCTGTACATATATATATATATGTATATATGTGTATACTTATGTGTGTGTGCATATATATATATATATATATATATATATATATAGCCAATAATTGTTTCTACCACATTAAGCCAGGAAAATTCCAGTACAAAATTGTCTTAGATGCATGTTCCCAACAAAGAGTCTAGGAGTCATCTCATTAGAATCACCTGGGACACTAATCAGACACGTTAAGTTTTCAAGTTCCTGGGCCCCTGTCCCAAATCCAAAAAATCCAAACCTCAAAGTCCAGAACCCAAGAATGCATTTTACAGAAGTTCCTACGGTGACTGCCATATATTCTAAAGCTTAAAAAATAGTGTTGTTGAGGTATTATTTTTTTTTTAATTGATTGCACTCAATCTTATCTGTCAATCTTTGAAAGTAAATATAGTCCTTACCTTCCAGGGAGAGAGATCTCTTGATTGATCTACCCTTACTAATGCTGATCTCTAGAATATATACATTAACATCGAACCACATCAAAATGTATCAAATTATGGCACTCACACTCCAGTTTTCCAAAATCCTCTGTCTTTTATGAGCTTCCATGAAAATCTAGAAGAAATTTCCACCTTCTAGTGAGACATTTGTCTATAACCATTCCTTTTTAAGAAACTTTTGCTTTTCCTTAACCTTCCCTTCGGGCATTATACTGTACTATCGTCTAGTTCACGTTCAAAACTGATGTACTAATTTCCTCAAGTCACATGATTTCTCAGACAAACGTGACTGTGTAGCTACTAAAAGTCTTCTCAATGGGATAACCAGATTCATTTGGGTCAGGGTATATTTCTTTTGAGGACCCACGTTGGGGGAGAAAAAAAAAGTCATTTTTGTGTTCATCATCACTAGCCATCAGGGAGATTCAAATTAAAACCACACTGAGACACCACCTTACACCAGTTAGAATGGCTCAAATTAGCAAGACAGGAAACAATGTGTGTTGGAGAGGATGTGGAGAAAGGGGAACCCTCTTCCACTGTTGGTGGGAATGCAAGTTGGTGCAGCCTCTTTGGAGAACAGTGTGGAGATTCGTCAAGAAAATAAAAATAGAGCTTCCCTATGACCCTGCCATTGCACTACAGGGTATTTACCCCAAAGATACAGATGTAGTGAAAAGAAGGGCCATCTGTACCCCAATGTTTATAGCAGCAATGGCCACAGTCGCCAAACTGTGGAAAGAACCAAGATGCCCTTCAACGGATGAATGGATAAGGAAGATGTGGCCCATATACACTGTGGAGTATTATGCCTCCATCAGAAAGGATGAATACCCAACTTTTGTAGCAACATGGACGGGACTGGAAACGATTATGCTGAGTGAAATAAGTTAAGTAGAGAGAGTCAATTATCGTATGGTTTCACTTATTTGTGGAGCATAACAAATAGCATGGAGGACAAGGGGAGATGGAGAGGAGAAGGGAGTTGGGGGAAATTGGAAGGGGAGATGAACCATGAGAGACTATGGACTCTGAAAAACAACCTGAGGGTTTGAAGAGGCAGGGGGTGGGAGGTTGGGGTACCAGGTGGTGGGTATTAAGGAGGGCACGGATTGCATGGAGCACTGGGTGTGGTGCAAAAACAATGAATACTGTTATGCTGAAAAGAAATTTAAAAAAAAAAGTCACTTTTGTGAGACTCATGCTATCCTTTCCCCAGTTTATAGTAAGGCAGGAATTCTGCAAAAATACAATTTATCTTTAAATAAAGGGGATTTTAAATTAGAGAAAAGACCATGTTGCTCTTACAGACGATCATACATCTTAAAGAACTAGCAGTAATTTGTTTTGTATTTACACTATACATCACAGTGACACCAAAAAAACGGAAGTTTTAAAAAAATTTGGTCTGAATTACTCAACTCCTATCCATGTTCGGAGACCCAGGAGGGACTCCTGAATGTTTCTGACCAGTGATAAAGGTTTAGGAGGGACACCACTCCTTTAATAACTTATATGAGAAAACTTTCAAAGGTATAAATCATCCGTGAAATTCTGAGGACTTACATCCCAAAGGATTTGAATGCAGGGATTTGTGTCTTTGAGACTTTTCTTATCTCCATTGTGAGCAAGGGTATCGTAGGTTCCTGTAAAAGAAAAAATGGACTCTGATAAAAAACTCATACAATCAGCAAGCCTGGGTGAGAAAACGGGTAAGCTGGCACTTTGTCACATGGAGATTTGCTCTCTCTGCTCCCAGAACGTGAAGGCATACAGGCATTTGTGACCTGATCAACAACGCACAAGTTCAATCTTCCCCCTGAACATCCTGCTTGCTATAAACAAGTAAAGAGCTCTCAGTCTTGGAACCCAACAGAGTTACAGCCCAGCCTGCTTGTCCTTACGAGGTGGAGAAAGAAAGTCGGGGTTTGCAAAATGAGTCAGAGCCTGAAATGGAGCTTCTGTAAGCCCTAAGATGCCTTTCTGAGGAGCAACACTGCCAATTCACTTGGGAATCTTTGTACGAGATAAGTGCATTTACTCATGTGTTATCTTACAAAGGAGTCTCATAGATCCCCCCCACCACCCGCTTTCGGCCTCGTCAGTTAGGAACACAGCAACCGATGCTCAGTTACGGAGTCCTGAAAAAGTGCCACTTTCTCCCATGAACACGAAAAAATTCCTGCAGTCGTAATCAGAAAAATAAATAAATAAATAAATAAATAAACCTCCACACCACAAATGTCAATTACCTTATGAACCGCAGCCAGCAAAATCAAAGGAATGATCTAGAAGGACTGGCAGCTCTAGCTCAATGCTTAACACAGTACCTAGAGGACCGCAGGGCTGTTATCGACCAGCGACAGAGGGGAAGGATCCATATCACCCCCTGGTCCTGGGGAAGAATCCAGACTTCCATGGGGCAGTGGGGTTTTTTTGTTGTTTTTTTTTTAAGATTTTATTTATTTGACAGACAGAGATCCCTAGTAGGCAGAGAGGCCAGCAGAGAGAGAGAGAGAGAGAGAGAGAGAGAGAGAGAGGAAGGGAAGCAGGCTCCCTGCTGAGCAGAGAGCCTGATGTAGGGCTCGATCCCAGAACACTGAGACCACAACCTGAGCCAAAAGCAAAGGTTTAACCCCACTGAGCCACCCAGGTGCCTCCATGGGGCAGTGTTTTGAAGCCCCCCACAGGCTGAGTCCAAGGTGACCCATGCACTTCTGGGGTAGTTTCCACATTTCTCTCCAACACTTTGCAAGTGTGATAACCCCAGTGCCCAAGCACACTGCACCATCAGGTTTTAAATTTGAAGGCTCATTATGTTTTTCCTATATGTCCCAACTTCCTCTTACTGGTTCCTGATGTCACCCCTCCCTGGAGGGGACAGAGACACTTGCAAGAAGAGCGATGTTTGTGCAAAAGAATTCAGGAGTGAAGCTTTCAGGGAATGAAATATGTATGTTGGCCAGTGAAAAGGAAACTGTTCTTCCCAAGACTCATGAAAATCCTAGGGTACTCCTTAATAGCTATGAATTTGTCGAATGGGTGTGCGTGTGCATACACACATGGACGCACGCGCACACGCACCACAGCCGCAGGCATCACAACGCAGAGACACGGTGGTGCATGTTGCTGGAAAAATTACCTAATATGATTTGTGTTTCAAAACACGGTTTGATAGCCTAGAATTATCAAAATTAAGGGTGGTAATAATCTGGTAATTAACAGCAATTTCTTTTATCACCACAGAAATGGCATGATACAAAACAGCAGTGACCTATAATTTCTCTCACATACGATTTGCATACATTATCCCAGTGTTTGTGATTACCCCTGCAGTCACCCAAAATATCACTTATCATTTGCTCTTAAGATGTCAGGGATATGAGAGGAGGCTCGAGTGCCCTGTTTTCCAGAGCCACTGAACAAAAAGGTCATTGCCAAAGGGAAACCTAAACAGGATGTGACAAGTACAGCAAAAAGGTAATTAATGCCATTATCTCTTTCCAGCAAACTCTTTGGTCACAGGAAAATTTTGTGTGTGTGTGCATGCGCACGCGCACGTGTGTGGAATCTTTTCAAAGCGAATTTATTTCGTTTTTTGTTACTTCCACTGTAATTAAAACTGAAATTAAATACCAGAGGTTGAAAAAGCTGAAAAAAATCCACAGTTACTCACTTCTAATGCATTTCGCTCCTCCCTGAATCCATCATCAGCGGGAGGCGGGCAAGGGGAGGGGGAGCAGGATCTGTGAAGGGTCCCAAACTGTATAGGGGAGCCTCCAACAGATTTCCAAGTTCTCTGGGGACCCTACAATTCCCTGGATTTTATTAGGGAGCTGTTGCATCTCTCTTCCTATAGAGTCACAGAGTATAGGATTGCCAGATCTTGAGACACAGTTCACGGCTGAATTTTTCATCTGCTCCACACATCTCTAGACCACCACCACACAGCCATTAGAAAATGACCGGTATCTCTTCCTTACATAGAAGTAGAACATTAGTTCCTAGAGGCCCCTCATAGAGGTTTCTATCCCACTTGAGAAAGCACATTCACACATCGGCAAGGCAGGGCAGGTGTGACCTGCCCATGTCGGAGGCCAGAAATGCTGACCAGCCTGTGCGATCGGCCCATGGTAACAGATCCAAGCAGGGAGGGGCGGGCAGTGGAGGGGGCACACGGGATGCCAGGAAACACTCTGCTTCTAGCTCAACAGCCATTCATGCCATTTCATGGGTTTTTGTTTGTCCATGGTATTCATTTTATCAGAGAATTGACTTTAAAGGAAGAAATTGGAGTAAGATTTTGCTGTGATGAGGATAATGACTTCCCACACAATAAAAGCATAGTTATCCCCATTTATGGAAAGTTAATGAAAGGCATGATTCCAAAAACCGAGGTACAGTTACCTTAATTTTGTTTGTTCATATGCCTCAGGTAATAAACACAGAATACAATGTGTTTGATTGGCTAGTTGGGCCACTTTTTAAAAAGGAAATATTCCAAAAGGCCAAAAGCGAGCCAACACTATAAAAAAGGAAAACAATATACGTCTCCTCTATCCTTATTCCACTTACATCAAAGCAATGCCTAGTTACCAGTGACCTACAAATTCTTGCAGACTACACACACACACACACACACACACACATACACCCTACCCTGCCTACAGGCATGGAAGGCATAATTCTATGTCAAACAAAGGGTAGCACACTACACACTCTCTTCTACTTGCTTCCTGCCCCCCACCAAGCAATGTAACCTTGATATTTTTCATTTAAGGACATATACCAGCTTTACTCTCCTAAGCTCTGCAAGACCTCCATCGTAGGGCTATACTTGGCTTTATTTCACCTGTGCCTGACCAAAAAACACTTCTGGGATTTTTATCAATGAACTCTTACAAAGAATGCACCACTAAATAAATACCCTAATATAGACCTCCTTGCGTGAGTATGTAGATATCCAGGTCTTCATCTGCTGAATCAGATGTTAAAAGTCAGTCTTTATAGAGATGAAAATCCAAGGAACTTCGACCTTCAAATCATTTGAGACATCCTAGAATTGACAGGAAAGACGGTGTTTTAAAAAAAGGGGGGGGGGCGTTGGGGAGGATATGTTAGATGCTGGTCCAAGGGCACAGCTTTCAGTTCTAAGAGGATGACATTTCAGGAAGCTCAAGTACAACATGGTGTCTCTAGGCAATAGTCGTTTATTTTACACCTGAAATGGGTTAATTATCACCACACACACCAAACAATGGTAATCATGTGTGATGGTAGGTGTATTAATTCACGTGACCTTGCTCATCACCTCACCATGTTCACGTACATACTAGCATGATGTACATTCTATGTACCGAATTCCACCCATGTTACCCCATTAAAGCTGGGAAAGTAACAAAAAAGGAAATACTCAAGGAAAAAACAGATTCTGGATTTGGAGAGTTCCATCTATTTTTTTTTTTTTTCAGATTTTATTTATTTGACACAGAGAGAGAGATCACAAATAGGTAGAGAGGCAGGCAGGGGGGTGGGGAGCAGGCGCTGAGCAGACAGCCCCATGTGGGGCTCGATCCCAAGACCCTGGGATCATGACCTGAACCGAAGGCAGAGGCTTCAACCCACTGAGCCACCCAGGCACCCAACTTGTCAGTTTCTGATGTCACCTCTTTCTAGTTCTCTTTCAAATTTGAAAAATAATGTTGGAAAAAAAGTTTCTTATTGGTTGTTTCATAGGCATACATAAGAAATTAATTGTGTTTGTTAAATATGAAGTAATTTAAAAAGTCAATAAAAATTACAACACAAACTTCGGGAGGACTTAAAAAATTAGTTCATGTAAATAGTCAGTAAGATCACATTAAAAAGAGGAAAATCTTCAGCTCCCAGAGGAACCTCCCATATGACCTTCTCTAAAACAATCACTGCTGTTAAGGTTCTTGTAATTTTTTTAAAAGATTTATTTGACAGAAAGAAAGAAAGAGATAAAGCACACAAGCAAGGGCAGCAACAGGAAGTGGGAGAAGCAGGCTCCCCACTGAGCAGGAAACCCAATATGGGAAGTCGATCCCAGGACCCTGGGATCACTACCCAAACCCGAGACACCTTTAAACGACTGAGCCACCCAGGTGCCCCAAGACTCTTTAATTCTAAGTTAAAAGGCACAAAAATGTACACTGATAAGTAATTTACCTATAGATGTAAATATATTCACACATATTCCTAATAAGTAATTCCTAATATGTAAGCAATATTCCTAATTTTCTGAGCCTTGGGTTTCCATGTAATGTCATTTTAAGATATTTACATAACATCATACACAGGTCTACTTCATTTTTTAAAGATATATCTGTTACATCTATACATGAATGATATAGCCTATTTCATTCATACAGTTCCCTCTGAGGGACACACTTTATTGTTGATACCATGGACATTGTTCACTGGGATTTTTTTTTTTAACCAATATGTCCATATTGGTAACAGTTGTATCACTCCATGCATTTTTATCTCTTATAAAAACAAACACGTTTTTACCCATGTGTACATCTGACATAAAGAAATTGATATGCAAACTTTCCCAAATACTCCCCAGTACTTGGTATCAAATTTTCCTTTTTTTTTTTTTTTCAAAAGACGAAATAGGCCATTTTCTTCTTGTTTCGTCTACAATTCATTATGCATGAGCGTGAGGTTGGCCTTTTTAGCTTTTTGTTCCCCAAGTTGTCTGTTGAAACCTCTCACCTTTTTCTCTTACGTAGTTCCCGTTTTTCTTTATGAATTTGGTGCCTGGCTTTTGGAAGTACTCGGTCCTCCCAAGATTAGTATCTGTTCCCTTCCTCCTTCTAGAAATTCTTTTCTTTTCCATTTTTTTCCATTTGCAATTTTTGCTGGTATAGGAGGAAGGAATGCTGCTCCCTTGACCTCCAGCACTTAATAGTGTTTTCCAATCGAAACCATTGAGCAATATCCTTTGGCCCTATAGATCTGAGTGGTACCTGCACTGCAAGCTATATTCCCACATACATTCCTGAGTATGTCTGATGGCCCCACTGCATACTTTTCTAGTATCTCCCAGGTGCACAGAAGCCAGCACTTCTCAGCCTCCATGCAGGGAGGCAACACCATTTTCAGGATGAGAGAGGGGGAGTGACTGTGACGTCATTCCCCAGGCTCTTTTTTGCTGCTAGGACCTATGGGAGCCAACCTGGGACTGGGTCTCTGACCTGCTACTTAAGAGTTCCAGTGACCTGAAATCAACACTGAGCATGAGCCATGGAGAAATGTCATTGTTTTAATTCCCAAGGATTTCAGGGTTCCTCTGTTACTATCAACGCTATCCCAGTTATTATACTTTTTATTTCTTTGATCTTTTTATTTCCTCCATAGTGCCAAATGTAGCTGTCATCATCAGTCTCTAGCCTATGTTTTAGAGTTTTCCTACTCTATTTTTTTCCCTTAGATTTTCTCTAGCTGGTGGTGCCCATTTTCCTTTCAACATGAATTTCAACTTTTTTTTCCCCCCAGGTTCTGGGGGGAAGGGAGGACTGTGCCTGTTTTTATAGGAATTGGATGAATGTATAGACTCATTTAGACCAAATCGACACTCTTCAAGCTTAAAGCAGGTTTTTCATAGCTCATCACAACTTCTGCCAAGTTTACAATTAAGTATTTCATCTTTTTGGTTAGTTTCAGAAGTAAGACCTTCTTTTCAGTTCCATTTTCTACCTAATCATTGTTTATATAGAGGACAGCTATTGATTTTTCTAGATTGATTTTTATTTATTTATTTTTCTTTTTTAAAGATTTTATTTATTTATTTGACAGAGAGAGATCACAAGTAGGCAGAGAGGCAGGCAGAGAGAGAGAGAGGAGGAAGCAGGCTCCCTGCTGAACAGAGAGCCCGATGTGGGACTCGATCCCAGGACCCTGAGATCATGACCTGAGCCGAAGGCAGCGGCTTAACCCACTGAGCCACCCAGGCACCCTAGATTGATTTTTAGAACTTACCAATTTACTAAGTTTTCTGATCTTTTAAATTTTTCCCAATTATTTGGGGTGTTCTATGAATATTAGTTCTGCCAATAGTCATTTTTCCCTCATTTCAACTCTTAAACTCACTCTCTCTTATCCAACCATAGTGTCTCCTTTTTTCTGTAACAGTGGGGGGCAGGGGCAATCCTGGTAATGGAAACAAGCTCAAAGGGAAGACCTAGGAAATTTGCCAACAGGAAGAGAGGCAAATGAAACCCACATATGAAACAAAAAATGTGAACGCAGAAATCTGTAGCAAAGAGGAGGACTATCGGATTTAAAACTGAAGCAAACAGCCTTCAAGATGGTGAATTCTTCAGTAATACACTGAATATTTAATTAACACACACTGAGAAAGAGGTAAAGAGGTGCAAAGAAGTCCAGTCTATGCAAAACAGAGTAAAGTCAGTGCCGTTAATGTTAAAGCAGAAGAAAACCCAGTTTAAAAAAAAAATCTGTTTCACTCATGTGATCCTAATTATATAAGCATGTCTGTAACTTCTTTCCTATCTCCTGAATCTCCTGCTGTGTCTGTCCCCTGTCCTCTCTGTCCATCTCCCGCTCTATTTGCTTTCTCTATGAATTTTGGTGCTATTTCTACTTGCCTGCAATTAGCGGATTTTCCTTTAATATTATGCATTTCTTGGGCAAGAAGAGTCCTTGCTTTTATTTTATTATTACTCATGCCTCCATTTTGGAAACTTCCAATCATGTAGTTTAAGGCAGACTCTACTCCCAGAAACACAGTTGCATCCTGATAGAGAGCATTTCAACCCTAGCCAGTGGGGTGCCCATGGTAACTGGGAGTCATTGTATCCTAGGCAACTATGGCAACCAACAGAGACAAACTAAAAACAGGCCCATTGTCATCATCTATAACGAGTAAAAGATGTGAGTGTCCTCTACAATGAATCCAACTGCCGTTTGCCGGGGAGAAGATGCAATTCAAGTTGGCTTCGATAATTAGAACAAGTAAGCATTTGAAAGCATACATCTAGGATCCATTTTATCCATAAGCCTTTATAACAACGAACTCTTATTAAGTTGATTCCTAAAATAACCAAGAAAATCAACCGACATCATCAGCCCTTAGGAGCAACTTCTTACACAGTATTATTATCTATGTTGTACCCTCCAATGCTCTAGCAAGTTCTCTGTGTACACAGATAAGTGGCTGTTATCCTCGCACAAGGAGGCCCAGAGAGCATTCTGATTTCTTCTGTAGCTCTGTACGTCTGCACTGATGGGAATCCATTTAGATTCCAAGCACTCACTCTTGATCTCCCCATATGCATCCAGCATTTACCGCCCCCCACCCCCGTTTCATTTGCCATCTTCTTCACAGTCTGCAGAGGAGGGTAGCTGTCGAACCAAACCAAGTTAATGACGGACCACGTAGGTCATCTGTGTAGACATACCATCTAGAATGCTAACAAATGGGTTCACAGCTTAACAACAGAGCTCGAACTTCATTACACTTCATTTGAGTTCATTCATCTTCCCTATCACATAAAGTTTGCCTCCCAACTTTGTTCCTCAAGAAAACATGGGTCTGGGGCATCTGGGTGGCTCAGTGGGTTAAGCCTGTGCCTTCTGCTCAGGTCATGATCCCAGCGTCTTGGGATCGAGCCCCACATTGGGCTCTCTGCTCAGCGGGGAGCCTGCTTCCCCTTCTCACTCTGCCTGCCTCTCTGCCTACTTGTGATCTCTGTCTGTCAAATAAATAAATGAAATCTTTGGAAAAAAAAAAAAAAAGAAAGAAAGAAAACATGGATCGTACCTCACATTTTTCCTTACAAAGTGACTGCTGGGGGGGTAGGGGACGGGAATGATGCTTATGAGACGTCTTCCTGTGTTTGTGTTGTCTATGACCAAGGACACGTGTGCATTTATCAACTTCGCTTGTGCTGTTTTCTTTATGTCACATGACTTTTATTAAGATCTCCCAACCCCCAGAAAATGCAAGGCAGATAACTCAGTGGCTTACTAGTGGTACAGCTTTACAATCTTGAGGTTAAACCCCACAAACAAAATGCAATACCAGGGGTAAGAGAAAGAGGTGCTTAGTAGAAGCCAAGGATCATCAATAGCTATTATGCACAGAAGCTCATGCATGTGGTAAAATCTGGTCTATTCTTTGGTTCAAGTAGAAAACCAGAGAAGTGAAACCTTTATCAAAGCACTTTAACTTAACCATGAGGAAATATTTTGCAAATACTGGGAGAGAGTACACCAATGCCTTTCTTTTTTTTTTTTTTTTTAAGATTTTATTTATTTATTTGACATAGAGATATTACAAGTACGCAGAGAGGCAGGCAGAGAGAGAGGAGGAAGCAGGCTCCCCGCTGAGCAGAGAGCCTGACACGGGACTCAATCCCAGGACCCCGAGATCATGACCCGAGCCGAAGGCAGGGGCTTAACCCACTGAGCCACCCAGGCGCCCCCAATGCCTTTCTTTTGACAATGAACCCATTGATTAGAGTTCCCGCTCTTCTTTCTTAGAATAGTTACATTAACTATAATTTCAAGTTTTAGTTTTTGGTTTTTTGTTTTGTTTTGTTTTGTTTTAAGATTTTATTCACTTGATAGATCATTAGTAGGCAGAGAGGCAGGCAGAGAGAGAGAGGGAAGCAGACTCTCCACAGAGCAGAGAGCCCAATGCAGGGCCCAATCCCAGGACCCCGGGACCATGACCTGACCCGAAGGCAGAGGCCCCAACCCACCGAGCCACGCAGGCGCCCCTCAAGTTTTAGTTATTGAAGGAACATTTTAAATCTCAATTTCTTAGGAAAATAATGTAAGAATAAAGTCTTGGTGGATTTTTACCAGTTACCATCTTTCAGAGGTTTTTTTTTTTGTGATCTGTTTGGCAGCATTGTTCATTAACAACTTACCTTTCCCAACATCTCTCTCATAGGAAATATTCTTCTTTTTTTTTTTTTATAAACATATAATGTATTTTTATCCCCAGGGGTACAGGTCTGTGAATCGATAGGAAATATTCTTTATGGCCAAACATATTTATCACCTTACAGGATATTCAATTAAAATACATAATTTCAGGGTACCTGGGTGGCTCAGTCACTGGGTGGCTGCCTTCGGCTCAGGTCATGATCTCATGTCCTGGGATTGAGCCCCGCATCAGGCTCTCTGTTCATCAGGGAGCCTGCTTCCTCTCTCTCTCTGCCTGCCTCTCTGCCTACTTGTGATCTCTCTCTGTGTCAAATAAATAAATAAAATATTTTTTAAAAAATACATAATTTCAATTAAATAATTGGAATTAAGAGGTTTTTGAGTAAGCACTATGGTTAATATTAAGTATCATCCGCAGGTGGGAGAAGAATTATGTAGGTCAGCTCAGGAGCCGCCCATTATCCATGAACACTTGGAGCACTGTGAACAATAGTGTGTGTGTTTATAGAGGACATCAAAGGGATGAGGGGGCTGTATAAGTATAAGTTCTCCTCTATACACTGCCTGTTTATGTGGGAGTAAGCAGGCTGTACATGGTGTCCCTTGGTGGTACACAGGCTCCCCTGTGAAGTAGGTATTGCAGCAGAAGTCATGCCCACCAACCTGTCCTCCAGTGGCGTGCTTTGCAAGTTGAGGAGAACGTGACAGACCAGCATGGCGTTGGCCACATATGCTTTGCATCGACAGATACCAAAGTCTGCATTTTCCTTAAGTGTAGATAAAGGACAAAACATATCATCAGGGTACAAGCCAAAAAGAAGAAATAATGACAAGACTGAGGTGAGAAAAATGCTTTGACAGATACTCTGCAGCTTGGAAAGGAAACTTTCGACAAACTGGCATGCTCCCAATAACGTTAAGAAAAAGCAATAAAACTGAGAACATTTTTAAGAGATAGAACAAATTAATGAAAACTTCCCTAAAAAACTCCTGTCTTAAAAAGAAAATATTAAGATTCATTTTGGAGTCAACAAGTAAATATTATGTGAAAAATCAAATCTGAGGCAAATAGGCAACATTCCAAGTTGATTTCCCAAAATGCTTAAGAATAACTACAGAAGTTCAAAGATGGGAAAGAAAGAAAAATAAAATTGAACATATGGATAATGTGAGTTCCTGAAGAGCATAACGGAACAGGTGTAACAAAGACAATACTCACAGATACAATAGAAGAAAATTTCCGGAGATGACTGAAAGTCCTATTAAGTAAAAAGCTCTCTATACCTTTTGAAAACAAATACAACAAACATTTCTATATTGTTTTTGTCTTCTCCATATTATCCTAATCCATTTATAAATCTAGGCTTTGCACTCAAATCTGTCCTGTGGTTTGGTTTTGTTTTATTTAATAGTCCATACGCTTACTGCAGCCAGACCTAGTTACTCTTTCAGTGATCAGAATTGGAAATCTTTTCCTTAGGTTTATAGAATGGAGAAATTTATCATTAATTTTATAATTAATGGCTTTCATCAGTGTATCCTAAACTCGGTATCATTCAAAGAACAAAGCTTTTTTCCATTATTTTAAGAAACAAATAAAATCAAACCTCACAAAATGAAATGTCACTAAATCCCTCATAATCGAAATAGCATAGTCAATATCCCTTAATTTAAAAAGAAAAAAAGGCAGTATAATTAGAAATAACTGAAAAATCATGCTAAAGGAATTGAAAATTAAAACAAAACACCAATCTCACTGAAGTATTATTTTAAGTGATTATTAAGCCAAAAGGGAAATCCAACCTCTGATTATAGATGGCTAAGAAACTTTAAAGTTAACCCTCAAGGAGTGCCTGGGTGGCTCAGTGAGTTAGAGCCTCTGCCTTTGGCTCAGGTCATGATTTCAGGGTCCTGAGATCCAGCCAGGCTCTCTGCTCAGCAGGGAGCCTGCTTCCTCCTCTCTCTCTGCCTGCCTCTCTGGGTACTTGTGATTTCTGCCAAATAAATAAAATCTTTAATAAATAAATAAATAAAATCTTTTTTAGAAAAGTTAACCCTCAAAAGTAAACCATTGATGTATGTGCTTGGCTGAGGAGCCAATGGGGCAAAGCTACCATGTGTGGGATTATGACTTAAGCCTCTAAGTCAGAATCCCACCCAGGCGGAACAATAGGGCAGCACCACAGAGCCTCAGTTGGCCTCAGATAACGGGTCCCCTGCTGTCCCTGCCAGCGGGCCGCTGCGGGCGCCCCACATGGCATGGCGTGCCCCGGGGCGTGTAGGAACCAGGATCCAGAGCAGAGAGCCCTTCATCCAGGGAATGGGCACGGCGGGAAAGGGGGCCGCCCCCTCGCCCGTCACACAACACAGGTTGGTTGGGAACCTGGTGCTAAACCATTCCTAGACGACCTGCTTCTGGGTCGGGGTTTTGTTGGTAGCGGAGCAGCTCCCTCGCTGCGAACTATTGAAAGCCAACCCTCGACACAAGGGTTTGTAAAAAGGAAAAAAAAAAAGAAAAGAAAGAAACAAAAGACGAAAAAAAATAAAATAAAAGTAAACCGTTGGGGTATGAGTGAACACACATGGAGAAAGGCCAACGGCATGGTTCTCGAAAGTTTTCTTGAAAGAGCTATAATATTAACCTAAAGAGAACCAGGGCAATTAGTGTTTAAAATAAGACCCAGTCACCATAATCAGTATTTTTTTTAAGATTTTATTTATTCATTTGACAGACAGAGATCACAAGTAAGCAGAGAGGCAGGCAGAGAGAGAAGAGGAAGCAAGCTCCCTGCTGAGCAGAGAGCCCAATGCAGGACTCGATCCCAGGACCCTAGGATCATGACCTGAGCCAAAAGCAGAGGCTTTAACCCACTGAGCCACCCAGGTGCCCCAGTATTTTTTAAGTGCTAACCATACAACCACTACCGTGCAGGTGCACTGTATCCAGTCTCATCAGGCCTCATGACAGCACGGTGGGGGTCAACACTATGACCTTCAACTGAAGTTGAAGCAACTGGAGTTGAGCAAGTCTCACGTGGTTACAGTAGAGCCCGTTAATAAATCTCAAGAGTTGTAGGTAAAATAAAGTAAGAAAGAGATGAAATACAACCAGAGAAGCACAGATTTTTTCCTTCTCGAGAGAATATTACATAAAATGGAAAATTGTACATCAATATCTTTGAAAACTTTATTAACAGGATATTCTAGGAAGTACAAATGATCATACCTAGACCAAGAAGAATTACAGTATCTGAATATACCAATCATCTTTCATTAAGAAAGCTGATCAGGAGATACTCCTCAAATGGACTCCTGGAAGCCAGTTGCTTCTGGTTTTTTTGGCAGATAATTCTTACATGAATTAATTGCTCCCAAATGTAACAAATAGTATGCAATTTCTTCATGTATTAAAAAAAAATACAGAAAAAAATATCTGACATTAAACCCATCAAATCAGCACCAAAAAATGCAACCAGGAAATTTACTTATGAAACTGAATGGAAAACAAACCTCAAAAGCCTTATCAAATCCAGACATTTTTTAAAAATTAGTGGGTGGCTCAGTGGGTTAAAGCCTCTGCCTTTAGCTCAGGTCATGATCTCAGAGTCTTGGGACCGAGCCCCACATTGAGCTCTCTGCTCAGCAGGAAGCCTGCTTCCCCCTCTCTCTCTGCCTGCTTATGATCTCTCACTGTCAAATACATAAATAAAATCTTTTTAAAATGATAAAAAATAAAATAAAAATTAGTTATAATCAAATGGAGTTAGTACTATAGAAATTCTGCAATTTTTCCATTACAGAACATCTAGTAAAACACCATAAAAATATTAACTCACAAAAGAGAAAATACGATTATCCAATAGATACAGAATATTCATTTAATTACAATTAATACCCATTCTTGATTTATTAAGAGTCATGATGCATAAACAAATTACTGTTTTAATATCTACTTAGGGGCAGCTGGGTGGCTCAGATGGTTAGGTGTCTGATTCTGAAGGTCGCTTCAGGTCATGATCTCAATCCTGGGATTGAGACCCAAAGTCACACTCAAGCCTGAGCAGGGAGTCTGCTTGAGATTCTCTCTCTCTCCCTCCACTTCTGCCCTTCCCCCCACTCACTCATGCTTTCTAAAATAATTTTTTTTAATTTTTAAAAAGTAAAAATAAAAATAAGGTCTACCTAAAGTCTACAGTTCATATCATACTCGATGATGAAGATCTAAGGGCATTGACAGCAAGTAAGCAGCAAAGTGAGAATGTCATTACCACTATGATTTCATATAATGCTTCAAGGTTTTTTTTTCCTAAGATTTTATTAATTTATTTGACAGACAGAGATCACAAGTAGGCAGAGAGGCAGGCAAAGAGAGAGAGGGAAGCAGGCTGCCCGCTGAGCAGAGAGCCTGATGCAGGGCTTGATTCCAGGACCTTGAGCTGAAGGCAGAGGCTTTAACCCACTGAGCCACCCAAGTGCCCCATACTTCAAGTTTAACAAATGAAAATAGAGACAAAGAGAAATGTAGCATTTATAATAAGGATATAAAATAAGTATTTTCAAAGATGACCAGCTTTAAAAAACAGATCAATCATCATAAAATATTAGAACAAGAGATTAGAAGTATTACACTAAATTAAGACTGCTTTTTCAACTCAAGTCTGTCATATGTGTGTGTGTACCATCAATTTACTTGTGCCTCAATTTAGTTTCTTTATATGTAAAATAGACCTAAATTCATGCTGAGTTCAGAAGCATTGCCAGAATTAAATAATAGCATGCAATATTCTTTGCCGTAGAACTTGCCATGTGAGTAGAATTAAATAAGTTAGCTCTTACTCATATTAAAAATGTCTTATAGACCAGCAAGAGTCAGAAAATATGAGAGGGCTCTCATCCAGTAAGCCAAAACAGTTGTATAAAGTATTAAACTTTTACTGAAAGAACTACAACTTGAACTAATGCATCATATTCCTGAATAAAAAGAACGCTTATAAATATATCATTTCCTCGATCAACTGCTGTAAAATTTCATGCAATCACCATCAAAATTCTAATAGGAAATTCTGAATAGTTTCAAAGACAATGACGGGAGTTGGGGAGAAAAAGCCAGATGTAAATCCGATCCCACTGGTTAAAATATATTATAAAGCTATAGTAGTTAAAACTTAGTGGCATTGTGAAAAAAACAGAAGACAGGTCAATGTATCAGGCCAGAAAATCCATAAATAAAAAATAAAAATAAATATATTAAGTATATGATTATATTTCAAGTAAAAAGGAAAAGGACGAATTTAATGAATTGTGTTTTTAAAACTCTCCATTTAGGGGGCAGAGATGATTATCTACTTTCAATCTTACCCTAGGGTAAATTCCACGTGCATTCAAGACATAAATACGAAAAGCAATGAAACAAAGTTGAAACAGAAATGAATATTCATATAGTATTTGGGGAGGAAATTTTTTTCATTCCTAAAAATGGAACCATAAGCAGAACCCATAAAAGGGGAAAAAATGGATTCATTGGCTTATGCACAAACTAAAAATATACAGACTCTTCCATTTCCACTTGGGATACAGAAATCTGTAAATGAACAACCTAACACTAAGAAAAAGATAACCTACAAAATCCTAACTTTACTGCAGTTAGGAACAAGGTTCCCAAGAGCAGCAAGCCCTTCCAAGAACAGACGAGAAGTATCAACTGTTTCACTCAGGACAGAGCTTAGCAAGAAGAAGCCACCCAAGAAGCACTTAAGACAACGTCGGCTGAAATTTTTGGAAATTCATCAAGACCAAGTATGGGCTATGGTGTTAGTATGGAAGAGCTAGCAACTCCGCACTCATGGGAAGGACACAATCCCTGGGAAGACCTTTTCCCATGAGCAAGCCTGGAAGAAGAGTGGGAGACCAAAGAACACCCACCACCACCTTGGGGAGGCTGGCCTGCAGAAGAAACATGGCCCACCGGCCCACCTGCCCTCCCTGGGACAGGTATTTGTTTCTGGCCCTCTAGGAGGAGGAGAAGCAAATCATGGCTATATCTATATCTATACATATACATATACATATACATATACATATACATATACATATACATATACATATATATACTTTTTCTTTTTCTTTTCCTTTTTTTTTTTTATATCCAGAAGAAAATGTAGCTTTAATATGACATAGGAAAGACTACAAGCCATTAAAGGAGAAGAGTTGACAGTTCTGCAAAAGGACAGGTAAAAGGGAGGTGTAACATCTTGGTAATAAAATCCACAGCACAATCCTTGAGATCTTTTTCTTACAATTTTTGTTTTCAAGGTCATAGTAAATGAAACAGTCACTTGAATTGTCAAAAGAAGGGCCATCTGACCCAGGGAAAGCATACATACCAAGCCAAAGGGCAAGAGCATGGGGTTATGTGTTGTGGGGTCAGGAGTGCTGTCACAGGAAGGAGGCCTCAGATGACGCTGCACCCTGGGAGAGGAGGCCAGCTGCTTGGGCTGCCCGTCGGACACCCAGCACAGACCCTGCTCGGAGCTACACCTCTGAAAGTGGAAAGCCTGGCTTCCCTGTGACGTGCTGAGAGGACGGCCAACATCTCAGAAATACAGGTTATTTTAAAACCACTGGTGGGAATGTGGGGCCAAGTGAGGGGTCACCCTTTAGTGTCAGATGCACTTGGTAATGACCTGAACACAGGTCCTTACATGCCAAGAATCCACTGCTCCTGGCCAAGGGATAGGGGAAAAAAAAATACTCTGCCCTGGGAGGAGGCCCAAGAAACTCAATTCTCTCCCTACCACTCTCCAATATAGCCATCTGTGCCCTCCTGTTACACCCAGCAAGCGGACACTCCCCTCAGCCTATTTTTACTGACCTTATATTCCTAGAACATAAAGTTACTCGTGTTCATGTCTACAAGTCAGTGACTGAGTACATGTTCAATGTTCCGGATTACCTTTATCCAGCTCCACCATATTTCCATCACCCTCAGATACAGCTCGGGACCCACAAAGCAATCACCCCCACCCCTTACCCCTGACAACCGCTGCTGTGCTTTCTGTCCCTGTGGGTTGATCTGTTCTGGGTGTTTCCTATAGGTGGTAACATAGAAGCTGTCGCCTTTGCTGTCTTGCTTCTTTCACCTAGCCCAGTATTTTCAAGGATCATCCATGGTGTAGCATGTATCAGCACCTCTTTCTGCTTTAACAAGTAGTACTTTATAGCATAGGATGTCACCCATGTATTTATCCGTTCACCAACTGATAGACAGTTGACTTGTTTCCACCTTCTGGCTATTGTACATAGTCCTACCATGAATCTTGACCTTAGGATTTTCACACCAGCCAGGTAGTCCAGGATGGCTGGAAGGCCACCTCCCAACCACACAGGTCTTGACCATAGATGGTGTCTCTTTCAAAGGATCTTTCCCAACCACCTTTCCAAAGCACCTTCCCTGACACTTGCATGTCCAGCCTCAGCAGAATATTTCTGTCCAGAATTACTTTGCCTTTTGGACCCCCAACCTTGAACTCATCAGGACACTTCAGTCTTGTTCTCCTCTGCGCTCCCCTGTCCCTTGAACTGTTCTTAGAATGTAGTAGGTATAAATAGCTCTTAAATGAATGAACCCATTTAAATCAATAAAAATCCAAGAACAATATGGCTTGCCTGCCACCTTAACAAAGATCTCCTTAAAACTCCCTTAATCATGGGAGCTCCATCAGGATAAAAAGAGAAGAGGCGATCCACACAGCACTGGACAGAAGATAAAATGACACCAACCTTCATCAGGGCACTTCGGCAGTAAGAATCTAAAAACCAAAACCGGCATGTTCTTTGTCCAGGCATCTAGTTCTATATATTTATACCAAGGAACAACTCAAAGCTGTAGGCTGAAGGGTATTTTTTGCAGCTTGGTAAAAATAGCAAAAAGCAAAAAGACGCATCCCTACAGTCTGCAATCCCAGGAGATGCGTCCTACAACAGGAGATCAATGTGAAGAACTCTATCCATTAGAAGGGAAGATATACATCCTTATTTCTTGGTACAACAATATGTTCATGGACTTTTGTCAGTTTAAAAAAAAAAAGCTCGTTACTAAAAGGATCTAACAAAGGATGCAATTTTGGTAAAAATGCTCTATATAGGGAACCCAGAAGCAAAATGATCCAAATTATCCTTGCTGGAGGTGACTATAGGTCATCTTTTTTCACTTTTGGCTCCTAGCTTTTGTTTCTGAGTTTCCCGAAAGATACATATTTATAGTAATTGTAAAAAAAATGTGAATACAAATAATGTCAGATATGTGATACAGTTCTTTTCAGCACATGAAGCAGGGGTAAGGCATTTATCTGGGTCCTGTATGTAATTTCAGCTAATACCATGTTGTATGGGCTTTTTCTGAATTTCAGAATATCATCTACTGACTCAGTCTAGCCAATAATTGTGGGGTTTTTTCCCTCGAAAAATTTACAACACTATTAATAGCTCATTATAGGAGATTTTCCTGGATTACACACAATTCCCAACTGTCAAAGAACTTGAACTCTCATAAGGTATGCTAATGATTTAACTGCTCAGGGATTCTTTTGGATTCAGTCACTGAGTCATGGAAACATAGAACATTTTGGTCGTGTTCTTTTGTCCCGGCCAAACCGACTCTGAAACTTTCTTCAGAGGACCACAGTCCACTAAATACTACCCGGGTGGAGAGTAGATGAATATCCCAGGAGAAGAGAACTCTAGAAGTCTCAAAGAATGAAGTAAGCTTGTAAGGATCCCAAACTTTGGATCCCAGCAGAGCTTCAAGCAGCTGGAGTCATGGTGTCCAAAGGGCTAGGGTGAGGTGGGTCTGGATATTTACAGGTTAAATATGGAGGGTGGGGGAAGGGAGGTAACACAGCATCAGGTAAGGTAGGCAAGGAGCACAGTAATTCTGGGGCCAGCAGGTGATTCATTAGGACACCAGAGAGGCCACTGAGATAGAAGCCCAGGAAACCAAGTAGGAATCAACACCTCAGGACAGACAACGTCTATGGCCAGGAGACAATGGTCTGGTTAAGACTCATCTCAGGCACATCACCCGCCTGACTTAGGACAGTTGAACTTAGAGCCCTGACTTAGCCCAAATTCAGCCGTCTCAATCCAGAGGAGCAAGGCAAGACAATGGGCTCCTGTGTGGTCAGCAGGGAGAGGGACACTAAATCACAGTCTCCTGGGAGGGGCAAAAGGCAGACGATCGAGACTGTACGTGATGTGAAGGTAGACAGAGCAGCTGCCTGGGGAATCACCATCTGGTTGGAAAACAAAGACAAACCTGGCAGAAATAAAGAGCCTCTCCTGTCCTAAAAATGGGGTGAGATGCGTTTTGATTTGGGGAGCAAGATTAGCCGGGCTGAGTCCCGGGGCCTAAAGTCAGTGAGCAGACTTTATTATATCGACACAGGGGAGCCCACTGCAGCTTTTGAGCAAAGGAGTGACTTCGTAATCGGCAGGTTTTAAATCCATGGATTGGATTGCCGCAGATTTGGAAACTGTTCCCTTGAAGAGAGGTTTTTTCAAGTCTAACTTCTCCTCACCTCTTTGGGGGGCATTTCTATCCTCCTGGTGTCTTCTTGGAGATTTTAGGCTCTCCCTCAGACGCACGTGCATTGTAACATCCCAGGGCCTTAAGGTTCCAGAAAAGAATACAGTAACAAGAACAGCAGGGGTGATGATAGCCGTTAGAGTATCTCGTAGACAAGTAGAGATGTGGTTGCAAACAAACCTCCAGTCACTTCGATTACCTTATTTAGGGATTAGAAATCCCTGATTTCTAAGTTCAGGGATCCCCTGCTATTGAGAGCATGCCCAAAAGTTACTTTAAAATCTTATTTCTGTTGGGGCCAGTTTAATGTTAGAACCTGTTTAACTACCAAGGCCTGCTTAGCCAAAGTGACTCCATATTGCCAGGGTAGCTATATTGTTGTTTGCATGCACGGACTTCATTCCGGGAATCCATGCCCCGGTAGTTCCTGGTATCGGTTCCAGGTTGCGATTCCGGGTATAGGACAAGGTCTGAGCTGAGACAGGTGAAAACAGGCAATCAGCTAGGGCTACATACTTTGCCACATACTTTGAAGTTTGAGGTTATGTCCTATAAATCTAGACTGTAAGATCAGGAGGGGGTCGCTCTCTTCGGAGGTGGCCTTGGCCAGTCAGTCTGACTTCTAATGCTTGGCATAAAATAAAGCTTTGCATAACTTTCACTTTGCCTCAGACTCGTTCCTTTGATCACGGACCCTATCAGTTTCTGTTTTGTCTATTTGCTTGTTACTCCAAAAATAAGTAAAGAGAACCACAAGAGATACTCCTGCTAGCTTCGCTGCCTAGAATCTGAGTCAACCACCTCTAACTAGAATAATTCTAGAATTCGGAGAAGACTAGATTCACGAAATGTAACATCATGATCCACACTGTCGCCCAGCGGACTCTGAAAATTCTTGGGCCTTCGAGATCCGTTGACTCCTCTCTGCCCCGCACGCTGCATCTCTCTGATGATGGTCACCGTGAGAATAATACTTTCCCGCCCCCACCTTCCTTCTCTCGCTCTGGGATTCCATCCACCCTCCCCTTTAGTTGAATTCTCTTTTGGACTACAGACTTCTAGTGTTCTGTCTTAAGCCCGGGACCCTTGAGAGTCTCCGTGTTCTCAGAAGTAGTAACAGTATCATCAGGATGACAAGAGAAACAGTCATCGGTAATGACAACATTCTATCCACATTCTATCACTGTATCGCTAACCGCCTCATGACCGCGAAGCCCTGGGGCTTCAAGGAGCAAAGGGAGGATGAGGTCATCTAGAACATTAGTCATTCTCCCTAATTGCTAGCATACAGTTCCAAGGTTTCCGACAGAAACCCTTATTTTCCAAGATTTTATAACTTGGCACTTACGATCCATGGTCGACTTCAACTGGACATGAAAGGCCCCAGGCGGAGAAACATAATCAGCTCATTCTGGGTTATATGAAAAAAAAAAAAAAAAAAAAAAAAAAACGGGGCAACAAACATAAACTCTCATCATTCACAAATGGCTCTGTTTAAAAATGACGTTTTACAAGCAGCTATTCCTCAGGTGACCATTCTGCCATCAGTGCCAGTGGCTGTCACCATCCATCACCCACAGAGAATTCGAGAAGGCAAGAGCCACATATACCCTCAAAGAGCGTCCTGGGCTCATGGTGGGGAAGGCATCGCTTTAAGCCAGCTTCCTCCATCCGTTGTTTCCAGTGCATGAAAATGCTCCATCTATCAAGGATTTCATCACGGTTTAATTTTTTTTTCCATGCGTATTTATACCAAAAATGTGATTTTACAAGGCATGCTGTAGCGGTTTGGGCCCTTTTCTTCCCTCCTCAGCACGGGTCTCCTGGTGATGACTGGAGGCCACAATTAACCAAGCAGCTGCCCTTGGCTAGCCTCTGCTCAGGGTGCACAAAGCCCATCAGACAATTCTCACCGTGTCATTATTATTGCTAAGCAACAACTGGCTAGCACTGACCCTGACGGAGGGAAGCAAACGGGGTTTCAGAACTCGACAGTTTGAAAAGGATCACTGTGCAAAGACGGAGCGGGCCACCTGGGGTAAGCCAACAGGAATAATGCAACAATGCTGATGACAATTCGAAGGCCCGCGCTGTTGAGAATATTCTTCTGAACAAGCACGTCTCCAACTTCCCACTCTCACAGGCCAGCCAGGGTGACAGAGGCAGATTCTCTTTCCTGTACATATGTATGCGTGCTTTTACACACATTCAGGGATGCCCAAAGTCAGGAATCAGTTTCCATCTAGAGAGGTCTGTATTCTGATCCTATATTTACCGCAGTACATTGTGCCATCAAGGGAAAGATCAACACTATTATTTTTTTTTTTTAAGATTTTATTTGAAGGAGAGATAGAACACAAGTAGGGGGAGCAGCAGGCAGAGGCAGAGGGAGAGGGAGAAGCAGGCACCCCACTGAGCACCAACGTGGGACTCGATCCCAAGACCCTGGGATCGCGACCTGAGCCAAAGGCAGATGCTTAACCAACTGAGCCACCCAGGCATCCCTCCGCTTACTCTATTCTAAGAATATAGTATATATTTCATTTATAAAATATGTATCCATCAACTATTAATGTTTCTGCTACTGATAAGGCCCCCAGGGTCCAGAAGGTTATTCAGTTGTAGAGCAGTCCAAAATTCTACTCTCAGATTTTTCAATGCACAGGGTGGGGGAGGATTTGGCATCCTTAACCACCATTTTGTTCGAGGGTCACCTGTGTGTCTGTGTTTACACACACGCACACACACGTTTTAGAATATGGCTGGCCTCAGCAGAATGACAGGGGAGGAGGAGGTTAAGAAAACCCCATTTACTGCGCACACAGTGGCAGGATTAGTCCTTAATACACCCCATAAGTTCTCTCTTTTATGGGATATCGGTGACCTTACAGGGAGGTGCTATTATCCTCTTACCAAATAGAACACACACAAGCACAAAGTCGCACAGAGAACGAAGTGACGGGCACAACTCTGGATCAGATTCCCAGATGCTTTTCCTCTACAGGTCTTCTGCCTTGCTCCAAAATCATGCTGATGTCCACAAACCAACCCATCAAAAGGGAGGGCATTCCACGTTTCCCTACCGACAGGGCATCTTGATGGCCTCCAGGAACTCTTTCTGAACCACTGACTCTGCAACCTGGTTGTACATGAGAACCACTCAGGGAGCCTTTTAAAAATCCAGATGGCTGGGCTAAACCCCAGACCAATTAATTGGGACTCTCTCCTGCCTCCCCTGTTTAAGCAGATTCCCATTTTAGCTGTCCAAGTACCCGTTGAGACACCACTCCAAAGTGCGTCTACTTTCTGACGAGGCCAACTGCGCCAGGAAGAGCTCTACCAGGGTAAGTGGCTGCAGAGACTGTGACATAGGTCTCAGGGACCAGGCACGCTAGGGAGCCCTCCCTTTTCAATCTAGGTCTTCAGATCAAAACATGACCTTCCCCACACTTTCTAAGGCTTCCTCATTCAAGCACAAAGTTCTTGTGGTTTTAACTCCGCCTGGAACACCACCCAGAAGCAATCTGCGAGCCGTGTGGCCAACTAAGCCTCACTTGAAACACCGGTTTAAAGTCTCCTCCAGCTCTTTCCACATCCGCTGCCTCCTGTGTCTTCCCCCGCCAGCTGCCACACACGCACACGCTCAGGGTCAGAGATCAAGAGGGTACCCACTGGATTCTGGAAGGCCAGAAGGAGGAGAGAAAACGGAGATTACAGATGCTCCAACCTGAGCACTTCCAAAGAATGAGCTCTTCTGATTTCTTGGTGCTAAGTGAGGCTTCAATCAAAACAAAGCAAATCTTAGACTGAGATTGCAGGCAATCCTGCAAAACAGGCATTTATCCTGTTACTTTACTCTACCTTCGCCACAATGAAGCAAACGGTTGCCCACTGGCTTGTTCTGATCACCCCTCAATAGGCAGTCTCAGTAAGCAGTCTACTTTTTTTCCCCCTTTACAAGTATTTTAATTCACGGTTATGGATCGAGCTTCTATTTTTTTTACCACTTATATCTACTTTTTCAACAGGAGAGCCAAGATCTCTCATTGAATTCTGTGATTCTATCGGCAGGAGTTGAAATCTCTCAATTTTACGTTGGTTTCAATCAACACGGCCAGGTTTCTAAAACGGGAGGTTGGGTTGCTCTGTTGGTCTTTTCATCAGCAAGATCCACCTTCAAGTCCTGTTGCTGGGAAGGACACATGGTGATATGTCCTTTAATCTCTGCCTGACTCTTGAGTTGTGACACAGACACGCCATCCACCGTGATTTTAAGCAGCCTACTCTACGTTCATCTGGCTCCTCTTAGACCCATTCCCCCATCAGCAGACAATGATGAAGAAGAGTTCCCACCTGTCACCAAGAACCTCCAAAGATGGAAGATAAAAAGGCATCCAAGGTCAACTTGCAGCGAGGCATGACCAAATTTAGAGAGAAGGAATTTTCCGCGCCTCCAACAGGACAGTAAGCAAGCAGATCTCACTCGGATGTGCCCTTTGCCCTAGGAGTCAAAGGTTCTTCCCTTCAGAATCCCACCGGTTCAAGCCCCAGCTCCAACACTTCCCAATTACATAGTACTCACAAGTTGCCTGACCTTTTCGGAACCCAAGGTCTCATTTTAATATGCAATCATGGTAGTTTCTGCATCTTATGGTTGCTCTAAGATCATGCTTACAACAGCTTTTCATATCATCTCCATATAAAGGGTAGATTGTACTATTTCTCCGAACAATTCATCTCTCTGTTCTATGAAAATAGCAGAAATTCAAGTACTGGCCACCTTATTCCCAGTTGTCCTTGGAAACCAATGAGGCAGTAATTTCCTTAAAAAACAAGCAATCCCTTCAGTGTCTCTCTTGCCACTGATGTATGCTCTGCCTTCACCTCCCAGCAAGTGGCACCTTGTGGCCACATCCATGGCAAACTTCCAAAAGGCACATGGAGCTTAAAAACGTGACACGGACATGCTCTTGCCAGCGACATTCATGCATTTGAGCCTCTGAGCTTAATCCAGTATTTCCTTTTTAACAAGACTTTGCTCAAACAATGGACACGTGTGCTGGATCAACTACTGTGTCCCCCAGGATGAGCAAAATACAATCAGGAATTTGTGGTATCAGAGTATACCTCATAATTTAAAAAAAAAAAAAAAAAAAAATCAGGGCACCTGTAGTTCAGTGGGTTAAGCGTCTGCCTTCGGCTCAGGTCATGATCCCCAGATCCTAGGATCGAGCCCCGTATTGTGCTCTCTGCTCGGCAGGGAGTCTGCTTTTCCCCCTCTCTTTCCCTGACTGCCTCTCTGCCTATTTGTGATCTCTGTCAACTAATAAAATCTTTTAAAAAATAATTAAAAATTAAAAATTAAATTAAAAAAAATAAACTTAGTTCTGCATTCAAGTAGGTTATAATGGTGTAAAAAACAAGCAATAGACTGAAGCATGTTTAGACTAGCTAATACTGATGTTGTTTTGTCAAGAGTATCCACAAGTAATATCCGCAGGTAATATACAAAGGCTGCAAGAGGGTGTTACCTATTTGTCATTCGAAAGTAACATTTTATGAGACACTTTCAAATTAAAGTCAGAGCCTGTTAAGGAGAGGCACCAGCATATTGGTTAGAAGTTGTCACCTGGATGGCAGCTCTGCCATTCACTCCTGTGTGACTCCTCAGGTCGTGAATCCTCTGTAGCTTCTCTCAAAAATGGGGACAATACTAGTATTACCACAATAACTGTTCTAAGAGTTACTATACTGAAAGCACTTAAACTGGCGCTAAGCATCTAATCCTAATTAATGCTTTTTTTTTTTTAAGGTTTTCTTTGACAAGAGACAGCGAGAGAGCGAACACAAGCAGGGGAAGTGGGAGAGGGAGAAGCAGGCTCCCTGCTGAGCAGAGAGCCCCACACGGGGCTTGATCCCAGGACCCTAAGATCATGATCTGAGCCGAAGGCAGTGGCTTAACTGACTGAGCTACCGAGGCATCCCAATTAATGCTATTTAAGTACTCACTTTCATGGTTACTAATATTTCATAAAATACCGGAGAGCATCTTTTTTGAAGGGAAGTGTTGTGGCCTCGGGTTGGGAAGGTCATGGTGGTTCCTTCACAAGAAGTGAACACACACATAACCACGTCAAGAATTCCCTCCTGAGCTGGGGTTCATGTTTCTGTTTTCTTGGGTCCACCCCTAGAGCATTTGGAAGGTCAGTTTTTCTATCATTTACTGCTTCTGTAGGTTTGTTCCTCAACATTTAGCCGTCAGGGACACTCCAAACTTTAAAGAAGCCTTTGGTATTCTAATTACTTTAACCCCTAGCAACTAGTAAGGGCTCAGTAAGTCTTCAGATAGCTAAATGGATGAGCTGCATTTACTGCTAATGTATTTACAGTCAACGTGAATGAGCCCATAGGTTTACTAGTATCCAATTAATTGATGATCTAAGACTGTTAGCTCCTTAAGGACAATTAGGACAAATCCAAGGACATAGGTCCTTGACAAGTAAAGAAGATGGCCGTCACTCTTCAAATTCTTATGCTCCTTTACTCTTTTCATCTTACTGGAACTAAATTGCTTCTGTTTTCCTAAACATACCAGGCTATGTACGCTTCTGTGCTTTTGCTCTCATTGTTTCCTTTGACTTTCTTTTATGGAAAACTTAGTCATTCTCTACCTTAAAATAAGTGACCTCCATATAAATGATAAGAAAGTACTATTAAGTAGTAAGTGGTCCACATACCAATTTCAGCCTCACAAACCCCCTGGAAAACACTCAGTGATTTGGGGCACCCGGGTGGCTCAGCGGGCTAAATAAATCCTCTGCCTTCGGCTCAGGTCATGATTTCAGGGTCCTGGGATCGAGCCCTGCATCAGGCTCTCTGCTTGGTGGGGAGCCTCCTTCCTTCTCTCTCTCTCCCTGCCTGCCTCTCTACCTACTTGTGATCTCTATCTGTCAAACAAATAAAATCTTAAAAGAAAAAAAAAAAAAAAAACCTCAGTGGTTAAAACAAGATTGTTCTACTACTTGTCATAAGTCTGTGGGTTGATTGGTGTAGTTGTTTAGTTCACACATGGGGTGTCCCAGAAGGGGACGGTGAGAGGTCTTCTGGAACAGCCCTCATGGAAAGCCTTGGCTGGAATGGACACCCCCGGAACAGTTCGTTCTCAGGGCTTCCAGCTGATTCTGGCCATCCGGGAATTCAGCAGTGGCTGCAGACGTCACATCTACAGAGGCCACAGCAGGTGATCTGAGAATCTCACGTGATAGCAGATGACTTACCCAGAGGAACTACCACAAATGTTACCGTTAGCAGAGAGAGGAAACAGAAACAGTACCTTAGTCACAGAGCCAAACCGAACCCAAGGGCACAGGACACAATTGCCCCATTTCAGTGAGAGGAGCATCACCATTTCACACTTTTATCTGTTACAATGATGACGGGTGCTCCTTTAGCAATCCACATATGCTCATTTTTAAAATTATGCTCTAGGTACAACACTTTGACTTGACTCTAAGCTCATATATATTACACTCTAAGTGGCCAGCACTGAACTGGATACAAATTGGGTACCAAGTATATGTCAATTGGAACTCAATTAACAAACCTAGGACCTATGCTTATTTTGGAAGAGAGACAGAGATGAGTTTGGACCAAAATCTTCAGAGATGAGTTTGGACCAAAACCCATTTTAATGTCTAATTCTAAAAAATTGTCCGCAGTTCTCCTAACAGTAGTTTAACTTCTGAAGAGCTGTAGGCAAACATGGTCATTATAAATAAAATACTTCAATTTATGTTCATCTTTCATGGCAAATATATTCAACTCTATACATTCCCTCAGATAATACACTTATTGTGTTCAGTGTCTTCCCAAGATTTCCCCAAATACACCATTTGCAGATGCAAATGGACCAAAACCCATTTTAATGTCTAATTCTATAAAACTGTCTGCAGCTTTCCTAACAACAGTTTAAGTTCTGAAGATCTGTAGGCAAACCTAAGTCCTTGTAAATAAAATACTTCAACTTTTGTTCATCTCTCATGGCAGATACAATAGTATGCTTATTGTGTTCGTCGTTTTCCCCAGTTTCCCCAAATACACCATTTGCATGCATGCCCAACCAGACTTCCGACAGCCAAACCCTGCATCTCTTCAGAAGATGATGGAAAAGTGAGGACTGCCTGGGGACGTCCTTCCCCACTGACTGACAGCTAGGGACACACAGATACCTCAGCTCCTTTGCTCCTTGGCAGGAGAATTCTAAGGTCCCTGATTTGAACTGCTTACCAGTACTTTTTTTTTTTAATATTTATTTATTTGAGAGAGAGAAAGTGAGACAGAGCATGAGCAAGGAGAAGGTCAGAGAGAGAAGCAGACTCCCCGTGGAGCTGAGCGCCCGATGCGGGACTCAATCCCAGGACTCCAGGATCATGACCTGAGCCGAAGGCAGTCGTCCAACCTACTGAGCCACCCAGGCGTCTCCACTTTTTTTTTTTTTTTTAGATTTTTCTTATTTATTTGATAGACTAAGATCACAAGTAGGCAGAGAGGCAGGCAGAGAGAGAAGAGGAAGCAGGCTCCCTGCTGAGCAGAGAACCCGATGCGGGGCCCAATCCCAGGACCCCGGGATCATGACCTGAGCTGAAGACAGAGTCTTAACCCACTGAGCCACCCAGGCACCCCATGAACTGCTTCCCAGTACTTCTGTGTGCAATGAACCTACTCCTCTGTGTAGACAGTTCAATAATGCACACTTACTTTCCATCTCTCTTGTATCAGAGCTCCCTTTCCTTTGCTAGTGTTCCTTGACCCCCTCAGTGATTTCTGGGCCTCCTCACATCGACTCAAGCCAGTTTCTTGGAGAACCCAAACTCCAATAATGCACTACACTCTTGGGAAAGGAAGGTGAATTGTCTGTGACGACAATTTACGATTTAAGCCCAACCTGCTCTAAGTCTGCACCCATGAGAGACTGAGGAACAAAAAGAATATTCCATGAACAGGTCATTACTTACTTGTTACCTATTACGGTCAGTATCTGCAAGTAGCAGGCAGGCTTTTCATCTAGTCGTTATGCACTTGCAGGTTTATAGGCCGGAGTAATTCCCTGATAATCAACATAAATGCAACTAGAAATGAAGTTTACTTAAAATATAATATAAAATGAAATGATATAAAATGCCTCCCCCCAAAAAAGCTCCAAGCTTGCTAATCACTACCTCCACGGGGACCTGCGTGGGAGTTATGTGGCTTTACGTGGCTTTACGTGGTATGGTCGGGAGGTCTCCAAAGACGGCCAGACTGTGATGATTGGTGTTTGACATAGTTGGCTTACAGGCACTTAGCACTACATGTCTTCCATTCTGTAAAGATAGCAGAAATGAACAGAATGGAGCAGAAATGAACAGAATGGGTATGTCAGAAGCCATCTTGGTCTTTAATCAGTCATGCCAATATGTGGATTTATCTTCAAAGGCTCTCTGGAAAAAAGCCTGCTATGCTCAGGTTGGAAGTTGTGGAGGGGAGCAAACGAGTGTCAGGCTGGTGACTTTTACACCTACTGGCTTCCCCCTCTGCATTAAAGCCCTGCTGCCAGCTCACTTGGCCTCTCCGGGGAGTGGTCCTTCACCTGCTGCTCTACCTCCTGTATTCAGGATGCTCTTTGCCCAGGATGAGAGGCAAGGCCAACAGGGAAGGAGAGACCCATCCTATCTGGGTTTGCCCTGCCTGAGGCCCCAAGTGATGTGGAGAGCAAAACCCCCCACCACCGCCGCCGCCACCGCCTCCTCCAGATCTCACCCACACTGGGCCCATGAGCAGCCTAAGACCCCTGACCCTTGGGCCCCAAGAGCCACCATTTCCATTGTCAAGCTCTCGTTCTGTAAGGACCTGAGCATAGCAGGCTTTTTTCCAGAGAGCCTTTGAAGATAAATCCACATATTGGCATGACTGATTAAAGACCAAGATGGCTTCTGACATACCCATTCTGCTCATTTCTGCTCCATTCTGTTCATTTCTGCTATCTTTACAGAATGGAAGACATGTAGTGCTAAGTGCCTGTAAGCCAACTATGTCAAAGAGCTCATTGACAGGAAGGTTAGCTCAAGGGCCGAAGAAGCGAGCATGCCATCTCCTTGCCCCCTTGCTCTCGGCCATCACCCTGGCCATGTCCCTTAATTAATTTGAGCCTCAAGTTCTTAGCAGCTTTATAAATAATTGAGTTCATACTTAGCCTAATGCCAGGCATTGAAGAAACATTTGATCAATGATCAATGCTACCTTCTCCTAAAATGCTTAATAGGCTTTCCCAGGACCCAGCTAGGCCTGATCATGTATTTCTTAGCTGGCTGCTTCCTCAATCCTCAGTTCCTTTCTGGGACCCAGGTGATTTCAGTAGAAGGGGCCCCTCCCCTTCTTTGAAGACTAATACTTTTTAGGAAACACCGATGCCCAGACCCCACGATTTGTCGACTAAAACGGACTATCTGCCGGTTGAATTAACTTCTTCAAAGTCTCCCATGTCCTGGAGATGCACCAGTGGAGCTAAGACTACATAATTCAAGGTGCTTCTACATTGCTGAAGCCAAACAGTACATTAGAGAGAGACAGAGAAGGGGGTCTTAATTTTATTTAGAGGAGGTAAGTCTGGTGAAACCCTGAAAACATCTGTCCCATGAGAAATGGCTGGAGGAACCACAAGGACTAATCCTGGAGCAGAGGCTAAGGGCGAGACTTCCTTGAGGACAAAACTTTATTCAAATATTCAAAGGCCTAAAATAACTTCTATTTTGTATGAAATGACTACTCATCTTTTTGTATCACTCTGACTTGTAGAAATAATAGGTGTGCAGATTTAATCTCAAGAAAAGAAAGAACTTCCAGTAATTTCCCCAAAGAGACAGAGTCTCTAGAACATAATGACTTTCTAATCACTGGAAATGTGCGAGTGAGGCCAAATGATTATCTTCAGGAAGAGATTGAACTGGTGATCTCAAAGGTTGCTACCAGCCTTTCATCAAGGAGGATCAAATACTTTCCATGTATTCCCTTTTGGAATAGGACTATTCCCTTCCATGGACCTTGCTCAGACGGACTTTCAAATGAAGCAAAGCATTCTCAAAAGCTGTTTGAAGTCACCTAGAAATAGAACCAAAGTAAGAACTATTTTTTTCATTGAACTTGACCTTTGTCCTCCAAGATTTCCAAGAGAGTTGGAAAAAAGAACAGAACTTTTATTTTTTTTTTTAAAACAAAAAAGTCAACTTTATCACCCTGCCTGGGCACTGTAATTGTTATTTTTATGGCAACACAGGGCTACACAAATCTAGAGGAACCTTGTCTTTGTGAGCTCAATCCCTTATCACACACTTCCCTGATAGCATCTTTCTATTGAGAAACTTGCACAAAAGCCGACAAGGGCCGAGGCAAAACCCTGAATTCCAAATTATTTAGAGGGAAGGGACTAGGGAGTTCCTATCAGACACTCTTCAATTCTGAAAAAAAAAAAAAAAAAAACCAACAAGCAATAACAACCACCCTTCAATTCTAAATCATCTTTGAATGGTAAATACATCACATGTTTGTCATTTTCTACTCTGCTGAAAAAAACATTAAATATCTATTAGGGTTCCCTACCAAATAGCCCTGCAACATGGTAGGTTCCTATGCCACCCTGAGCTCCTTCTATTAAGTTCCCTTTGGAGGGCCCCTTCTGACTTAAGAGCATTTCATACAGTTGTCTTTAGAAAGGAGCAGTGGTTTGGGGCGCCTGGGTGGCTCAGTGGGTTAAGCCGCTACCTTCAGCTCAGGTCATGATCTCAGGGTCCTGGGATCAAGTTCTGCATCGGGTTCTATGCTCAGCAGGGAGCCTGCTTCCTCCTCTCTCTCTCTCTCTCTCTGCCTGCCTCTCCGTCTACTTGTGATCACTCTCTGTCAAATAAATAAATAAAATCTTTTAAAAATTCTCTAGAAAGGAGCAGTGGTTCTTAACATCTGGCTATCAGGTTTTATTCCTTTTGGACAAGAGAATAAAATACAGAATATTTCCAAATTCATTAACTATTATTTCCCGACCTTGACAGCCAAAGGCAAAGCATTTTTGTGTGAGGTGTTTTTTTGTTTGTTTGTTTTCTTTTGTTTTGTTTTTAAGATTTTATTGGTTTATTTGGGAGAGAAAGGGAGAAAGAAAGAGTTCATGAGCAGGTGGGAGTGGGAGAGGGAGAAGCAGACACCCCACTGAGCAGGGAGCCTGATGTGGGGCTTGATCCTGGAGTCCCAGGGTGATGACCTGAGCCTAAAGCAGACGCTTTTTCCTTTTTTTTAAAGATTTTATTTATTTATTTGACAGACAGAGATCACAAGTAGGCAGAGAGGCAGGCAGAGAGAGGAGGAAGCAGGCTCTCCGCTGAGCAGGGGAGCAGAGAGCCCGATGCGGGGCTCGATCCCAGGACCCTGGGATCATGCCTAAGCCGAAAGCAGAAGCTTTAACCCACTGAGCCGCCCAGGTGCCCCTGGATGCTTAACCAATGAAGCCACCCAGGCACCCCTTCATGGGCAGTTCTAAGGAAAGACTTTAAAGCAGCAAAAGTCCAATGCATGGAATTTCCTCCCATGCATTTGATTTCAAACTCGGAGAAAAAGATCAACACTAAAGGTATTTTCTCTCTTCCTTGTGCCTCCCTTTACTTGCTTGTGTGGCTTTACTTTGACGAAGCAATGACATTTCTGAGTTACACGTTTGGACCTCACTTCAGTCCAAGACTCTAGACACAGAGATTCTGACAGTCCTCAGCACTGCCACAAGTAACGTGAGATCCTTATGCATAGTCAGGGTAAACACAAAATCCTGCCTTTTCCCTTTGTTCGCAGGCCGAGCTGTCCTCCATCCTGGGGTAAGTGTGCTCCTGTCTACTCTCCTTACAGCAGCTTCCTAAGAAGCCTTACTTACAGGGATAACCCTCTGCGGAAACTTACTATCATAAAGAAAGAAAGGGAAAAAAAAAAAAAAAAAAAGAACAGCCTCAGACTTCTATTATTCGATGCAACAGACTTAAATACCATCGCAAGGAAGACAATGGGCAGAAACACACCAATTGATTGAGGTAATTGTAGGACTGAACCTAAAATAAACCTGTATGCTTGTAAAAATAAATCTCTCACCTAAATTGGAGCCCAGCGTCTTGTTATAGATGGCTGGTGTTCATGCCTCCAGGAGAGCTGATCTCAGGCCTGTCTGAGGCTAAGTGCTGAATAAGCCTTTGAATGCACTCTCCGGGGAAGAAACAGGCACACTCCCAATGATGCCCATGCAGAAACCTTTTCATTTCCAGCCTTCCTTTGCAGTTCTGAAGGCACCTTTAATTGACACAGAAAATAAATGAGACTTTTCAAGCACCTTTGTAACTGCATCACCCATTTCAACACATGCAATCTGTGCTAATTGCGTAGTCACTCAAAATGCGTTTGAGATGGTCCTTCCAATTTTTTGATATGCCCATGAAATCATTTGAGACATCAAACACAGGGGAGGAGGGCGGGGAATTAAGGAATGAGAAGCGCAAACGCCAGAATTTATGGAGTGCATCTTTTTTTTTAAAGATTTTATTTATTTATCAGAGGGAGAGAGGGGGAGAGAGCGAGCACAGGCAGACAGAATGGCAGGCAGAGGCAGAGGGAGAAGCAGGCTCCCTGCCGAGCAAGGAGCCCGATGTGGGACTCGATCCCAGGACACTGGGATCATGACCTGAGCCGAAGGCAGCTGCTTAACCAACTGAGCCACCCAGGCGTCCCAAGAGTGCATCTTTTTAAATTACAATGGACACAGGCTTTGGGAGCAGAGAGCCAATTGAGTCACCAGCTTTCAAGAAACCAGGGATGGGGAGCCTGGGTGGCTCAGTGGGTTAAAGCCTCTGCCTTTGGCTCAGATCATGATCCCAGGGTCCTGGGATCGAGCCTCACATCGGGCTCTCTGCTCAGCAGGGAGCCTGCTTCCCCCCCTCTCTCTGTCTGCCTCTCTGCCTACTTGTGATCTCTGTCAAATAAATAAAACATTTTTAAAAATAATAATAATTAAAAAAAAAGAAACCGGGGAGACTCCTGATGAGGTTACTCACTTGCCTCACCCTTCCGCTCAGTAACCTGGCTCTGTGCGGCCAGAAGGCGAGCGCCCGTCCCAGGGCTACGGCTCCGAGGTGGCTGGAGGAAGGAATCCAGATAGATCTCATTCTTATCACTACACAGTTTCATCCCTGCTGAAACAGTGAGACAGGAAGCCAGAGGAGGAAAAGGTCGTGTGCCCTCCTATCTGCATAGGTTTAATCCTTTTATTATAGTCAAAAAAAGGACAAGAGAGGTTTTTGCAAAGCCTCAAAACAGGACACTCTGGAGAGTTGATGTTTTCAGACGCTCTGCTAGATGAGACTGTCCGAGAAATGGGATTAACGCAGGAAAGAAAGCTGCTTACCGCGTCCACTAGAGAGCACTGGGGCTGCGGACCTCACCTTGCAAGGCAGCGTTAGTAGGAAAAGACCAAAAACCACAAAGCAAGGTTGTTCTGACGAGCCTCTTCCTAACTACAAGACTACTATCACCCTGAAAACTCCGAAGTCTATTATAATAGGTATCGCTTGGCTTTGACCACCAAAGATTTATTCAACCCTTCTTAGCAGCTTCCTTTATGGTTTCAGGAATTACTACTTCCCTGGGAGAGACTATATTTGGGCGGCCCTGCAGGTGGCTCACCAAGAGGCAGTTCTCGGACTCCACGGAGCTCAGTTAGATCCTCGCGCCTGGCGTTCCCTGAAAGGGGGTTTGGCGTTTCCATCTCTGCCATCCGCAGACAGCTCCTGCCATCAGCCTCTTACTCTAACTCCTTCTGGTCCAACTGCTATTGTGAGCCTCTTGTAAGTACTCCAACGTTCCCTTTTCCATAACTTATCAAGAATCCATTTTGGGGGGCCCCCGGGTGGCCCAGGCAGTTAAACATCGGCCTTCGGCTCAGCTCATGGTCTCAGGGTCCTGCGATCGAGTTCCATGTTGGGCTCCCTGCTCAGCGGGGAGTCTGCTTCTCTTCCTCTGTCTGCCCATCCCCCTGCTTGAGCACTCTTTCAAGTAAGTAAGTAAAATCTTTTTTTAAAGAGACTCTAGGGACACCTGGGTGGCTCAGTGGGTTAAGCCCCTGCCTTCAGCTCAGGTCATGATCTCAGGGTCCTGGGATCAAGCCCCACATCGGGCTCTCTGCTCAGTGGGGAGCCTGCTTCCCCCCTCCCCCCCACCTACTTCTCTGCCTACTTTTGGTCTCTGTCAAATAAATTTTAAAAATCTTTTATAAAAAAAAGAATCTATTCCTTTTATGTACACCTTTTATGATACCAAGAACATTTTGACGATTATTTCACAAGATAAGCAGATGCAAATGTCGTTAGTCTTTGTATCTATAAGCACGTATCTATAAGTATCTGTAAGTCTCTCATATACCGCTGGTGGGGATTATCAATGGCTTCAACAATGTGCAAACCATCTTTGGCTATTTCTTTTCAAGTAAGCAGCTTACTGGGACTCCTGATTCCCCTCCTAGGTATAGACCCAAGAGTAATCAAAACTCATGTCCACAAAAAGGCTGCCATTTGCATTTTTGCAACAGCATTTTGGGGGGTAGGGGGGTGACGGTAGATAACTGGTTGTAACCCAAGTTTCTGTCAATAAAAGACTGGATCAATGCTTGGGGTACGTCCACATAAAGGAGTGCTACTCAGCAGTAGAAGTAAGCGACTTACATTCACTACAATATGGATCATGCCTTTAAACATTAAACTGATCAGAAGAAGACATACCAGTCAATACTTTTTGTGTGATTCTAATTACATGAACTTTAAAAAAAAAAAAAAAAAAAGGAAAACTAATTTAAAGAAGTAGTTGACTATGAAGTGGAAAATGAACAGGCAGGTAACCAGAAAGGAAATCTGTGAAAGGATTCCAATGTTCTATTATCTTGGATGTGTGGGTGGCTGAGTCTGTTGGGCACCCAACACTGGATTTGGGCTCAGGTCGTGATCTCAGGGTCATGGGGCTGAACCCCGTGCTCAGCAGGGAATCTGGGTCTCTCTCTCTCTCCCCCCATCTCCCTCCTTCTCCCCTCTAAAATAAATCTTTTTAAAATGCTCTATTAAGGTGGTAGCTACACAGGCCTATACATTTATGGAAACGTAAGAAATACAGCACCCATGAAACTTCCTCTTCTGCACAGTTCAGTCTCCAAAACGAACAACAAAGTTAGAGAAAAACAAGATATGCAAAGAAAAACAATTGTTATGGATGTCTTCAGCATACCCCTGTGCGTAATTTAATAAAACTAGTAGGTAATCATTGCAGTAATTTCATACCTTGAGTTTTTGTTTTTATGCTTATTTTATCAAAAGAACAAGCAAATCAAATTTTCTAATAAAGATGAATCAGGTTTAAATCACATTGGTTTTTTTTTTTTAAGATTTTATTTATTTATTCGACAGAGAGAGATCACAAGTAGGCAGAGGGGCAGGCAGAGAGAGAGAGAGAAGGAAGCAGGCTCCCAGCTGAGCAGAGAGCCCGATGTGGGGCTCGATCCCAGGACCCTGAGATCATGACCTGAGCCAAAGGCAGAGGCTTAACCCACAGAGCCACCCAGGTGCCCCAAAATGCATGTTTCTTAAAAGGAAGTTAAACGACAGTGATATCGACATGATATCATGACCTCAGAGGCACATCCTATGAAAGGACAAGGTAGATGAATCGGACTTCATCGGAACTGGAAACTTGTGCTCTGTGAAAGCGCCTGCTAAGAGAATGAAAAGACAAGCTACATATGCTTGCAGGAAAGATTTCCTTATCGCCTGATAAAATACCTGCGTCAGAAAAAAAGGGCTGTCTGAATTCAACAGCAAAGTAGGGCGCGGGCTGGGGCTGGGGTGCCTAAGTGGCTCAGTCGGTTGAGCGACGGACTCTTGAGGGTCTCGGTCCCGCCATCATCCGGCTCTGCACTCAGGAGGGCATCTGCCTGGGATTCTTTTCCTCTTCCTCTCCCTGCTCCTCCCCCAGCCCACTGCCCTCTCCCATGCATATATTCTCTCTATATAGTAATTTTTTATTCAGCTCAGGTCATGTTCTCAGGGTCCTGGGATCAAGTCCCGCATTAGGCTTTCTGCTCAGCAGGGAGTCTGCTTCCCCCCACCCCCCTCCTGCCTCTCTGCCTACTTGTAATCTCTTTGTCAAATAAATAAATAAAATCTTTAAAAAAAAAATGTAAATAGAAGTGCCTGGGCGGCTCAGTCAGTTAGGCATTCACTTCTTGGTTTCAGCTCAGGTCATGACCTCCAGGTGTTGGGATCAAGCCCCACCTTGGGCTCCGTGCGTCATGCACAGTCTGCTCCAGGGTCTTTCTTCCTCCCTCTCTGCCCCTCCCTGCTTGTGTGCTCGCACTCTCTCTGTAAGTAACTAAAATCTTTTTAATAAATAACTAAGAATAAGAAAACAAATAATTTCAACGGCAAGGGAACAACGAGTACAATTAGAAAATGGACCCAAAATGCAAATGGACATTTCACTGAAGCAGAAAACCTGAATGGTAAATAAGCCCAAGGCAAAGATATTCAACTTCATTAGCCATTAGGGCTATGCAAATTAAAGCTAAGATACCACTGCACCCCTATTAGACAGGAACAAGGTGCAAGGAAAAAAATACTGGGAATCCCAGGTGCTTCCAAGGATGTGGATTCGAGCAAACCTCTCATACATTGCTGGTGGGAGTATTTTTTTAAAGATTTTATTTATTTATCTGACAGAGAGAGAAATCACAAGTAGGCAGAGAGGCAGGCAGAGAGAGAGAAGCAGGCTCCCCGCTGAGCAAAGAGCCCAATGCAGGACTCGATCCCAGGACCCTGAGATCAGAACCTGAGCCAAAGGCAGAGGCTTAACCCACTGAGCCACCCAGGCACCCTGCTGGTGGGGATTTAAAATGGTCCAGTTACTCTGGAAATCAGTTGAGCAAGCTCTTATAAAAGTAAACAGGCACTTTCCATCTAATACAGCCAATGCTTTCCAGGGTATTTATTCTACAACAATGGAAACTTAGGTTCACACAAACAAAGTTGTATATGAGTATTTATAGCAGCTTTATTTGTAAGTAGGCAGAAATGTGGGAGGGGGATGTCCTTCGAGGGTACACAGATAAACGAACTCTAGTGTATTTATATAATGGCATAATTTTCAGGGGCAGTTAAAAAAAGAAAGGTATTTTCTTTTTGTTACACTGATCATGTTTTGCTCTTTTCTCCCATGTCTTCTCTCCTGACTTCAACTCCTTCGCAGTCATAACTCTCACATATGATCCTTTCCACTTGGGAAGATCACCTGAGCAGTCTCCCCCGGACTCAGCTGCCTCTGTCTTTCACAACTCCCCTATATATTCCCCAACTGACCAGTGTTGACCTGAGTAGGTAGGGACAACTCTACGCCCCTGTTTATAGGAAGAAGTTACAGAAAATGAGACCTTCCACCTTCAACAACCCTAAAGATTTAAGGTCAAAATTGTTCAGGGGGGAATGATGTGGGACACAGAGGCAGAAGAAAATCATTAAAATTCCTCACCTACTGACAAGCCCTTGAAACAGGCAGAGTGGCTCTCCTCTAGGGACTTAACTGCCTTCACCTTGAGTTTTTGCTAAGGACAATCCTAGCCTGACCGATCCCCTACCCCGACAGGTCTGACCAGTATCCTGTAAGTCTACTTTAGCAATTCCTTTAGGAAACTTTATCTCTAAACCTCCAATATAGTGTAGAGAATCATTCCCAAGCATATGGCCCACTGATATATATCTAAAGGGTCTCACAAGAAGATTTTTACTACTGGTAATAAATAACCTTTCTCCCAATAATAGCTAGCCCCTCAAGGTCCTGGAGACCTTGATTCCAAAATTCTCTAAGGAATTTTGGAATTCTCTTAGAGACCTACACCACCCAAAATCTCCTTTGTCCTCGCCCACTACTGAGTCCACCCCTACTCTGCCTTTAAAAACTCTGACTGTAATCTGGTTCTGGGTCCAAGTCCCTACTCCGCTGTGCCGGGTATACTTGGGCCCAAGCTTAACTTGTTGAATAAATCCTCGTGTGATTGCATCAGTGTTGGCTCCTTGGTGGTCTCTTGGACATGAAAACTTGGGCATAACATAGAGAGGTTGTCCCTCAACATAATCAAAATCATGCAGAACAAACCCACAGTCACTACCACACTCGCCAGTGAAAAGTTGAAAGCTTTTCCAGTAGCATTGGCAAGAAGGAAAGGGTACCCACTCATGTCACTTTTATTCAACCAAGATTGGAAGTTCTAGCCAGAGCACTTAGGGGATAAAAATAAATAAAAACATCCAAATTGGAAAGGAATGAGTAAAGCTCCATTTGCAGATGACATAATACTATATATAGATAACCCTAAACACTATGTAAACAGAACCTGTAGAATAAATGAATTCAGTAAACTTGGAGGATATTAAAAAAACAACAACAACAACAACAAAAAAAAACTTTAAAAAGAGTTCCATTTTTCTGCAGTAACAGCAAACTATACAAAACAGTATGGAAACAATCTCCTTTGTAATAGCATTAAAAAATAAGGTACTTAGGAATAAATTTAACTAAAGAGGTGAGAGATCATTACAGTCAAATCCTTAAGTCACTGGTGAAATTAACTACCACACAAATGGAAAGATTTCCAATGTTCATGGGCTTTCACAATAGTGTTAGAATTTAACAATACTATCCTCATTACCTAACGTCAACTGTACATTTAATTCAATCTTTATCAAGATCCCCACGCACCTTCACAGAGATAGAAAAAAAATCATAAAATACATACAGAAGCACAAAATACAGCAAATAACCAAAGGAATCTTGAGCAAAAAGGATTGAGTTGGGTTCATCATACTACCTGACTGGAAAATACACTATAAATCTGTAATAATCATAGCAGCATGGTACTGATGTAAATACAGATGTATAAACCAATGGAACTAACTCACGAGTCCAGAAATCAGCTGACACATTTAAGGAAAATGAGTTCACAACAAAAAATCCAAAAAGATACAATGGGGAAAGGATAAGCACTTCAATAAATGGCACCAGGAAAACTAGATAGCCACACTGGGGCGGGGTGGGGGGGCACTCTCTTACACCATACACAAAAATCAATCCAAAATGGATTAAACACTCAAACATAAGACTTGAACCCATTAAAATGCCTACAAGAAAACAGAGAGTAAGTTCCCCAGTATCTGTCTTGGCCATCATTTTTTAAAAAAATTTCCAGGAAAAGCAAAAATCAGAGAGTGGAACTGCATCAAACTAGCCATCTTCTGCACAGCAAATGAGACCTTCAACAAGAGGAAAAGGCAAGCCATCAAATGGGAGAAGCTATTTTCCAATCACCTATCTCACCAGGTGTTGTTATTATCTAAAACAGAACAAAAGTCCTACAAATATATATATACAAATATATATATACATATATATTTGTCAAATATATATATAGACAAATCTCTATGTGTATGTGTATATATATATATATATATATATATATATATATATGGATATGTATGTGTGTATAATGATATATAACATTAGTGTTTTCCCAAGACATACAGATAGCCAAGAGGTAGGTGAAGAAGCACTAAACATCATGGAAATGCAAATCAAAACCACAATGAGGTATTATCCCACACCTGCTGGAATGGCTAATATCAAAGAGATAAGAAACAAGTGTTGGTGAGGTTGGGGAGTAAAAGGAATCCTGGGGTAGGGGGAGGGGACGGGATCAACTGGTACAGCCACTCTGGGAAACAGTACAGGGCTTCCTCTAAAAAGTTAAAAGTAGAACTACCATATGATCCAATAGTGCCATTTCTGGGTGTTTATCCAACAAACAACAACAAAAAAATACCACTATTTTGGAAAAGATATCAGCTCTCCTCATGTTTACTCCAATATCATTTATAGTAGTGGACCCATGAAAACAATTCATGTATCCATCAACGAATAAAGAAGTTGTGGTGTGTGTGTTTATTTATATTTATATCATATATATATATATATTTATATATTCTTTTATAAAAATATATGTATATAAGGAGTATTATCCAGCTATGATAAAGAAGAAAATGCTGCCATTTTCACCGATATCAATCGATCTTGAGGGAATTGTGCTAAGTGAACGGAGTCCAATAGTGAAAAATAAATAGCACATATGCTCACTTCTACGTGTTATCTAAAAATCAATAACTCAGAGTCAGAGAAAAACATTGGCTACCATGGGCTAAGAGACAGAGGAAATGCAGAGATGTTGGCCAAAAGGTACAAACATTCACACTGACAATATAAGTAAGATCTGGGGATCCAATACATCATATGGTGACTAAAGTTAGCTGTATTGTAGATTTTAAATTCCGTACTACATATTTTAAATACATAATACTATATTTTATTACTGTATTATATACTTTAAATATATTATACTGTATTATGTATTTTATTACTATAATTATATACTTTAAAGTTGCTAAACATAGTTTTTTAGGTTTTTCATCCCAAAGGAAAAAAAGAGAAAAAGAAAAAGTCTAACCATGCACAGTCAGGTCTTAACTAGACATTAGACATTTTGGTGATCATTTCACAATAGATTCACAATGGAATCCTCACATTTCCCATGTACAAACTAACACTATATCAACTTTATTTTAATTTTTAAGCAGGGCAGAAAGAAGCTGAAAAATAGAAAACTAAAACATCTGTTACCTCTGAGAAGGTAGGAAGAGCAAGTTATAATAAAGAGAGGCACAGAGGAAACGTAACAATGGAAAATAACAATATTCTTTTTCTACAGCAGAATGGTGGATATCATTATTCTTTATATTATCATGTACAAATATGTTTGATTATCATTCACTGCTTTATACCAATCTTTTTAAAATTTTTACTTCAAGTAATAAAAAATCCCTAAAGGTGTTCCACACCCAAGTTTGCTCTAAGTCCCAAATTCAACATTCTTCTTCTGAGACCTTAAGTCCACTCACACTTTGAATACATACATTATTACCCTACCTTTGTTATTTTGGTTGAGAAAATATGCTCACCTCTCTCACTGTGTGTGTGCTTTAAATTTCATCTGTGAAAGTAAACTGATTTTTATTTTGTTAAGTAAATAACATCTGTTGAAAAATTAAATTCAAATTTGCATATTTGGCATGTTTGTTCATTTTTAAACCCTGATTTTTGAGTTCACTCTCAATAGTAAGTAAATCACATAATATATGAATTTTTCTTTTGAATTTGTAAGACATTCAGAAGCTGATTTACTTTGGCTGATTGGAACACTCAAAACAAAACTGTTCCCTTAAATGATCACCTCAATAGATGCAGAAAACGCATTTGAAAAATTATAATATCCACTGATGATAAAAACTCTCAAAGTAGGGCTAGAGAGAACATACTTCAGAATAATGAAGACCATACACCAAAAAATGCACAGCTAACCTCACATTAAATGAAGTGAGAGCTTTCCGTATAATATCAGGAACAAGACAAGAACACGACGTCAACTCTTAGCACTTCTTTTCGACAGAGTAGCCACAGCAGTCCAACAAGAAAAAGAAGTTACCATCCAAATGGTAACAAAATAAAATATTCACTGCTTCTAAATGTCTTAATACTATATAGAGAAAACCCTAAAAGACTCCACCAAAAAACTAAAAAAACTGATAAATGAATTGAGTAAAGTCACGGAATACAAAATCCACAGAAATCTGCTTCATTCCTATACACTAATTATGAAGTAGCCAAAAGATTAAGAAAGCAGTCCCATTTACAATAGCATTAAGAATACTGAAATATCTAGGAAGAAATTTAACCAGGGAGTTGAAAGATCATTACTCTAAAGACCATAAAACACTGGTAAAATTGTTCCCATAAAGCATCCAGGTGGGTCACCACTATTTTCAGTTTTTAGATACACACGGTATGTTACAAAAATTTTAAATGGAGGGGCACCTTGGTGGTTTAGCTGGTTAAGCATCTGCCTTCAGCTCAGGTCATTAACCCAGGGTCCTGGGATCAGGCCCTTCGTGTGGCTCCCCACTCAGTGGGAAGGTTGCTTCTCCCTTCTGCCTGTTTCTCCCCTACTTGTGTGCTCTCTCTCTCTCTCTCAAATAAGTAAAATCTTTTTTAAAAAATGAAATGAAATAAATGACTCTCAACCAGTCAACAGCTAACTCTATCAAGAGCCAGAGAGCCAATGTTCTGGGTATTGCAGGTCACAAGGAACCCACGGCGGGCATTCGACTCTGAGTTTATAGGGCCAAATCACCAGACTGACCAGTAAACAGAAGGACGTGTGGTTATATTCCAATAAAACTTTATTTACAAAAATCGATCATAGCCAGACCCAGACCAAGGGTCATCCTCTGCCAACCTCTGCTCTCAAGTATTTTATTTTCACCAGCCTTCCTGTGTGTGCGTGACAACCTTCACGCACCTGTCTCTGTACTCTTCCCAGAGTGAGCCTCAGTATGTGCTTAACTTTCCTTGGGGGATTTTCTGTGTAGATGCTATCACAATTAATGGTCTACTCTTACGGACAGTGAACGTATGTAATAGTGACATACCTCTAAGTATAAATGGATAGTAACGATCACCAACAAGGGGCGCCTGGGTGGCTCAGTGGGTTAAATCCTCTGCCTTCCGCTCAGGTCATGATCCCAGGGTCCTAGGATGGAGCCCCGCATCAGCTCTGCTCAGCAGGGAGCCTGCCTCCTCTCTCTCTCTCTCTGCCTGCCTCTCTGCCTACTTGTGATCTCTGCCTGTCAAATAAATAAATAAAATCTTAAAAAAAAAAAATCACTAACAAGACCATGGGAGTTTGACATCAAAAAAACTTAATGGGGGGGGGGGGCGTGCCTGGGTGGCTCAGTGGGTTGGAGCCTCTGCCTTCCGCTCGGGTCGTGATCCCAGGGTCCTGGGATCGAGCCCCACGTCGGGCTCTCTGCTCGGCAGGGAGCCGGCTTCCTCCTCTCTCTCTGCCTGCCTTTCTGCCTACTTGTGATCTCTGCCTGCCAAATAAATAAATGAAAAATTAAAAATCTTTAAAAAAAACTTAACGGGGGGGCCCCTGGGCGGCTCAGTGGGTTAAAGCCAATGCCTTCAGCTCAGGTCATGATCTCAGGGTCCTGGGATGGAGCCGCGCGTCCAGCTCTCTGTTCGGCGGGGAGCCGGCTTCCTCCTCTCTCTCTCTGCCTGCCTCTCTGCCTACTTGGGATCTCTCTCTCTGTGTCAAATAAGTATATAAAATCTTTAAAAAAAAAAAAAAAAAAAACTTAACGGGATGAGGACTCTATCAATTTTCCAAAACGCAAAGTCTTTCCTGTTAAAGCCGATTTCATGTTAAAACCTGTTTAACTATTAGGGCCTGCTTAGCCAGAGCGACTCCATATTACCTGGATAGCCATACTGTTGTTTACATCCACGGACTTCATTCCGGGAATAAACGCCCCAGCAGTTCTAAACGCTCTAGCAGTTCCAAACATCCCAGTAGTGCCTGGTACCGGTTCCAGGTATTGATTCCGGGAGTAAACACCCTAACAATAGAAGCCACGTACCTTGAGGTCTACAGTTATGCTCTATAAAACCAGCCTGTGAGATCTGGACGGGGTCACTCTCTTCAGAGACGGCCCTGCCCGGTCAGTCTGACTTCCAATGCTTGGCATAAAATAAAGCTCTGCATAACTTTCACTTAGTCTCAGTCTCATTCCTTTGATATGGACCCAACATTTCTCTCAACCTCTCTTCCCTAACCCCCACCCCACTCCCGCAGAGCTAGATCTCCTGTGATGCTTTCCAGAATGTGGAACATCCATATACAGACCAAGGAAGCCTAGTTAAGCAGATTATACTTCCGTTATTACTGTGCTTCATAAAGTATTCAAGTATTAAAGATTGGTTTTAAGATGACTGATTTTGGAAAGGATTTCTTTTAATTACATATTTACACTATACAAAAAAAAGAACTTGTGGTTTTTTCCTGCTGAAGCATAATTACAAAGTCTCTCTCATAAAATTAAGTCTGAAAAGTGCTACCATTTATTTTTATTGGATTGGACGTTTCCCTTGACTTTCTACCCAAGTGAACCCATGATTCGAACCCAGCACTAGGAGGAGACAAGACCAGCTTCGGGACTGGCTCAGCCATTCCTCAGACCTTGTTTAATGCTCTGCTCTCCCCCACCCCGCAGCCCGAACTTCTCAGTGATTTTCAAAATGGGGCTCCGAGGATTCATTTTTTTTTTTTTTTTTTACCAGGATTTCAAAATGATGTACCCAGTCCTCTGGGTCAATAGTAATAGGAGACAAACTTCCCCCAATAATGCAGATTCAGAACATTCTGATTCTGTCATCTCAAGACTCCTTTGCTGGGCAAAGTTCCCTGCTGTTATCAACCCTTCAGGAGGTGGAGAAGGGAAGACGGAGCCCGAACGACTGGAAAACTCTCATTTCTGAAAAATAGACCATTGAGTTATTTGGTTTCTGCTAAAAATGTAGAAGTCTTCCCCCCCCCCCCAATGGGCTTTTCTTCCTCTACTCCAAGTGTCTTTCCTAATAAGGTGAATGTTGAACAGGTGGATGTCAGTAATGCAAACCCTGACAGGATAAAGAAGTTGTCCATTTGATGAGGCTCTGGAACAGGGATGACGACGTGGGTAGTAACACGGATACCCTAGTTTGCCGTCCCCGTCAAGGAGTCCTTTTCCAGGTGCAAACCATCTACTGCCCTGAGCTTGTAGCAAATACTACATCCATAACTGACTGAGGTAGGAATCCTAGAAACAGGAGCATGAGGACCTTCTAAAACATTTGGGATTATAGAAGAGCTGATCAGAGGACACATCACAGGAGATCTTACCTACGATCAGCTGAGCAGGAAGTGGGGAGAAAAAGCAACGAACCCCATCCTATTGGAAACTGAAACCCCTTCTCCCAACCCCTTCAGCTCTACTGCACCTGCCCCTTTCCATGTACATTATAAAGCCCCTCCAAGCCAAGAACCTTTACTCGCAGACTTATCCCATGCTCCTAGCACGATCCTTGCCCCACAGTCGCTGCTCAGTAAAATACTGAATGAATGGCCACACCGCTGGGAGGGCTTCCCACTGTACTTGGCCTGACCCACCACAAAGCTCTTCCTGTGGAGACGAAGCAGCTACAAATTGAAAGCTTAGAGAGGAAAATGGGCTGGAGAGTAGTGATTGCGAATCCTACCATTGAAGGAAGGAAGGAAGGAAGGAAGGAAGGAAGGAAGGAAGGAAGGAAGGAAGAAAGAAAGAAAGGGAGGGAGGGAGGGAAGGAAAGGAAAGAAAGGAAAAAAGGAAAGAAAGAAAACAATTTTGAGCTAGGTTTGAAAATGGGGAGGTTGCCAGGAATTTCAGGGACCCTCTCTGGTCATCCCCATTTGGGCACCCCAAATGACTTTAAAAAGCAGGCACCTGAAATGTGTCACCACAAAGCCTGCTGTTGACGTGCACTGAACATAGGTGTAGGTCAATGCAGAAGTTAAATTAAAACAGTCTCCTAAAAGCCCAATACTTCTAGGCTAACAGGTTAGCTAATGGTGCTTAATCCTTGCTGGATGCCTCAGGCTTCTGTCTGGCTTTGCTGGTTTCTTTGCGCCCACTCCTCCCATCAGGGGACCACTTACCTCTTCAGGACTCCTTGTCATCCTCTCCCTGGCTGGGGGCTCTTAATAGCCCCGTGCCAGAGCCATTCTCCATCTTTCCCCTCCCTTCCCCCCACCCCCTACCAGCCACCTCTCCCTGCCTGGCTTGAATGTAGTCACAAAGCACTCTTTCTTGATCCATTATCCCTTCTTCTCAGAAGTCTTTTATGCTTCAGTTTTCAGAACCCAGCCCTACACTGGGTTGTTTAGTTTCGCTTTGGGTGTTTGTTTTTACACAACAGAGGAGCAGGGAGCCCCATGCATCAGGGAATCCGGACCTTCCATCACAGTCTCTTAACTTCAGTGTCTCTGTAGGCCGCCTAGGGTACAAAGCTTCCTCCCCCCAGGGCCACAAATGTCCCTAAGTCATGGAAAGTCGGCATGAGATAATGAGGAGGACAAGTTTTGTGGCTTCCAGGGATTAGACAGCAGGGACATGGTGTGGGCCTCAGGGCTTCTAGACCTGACCAGCAAGCCGATGGGATGGGTCTCCTACCACAAAGGACTCTCTCATGACTTCATCATCATCAACCCACTCAAGCTTACGTCAGGGGAAAACAGAGAACGTGCCACATTCACGACTGGCAAACACAGAGCACAAGGCAGGCTGCCTCAGGGCTGACCAGAAAGGAGACAGCCTTGGGGACAAGATTTCTTTCTGGTATCTACAGTGCACTCTATTTTTTCCCCTCTCTGTGGATATACTTCTTTGGTACCTCAGTGTACCCCCATGACATGGATTCTCCATTTGGCCTCTCGATCTGTCTTCTGCTCCGAGTTCCAACACCACCATCTCAAGTCTCATGGCTGAGTGTGAGATACTGGTCTACCTCAGAACTTACCCTTTAATAGAGGGGTAAAAGAGCATGGCTTCTAGGGACCCACCCCAAGCTCAGATACCAGGAGTCCATCATCGGTTCTAGGCAAGTCTCTGAGGGGGGAAAAAAAATCAACCTGATGAGAAACTCTGAGGTACATAATGTGGCTCAAGGTTCAAGAGTTGACATCTGTCTGTGACAGACCCCATCAGCCCTCGTGGAATGTCCTGAACCTGATTCTCAGGAACAGAGAGGAGAATCTTAGAGCCAGGAAGTTGAAATCAAGAAAGCCTGAAAAGCACCTCTGTATTCATTTCCTAGGGCCCCCCCGAGATAAGTTGCCATCAACCGAGTAGCTTCAAGTAACAGAAATTGATTCGGCTCTGAAGGCCAGAAGCCTTGAAACCAGGTGCCTATAGGGTCACACTCCCGCCGTAAGTTCTCAGGGAGAATGTTTCCGTGACTTCTTCCAATTTTGATGGCCCCCAGTGTTTCCTGGTTTCTGAATGAAAAATTCCAACCTCTGCCTCAAACTCCACAGGATCTTCCTCTTTTTCTGTGCCTTTTCTTCTGCTTTAAGGTCAGTTGTCATCGGATTTATGGCCCACTCGGATATCAGAACAGTCTCCTCCCGAGACCCTTAACTTTTTCCAAAATAAGGTCACGTTTGCAGGTTCCAGGATCAGGACGAGGGCCTAGCTTTTGGAAAGGTCACCATTTAACTCATTCAGTTATCTGTTTCACTGAAGAGCACTGTCCCAAAACTCACAACCTATAGGCTCCTGTGAGCGAGAAGAATACTTTTTTGCCTGGGGTTTGTGCCTAGAGGATGGGAGAACGTGGACACACCCAGTAGCAGGAGGATACAAAGGTAGTGGGTCCCAGACCACCTCACTGGCTCTAGGAACAACATTTGCAGCCTAGGGGTGGGTGGGTGGGAGCAGCTCCAATGGCCATGAAGACACGTGGACAGCAAAGCTTCCCTGAGGACAAAGTGGACCAGGCAAGTGCCTCCCCCTACTGTTCTGTCAGCCTCCATTCAGAGGCATTTTTGTTTGAATACATAGGGATGAAATGCCTATCTGTGAAAGTCAAGTTCAGTTGCCTTCTCCTATGAAAAGCTTCCCATCCTAACAAACAAACAAACAAACAAACAAAAACCCACTATTTTACAAAGGACAGAAAAGTTTTCTCCAAAGAGAGGCAACCTATTGGTCCCGTAATACCTCAGTACCTACTAGTTCCAGGACATCAGTTTCCACCACCCACCCTCCCACCCCCCCCCCACTCCACCCACCCCCCAGCCAAATAGCAGTAAAAACACAATCACTAGGCTCGGGATAAGTGGGCTTCAATGTGACCATCCTTTATTGCTAGCAACCTGCTCTTTAAAATCCCTGTGCAGACAAATGCAGAGTAGGAAAACACCAAATTCATTAACTTTGATCTACAGCATCCCCATCCTAAAGAAACTGCCCCATGACACCTGCATCGGAGGAAACATGAACCTGAAAATGCAGATAGAAGCAGAGGAACTGGACGGTCACAGGATCTTTTTGTGTCATTGACAGGATTGCCCAGCATCAAATTTTACTTGATTAAACTGATCCAGATCTAAAATAGAACCAGCAATAATTCTTAGTAGGATGAATGTAAGAGAGCTAGAAAAATTAGGGGCGCCTGGGTAGCTCCGTCCCTTAAACTCTCAACTCCTGATTTTGGCTCACGTCATGATCTCAGGGTGGTGAGATTGAGCCTTGTGTTACGCTCACCAAGGGTGAGGCCTGCTGGAGGTTCTCTCTCTCTCTGCCCCTCCCCCACCCCTAGCAGCACTCAAAAAAAAAAAAATCTAGAAAACTTATATTGCCCTCTTCATGAAGGAAAAAAAAAAAAATCCGTAGAAGTGTCAATTATGACTATTAAGTGAATATGTAACTTTTCAATTCTTTTCTTTTGAGTTATACTCACACAAACACTTATGGATTTTCCAGTTTTTTATTCTAAGACTAATTTTATGTCAATACTTGGCTATAAACCTCAGCTTGGAAACAAAGCTATCTTTACCTTTTTAAAACCTTCGGCAGGGGGGATGAGAATATACTCAAAGCAGCTTTGGGTCTTGCTGAATGACCACATACCCTTATTTTAGCCACCACTGTCTCCAATAAGGTACTGTTAAAGAGGTGCCTGGGTGGCTCAGCGGGTTAAGCCTCTGCCTTTGGCTCAGGTCATGATCTCAGGGTCCTGGGATCGAGCCCTGAGTCAGGTTCTCTGCTCAGCAGGGAGTCTGCTTCTCCATCTCCCTCTCTCCCTCCCCACTGTTTGTACTTTCTCATGTTCCTACTCTCTCAAATAAGTAAAATTTTAAAAATTTTAAAAAGCATATGAAAACCACACGTTCCTCTCACGTCTGATCACTTTTAAAATATGTTCTCTCACTTGTCAAAACGTCCTTGACATGAGGCGGCCTTTTCCAACATTCCTTCTCATCGGCATGCTTGGGCTTCTAACTTCCCGAAGACACGGTTCATTGTCTGGGATCGCGGTCTGTAATCCCCGGGCAGCACATGCAGCTGCCCTGTCTCGTCACACGGACAGGCAGGAAGGAGACGGTGGAGCAGAGCCACAGAGACAAGGGGTGGCCAGAACGTGGAGGGGGGTGGGGGGAGTATCAGAGGAGCACTGTAAGGCAAGGTGGGGAGCCCAGGTGGGCAGACAGGGACACAGAGAGCATGATCCCCATAGCCGGGGAGACGCCAGCAGGTAGCAGTCACCTAGGGGCACACAATAATGCAGGACGTGGGCAATCACTTAGCACTGCATTTGGTAAGTATCTGCTCATGTCTCCCTCTCAAGTGGGTCACAATCACGTAACTGCTCTTCCATTTTAGGTGCTTCATGTTTCTTGAAGTGGATTTATCTTTCATTTGTTTAAAAAAAAATTAAAAACTTTTTTTTTTAAGATTTTTATTTATTTGCAGACGGAGATCACAAGTAGGCAGAGAGGTAGGCAGAGAGAGAGGGAGAAGCAGACTCCCTGCTGAGCAGAAAGCCCGATGCGGGGCTCAATCCCAGGACCCTGGGATCATGACCCGAGCCGAAGGCAGAGGCTTCGACCCACCGAGCCACCCAGGCGCCCCCCAAAATTAAAAACTTTAAAAAAAAGAAACTATCACTGTGTACATAAATGGAAAAACAGGATTACCTACCATGCCTAGAAAGTAACCGAAAGAATTAAAGTGATATTATTGAAAGGCAGCCAGTCCTGTCTTTCCACAGAAGACCTTTAGTCTAAGGTTTTTTGTTTAAAATAGCGATCACAAGGCACCTGGATGGCTCAGTCGGTTAAGGGTCTGGCTTGGTTTTTGGCTCAGGTTATGATTCTGGGGTCCTGGGATGGAGCCCTGCTCAGTGGGGAGTCTGCTTCTCTCCCTTCCCCCCCCTTCCCTCTACTCATTCTCTCTCACTCTCTCTATAAAATAAATATATCTTAAAAAAAAAAAAGTCATCTGTAAATGTTAGATAATGTTCAAGACCTAAGCACCTGGCAGAAACTTTCTTCTGGATTTATGTGGAAATATTAAAAGACAGTTGAAAGGGACTCTGCCCATTTACCATCAAGAGTAGTGCCCAATCCACACAAGGAGAATCCTGCTTAGCATTAAGCAGCACATCATGAAGTAGCAAATCTCATGCACCCTAGGTCAGTAACAGGACTCCAGGTGTGAAGGTAAGGAGGGCTCAAGGACAAGGGAGGGGACTGGTTCTATAGGGAATAAAGAAGGGCAATGAACCAGATATTGGGCAGGACTGACTTTGTTACTTTAGGTCTCACACTCGCTGTTAATATGCTCCAGTACTGGGACACCTGGGTGGCTCAGTGGGTTAAGCCTCTGCCTTCAAGCTCAGGGTCTTGGGATCAAGTGCCACATCAGGCTCTCCGCTCAGCAGGGAGCCTGCTTCCCCCCCATCCCTGCCTACTGCTCTGCCTACTTGTGATCTCTGTCAGATAAATAAAACCTTAAAAAAAAAAAAATGCTGCAGTACCAGATGGTGTCCGGTCCTAATGAAAAGCCTGGATTCCAGAGCCTCACGTCTAGGACTCAATCCCATTACCACCACCTTCCTATCTCCACGAACTTGGATGAGTTACCCTCCTTGAACTGTCACTTCCTCATCTAATAATTCATTTGAAAATGGGCTTAATAGTAAGATCTAGTTCACGGGATGGACATGAATGTGAATTAAGGAAGTGTATGTAGGTGGCATTCAACAGAACCTGCTAGATGGTAAGTAGTATGGAAGGGCTTGCTAGGTGTGGCAGGCAAAATTACGGTCCCTGTCTCCCCAAGGTAGTATATCCTAATCCCTGTCCAGTATGTCACATTATGTGGAAAAATCTACTTTGATAATGGGAAGGACCTTGACAGGAGATGATTATCACCTATTAAGTCATCCCAGGTCCTTAAAAGAACCTTTCCTAGCCAAGCTTGCGTGGGAGGGAGAGAGGCGGTTGGAATGAAGGTGTGAATTTCAAGATGGAAGGGACCATAAGCCAAGCAAAGCAAGTGCCTTCTAGAAGATCGAGAAAGCCAAGAAGCTTGTTCTGCTCTAGAACCTGAGAAAAGGCAGTCTTGCCAACCTCAAAGAGGTCCAGTGTGACTTGTGTTAGACCTTTCACTCTCACAATTGCAAAGGAGCAAATCTGTGTTATTTTAAGCCATGTGGTCATTTGTCACGGCAGTGATAGAAAATTAACACATTACAATTATCACAAGGTGAAGAGAGCGACTCAGCTGGCTGGCAGGAGTGTATCAACTGGAACTGAAACAGGTCAGAGATGAACTTCAGGCTGAATACCTTGAGTTCCAACTACAACTTCTCCATTCCCCACCAGCTTGGAAGGGAGGCAGACCCAAATGCTGAGTCAAGGTAAGTGTGCACCTACAGGTTAAGTAGCTTTGGTAGAGGGGCACAGGCAATACTAGGTGTTTCATTGTTTCCTTTTCCTCCTGAGCCCAGGGGTGGGGAAAGAAACACAAAAACTGTGTTCTATCCGCATTACATCTAAGTAGACCATATTGGTCAATGAAACATGGAGAGAAGTGAAGCTGCCACTTCCAGATCTGGCCCCCTAAAATATCCCAAATGATTTTCCCTCATCTCTTGGCCCAAAATACTCTAACCACACCAAGGCAGCAACAGCAGCATCCCTGAGAAAGCCATAAGAAAGTGCATGCCTCAGAGGACCTCCTTAACTACTTATAACTATGACTTGAGGAAAAAGAAAAAATCATTCTTAATCGTGTGGGTGGGTGTGTCTCTCCTTTATAGTAGTCAGCATTACTCATTCTTACTCAAGTCTAGAACCAGAGAGGGGGAACCAGCATTATGTTCCTTGCATAAACCTTATCCCTGGAGAAGACCAGGACCAGGTAAATGTCACAGTGACACTTCCTTATCCATGAGCTGTCCACCTCTCCCAAGACTTCTCAGGCAGTCAGCAGCACCCCCATCTCAGCCTCCCACTGAGTTGTGAATGTCCATGTGAGGGCCACGGCAGCTGCTCTCCAGTCTGCTCAGAAGATCCCAGACCTCTGACTTAGATACTGCCTGGTAACCAGTAGAAGGATCTATCTTAGCTAATGTAATTAGTTTCCTCCTAGGACGCCATGACAGTCTCCATAAACAATGTATGGAGTCTTACTTTTTACTTCACAGGACCCTTTCAATCACAAAATAGGGTAGTCCAACAACAGTCTTGATGGCGTGACTGACTGACCTGAGGCCCGCACTCCAAGAGTTGCCATCAAGGCAAGGAGACCTGCCTGGGTCTCTCTCGTGTGCAGGAAGTCCATCAGGAATACCTCCAACCAAGGCATATTTGATTATTTGACTTGAAGCTTATTAGGTAAATAACAGTAAGGAAATATGTGTTTAGGGGATCAACTTTTGAAGATGTTCCCTATGAGTGACTGGAACAGAGACAACAGTGTTTTCCACACAACAGTGTTTTCCACATCATCCCAAGAGGGATTGAGGTTTTACAAATAATATTCAGGCAACATTTGATTAACTGCTATAGTTCCGAAACAACAGAATACATCATCCTAGCAAAGGATGAATTTCATGAAGAACAGGTGACAAGTGACACTACAGACAAATATGCACAATGCATAGAGAAGACCAGGAAATAAGGCTATACAGACCTACTGGTGGGAAGGTCACAGGGGCCCGCAATAACAGGACAATGAGGGAAAATGGGTATTCCAGGTTCCGTGTATGTGGATCGTTAGGCATTTCCTTCCCAAGCCCCTCTCGCCATCTCTGTGAGAGGCCCTGTTGATAACCATAGCAAGGATTCAAGGCTGGGCACAAGGATTCTAGGTCAACCAAGGTCAATGAAGAAAAAGGAGAACTGGAAACCCACGAGTGGCTCTGGGCACAATCTCTTACCTTTTTCAATAAGGGCAGGGGGAAAATGGTGGCCAATTACCTAAGGCTAAGGGTATCACTCGGGACATTGGTAGAGGCAGCATGAAGATGGTAGAAAGCCAGTCCCAGAGAAGTCCCAGCCGTTGGTGCCAAGCCTCCATGTGTGTGAGACCAGTAACTTCCTAAGGTCCAGAAGATGGCAGCTGAGTATCTTCCAGGCATACTAAGACTCTCCTCCTCAAAGTAATGATGGCAAGGAAGCTGGGACGGAAGTCAAAAATCTACCCAGGATTCAGGAGGGCACTTCTGATGAGCACCAGGCATTGTGTGGCAATGCTGAATCACTAAATGGTACACCTCAAACAAATACTACACTCTATGTTAACCAACTGGTATTTAAATAAAACCTGTAATTTACCCCAGGGAAAGGGCCTGATGGACTCATTAACAGTCATGGTCAAGAGAGGGTTAAATGAGGATACAGCACTTTGCATGATGATCTGTGAAGAAGCAGCTTTACAATGACCACAGCCCTTGATCATGAGGAGCCCCATGGTCCCATCTAGATAAAAGTTACCACTGAGATGCAGTCACTGTTCTAAGATACAAATATTTAATAGAAATGAGAAGAAGTGGTCCTTCCTTTATAATATTCTAATGATGTTTTCCCCGTGTCATTTGTATACCCCATTATGAAGTATTAATGGGATTTTTCAGTCAATTAAATACTGTATGCAATGTCATCAAAATGTAATTAGTGGTCAATTAAAAGTGGCCATGAAATGGACACTGGTGTGAGAATAACCTATCCCCTAATGATGAGGTAATAGCCACCATTTGTGGAGTGCTCACTAAGTACCAGGCAGGGTGCCAAGGACTGAGAGTCATTCCCTTTAGTCCTCACAACAACCACGAAAGGTAGATACTAGGCTCTCCGGGTAGGTCGATAAAGGCACCGAAGCAAAGAAAAATCTACCCAAACTGTCCCATCAGTCGGCCAGTGAACAGCAGGGTAGGTCTGGCCCAAGTTCCTCTAGTTCCAAAACTGGGCAATTCATCACTGCACAGGCTGCTTCTCCATGGTCCCATCACTACCATGTCAGGGTCACGAAGAGACCCCTTCCTTTCTCCCATCTTCTTAGATGAGCTCTAGAATAGTCCTAGAAAAAAGAACATGCTAACCAAAAAAAAAAAAAAAAAAAGTTCCACTTTCAACTAATGAACACTCTACCAATTTCCACAGCAACAGAGAACAGTGTTCCAAATCCGGGTCAATAAGCCCTAACCCATAAGCAGAGGAACTCTCTGGTCCTCTACCTGCCATTTGTAAAATCAGGACAATGAGAACAACATTTCATAGGGTATTGAAAGGATTCAAAGATTCAATGCATAAAAAACCTAAGACCACACCTGACAGACGAGAGCCACTAGGTTTAGTCATTATTTTCTTACTCCTCAAAGCCATACCCAGGGCTACTCAAGCATGCAGATTTTTGAGCTGCCTTGGAACTCAGGGGGCCCCAACCTGAAGATCCTTTCAGGAGGTAGCCCTCCCGCGATACTACTACCTTCTCTCTCAGGTAGGTGAAGGAGAACTATGAAATCCTGGGCCTCCGGGTCTCCCCAAAACCATTTCCAAATACATCCTTACTCCTCTCTACCCTTTCCTGGGGCTTCTTCCTTCCCAACTCAGATAAGCTCTCTAAGTCATCTGTGAAACAGAATTTAAAGCACCATGTCTCCATTTTAACACCAAGTTACTTTCTGCAATACTGAGCCTCCATCCAGCCCTGCATCATGGTTCATCCGCCTCACTGCATTTCTTCCCTTGACTCAATCCAGCCCAACCACTCAGCTGACGCCTAGGTATGTGTTATTTCTTGTTCTTTCCCCATTTCTCTCTCCTCATCTCAAAGGATAGCCCATGGGCAATATTTTTTTTTTTTTTTTAAGAAAGTCAGCAAGTAGCACTCTATCAGAGGTCCCCAAAAGCACCCCCGGTTCAGTGATTTGCTAAGTACACCCACAAGACGCAGTACAGAAACGTTCCTGACATTTGTCTCAGCAGTGATTTCCTAGAGAGGACACCAAAAGCCCCAACAAGGAAAAGAAAAATTAAGTAGGACGGCAGCCAATTAGAACAGCTTCATGCTGCAAAGAAACCATCAGAATGAAATGAGCAGGTAGAATGAACATATTGACAAGTAAGGGTAGATTAAGGAGGGAGACACAGAATCCTCCTTTCTTAAAAGTGGACTTTTATTGACTTTCCAAGTGACCCCAATTCTTTGGTCTGAACACAACTGGGAGCTTCTGCCAGAATGCTGCTAGCAGAGAAAACTTCTGGAGCCTTCTCTCGCAGTCACTGGACTCCTTTCTTGCGTCTTCAACTGTTGCTTTCCTTTAACGCTATTCGCAATGTTTCCAGTTGGTTCTTTTCAACTCTGGTTCTGAATTCAGGCAAAAGGGTAACTGTGTGTGGGAGAGGGGGTGTATGAACGAATGAATGAACGTGTGTAGGCGTGAATGTCTGCACATGTGTTTTGAAGTCTCATTTTATTTCTGGATTCCTGGTGCTGGTCGCGCTAATCAGAAAAACATACTGCTATTTTTTAAGCTCAGGTCTCAAGAGAAAGCACCCCCGACAGCTAAAAATGCATCCCACACGGCCTCCAAAGGTCTACTCTAAATAACCATGCATCTGTCTGCAGATGGCTTTAAATCATGAGCCAGAACTTGTACCTTCTGCCCCTTGTCTGATGGCAAGTCATATTTAATATTATTTCTCTAAGCTTCAATTACAAATGAACGTTTTTTTTTTTTATTTCAAGTACTGAATCGGTAAGCAAAGCAGCTGGGTTTGCAATAAATCACCCCGTAAATGTGCAGAAAGGATGTACACCAAGCACGCAGACAAGCACAGCTGCCATCATCATTGGGACATTCCACTGTCTGCCAGCGGATGGGAGCCACCACCTCACCACGAACAACACTTCTCAGTTCCAGGGATCCTGAAAGACCTACTGCCATAAGCAAACACGATCAGGTCAGAAGGAAACTTCTGGAAATAAAGTCAACAAATGTTTGGGAGTTTCTCTGGCTTATTAAGCTTATTAAGCTCACACTTCCTTCGTTAGTTCCAATACAACACAGGACAACACCATCTCCTCTGGTTTTTAACAGTGATTGGCACTGTGAAGGCAACATAGCTTAAAAGATGTAATTATCTAAAATGGATTTGCTGGGGACTATTTTTTAATCACCAGCACCCAAGAGGAGATTCTCAGATATAGAGTAAGATCTCACAGACCTGAGCTTATTCTACACTAGCCCCACAGTGGATCACTGCAATCACCTTTATGGTCAACAGCTCCCAGTCCTACAAGGACTTCAACTGGTCATCAAGTCCATACTTGCCAAGAGAAGATGGAGGGGCATGGCTGCTGTTTGCCATCCTCTCTTTCTTTCAATCAACTCCAAGCCCATTATGAAATTGGCATTTCCCAATGGGTATTTCCAATGGGTTTAAGGGATCCATCTTTTTCTCTACCCAGAGGGGCTATGAACAATGATAATAAGCACGTAAGATAAAAGAGAGGGATTTCACTGCCAAGTCGAGTCACTTACTCCACAGGCTAACACCATCTGACAAGTGCCTTTGATCATAAAAATAAGGCAGGATGCAGATAAAATTAGCCAGGTTGTTCAAATCCAGATATCCTTAGTGCACAGAAAATAAAACATTGAATTTGAAATATACAATCAAATTTGAATTTGAAATATACATTTCAATTCTAATACAGAAAACTCACTAACATATGAAACTTCAATATAATATGGTTAGAGCAAACTAGGTCTGAGTTGTCAAGTAGAACTAAGACATTACTTACTGCATTCAATTAATGGTCAATTGGAATAATTTAAACACATGAGCACATACACACCTTCTTTTACACAATAGTCTTAACTCTTTCAGGATCAGTGACCACCCATGCCAGCCATTGTGGTCCAAATTGTGGATGGGCCAAATTGTGGCTCTGAGCCCTAGGAGATCAACGCTCAAGGGAGTGTTCCAGGCACTGAAGAAAACTGGATCTGTAAGTAGCTTTTACAAGTTATTGGTCTGCTGCTTTTGAAATAATCCTTTTTTTTTTTCTCCTCCCTCATTCATGTCCCCTCTGTATTTTCTTTCCTATATATAGTTAGTGGCTCAAAGCCCTGAGATCCCAAATGATCCTGAAGCCCTCAGAGAGTGGTCAGCCACAGCTGGGAATATCCTTTCCTGGGCTGACAATAACTATGTGAAAGAGAACTGAGGGGTGGATAAGAAGTTGCCAACAAAGAGGTGTTCTTTTTAAGAGTCTTTAGCCAGAAATAAATCAGGCACACAATCTTTGAAGGGCAGCATGCCAGCAAAAGTGTGGGGGGAGATGGGGCGTGGGGAGAAGTGGTCCCTTCCTTTATTAGAAGCCTAAAGTGATTCTTTCAAAATGTATTTTGCTATTAATGCTTTCAGTCCAAAACCCAAGCTGTCCCAACGGTGTTCATCTCATTTCCTGCCCAGCAAACCCCACTGGTAGGGATGTCATCTAGAGCCATAACTCTTAGGACCCTCCATCTCTTGGGTTGGTCTGCTTTATTGGTTCCTACTGTGCTGTCCTCATCCCAAAACTACTTTCATTCAACCCTGCTACTCACAAGAGCCACAGAAACACTCTCAAGTGACTTCTATTTTTATTTGTGCTTGGTTAAATTCCTTTTAACACCACGATGTCTCAAGAGCCGTGTTCAACCTCTTACACATTCAGTAACAAGGGAGTTGGAGAGAGTCAGACATCATCTCAATATGGTCTAAGGAGATGAAGACCTCAAACCGTATCTTCACAATTTGACCTAAACTCAATTGATAAGAAGGAGTTCTTTAATGGGACAACTTTTGTATTCTCCTTTTAAGATTGATATAAAGATAGGATCCCATCTAAATTCTGACAGAGATCATGGGGATCTGTGTGTGTGAGTATTAGTTCTATCCTGAAGAAAGTCACCCTTGAGTGTTGAGGATGCCATCTCAGTCATGACAATCTTCCATTCCAGGAAAGCTCAAGTTCAGAAACAGGCATTGAAAGACTTACCACACTTTTGAAATAAACATAAAACAGAAGCGGGGCAAAAAGTCTACGTAGAACTGTATTGCTGGATCATGTGGGGGTTCTCTCTCTGGTTTTTGAAGATTAGTTTGACCTAGACCCATTTCTTCATTTCTGCTTACACTTTTGGTGTCATTAAAAAAAAAAAAAAAAAAATCATTGCTAGGACATAGCTCAAGAAGCTTACCTCTAGGGGCACCTGGGTGACTCAGTGGGTTAAGCCTCTGCCTTCGGCTCAGGTCATGATCCCAGGGTCCTGGAATCAAGCCCCACATTGGGCTCCCTGCTCAGCAGAGAGGCTGCTTCCCCACCTCTCTCTCTGCCTGCACCTCTGCCTACCTACGATCTGTCAAATAAATAAATAAAATTTTTTTTAAAAAAGCAGCAGCTTACCTCCAAATTTCCTTCTAGGAGTTGTAAGGTTTCAGGTCTTATATTCAAGTTTTTAATCCTTTTTGAGTTGATTTTTGGCTATCCAGTTGGATAGTGGTCCGGAATTTCCAAGACCATTTATTCAAGAGATGGTCATTCACCATTGTATGCTCTTGCTCCCTTTGTCATAAATGGACCATGTAGGAGTTTTTGTTCTGTTTTGTTTTTTTGTTTTTGTTTTTGTTTTTTTTTTAATTTCTGGACTCTCCATTACTTGTCAGTGATTGGTATTTCTATTTCCACGCAAATACTGTAATGTTTTTATTATTTTAGCTTTGTAATAGAGTTCGAGATCAGGAAATGTGGTGCCTCCAACTTCACTTTTTCTCAGTATTCTTTTGACTGTTCATGGCCTTTTATGGTTCCACGCACATTTTAGGATTGCTCTATTTTAGAGAGAGAAAAAAATGCTTATGGGGCTTTGATAGGGACTGTCTTGATGCTTTCAATTATACTGGGTGATATGGATATTTTACCAGGATCAAGTCTTCCAACCCAGGACTATAGCGTATCTTTCTATTTATTGCTGCCTTACATTTCTTTGTCCATGGCTTATAATTCAGAGTACAGTTCTTTCTCCTCCTTAAAGTCTTCTCCAGGGATTTTATTCTGATACCATTATAAAATGGGACTGCCTCCTTGATTTCTCTTTCTGGTAACTGGTGTATAGAAACAAACACTGAAGGTTTGTACATTGATTTTACATCCTGCTCATTTTTATTTTTGAGAGACAGACTAATAATTAAATGGACTGACTTTCAACTAATGTTCTAAATTGAGAGGAATGGACAATGGTGAGCTTTCAGAAAAGCTGTTTGAAAAAGAAATTCTAGAAAGCTTCTGTCTGTGCCACGCACTGTTCTTTCATTGCATTCCCGTCTTATAAACTTAATTTTTATGTTGTGATTTTTTTTTCTATTCAAATTAAAAAAAAAAAATGAGTGTTTGATGTATTTTCTGGACTGTTTCATGACTTTTTACATTTCTTTCCATAGCCACAGGAGATGGCACCTTGCCAAGTGGACCAAAAGTTATCTGTGGCATCTGTAACTACTGCTCACTTCCTGGGGGCTGGGGGGCAGTTTGTGGGCTACTGGGCAAGGTTGGTTTGAAGGCCTAATGATGTAGCTACGGGCACACTCTGAAGTCAGCAGCATTTTGAGCTCATGGGACGAACTCCATTGAAAATCTAAGAGCACAGGGCACCTGGGTGGCTCAGTGGGTTAAGCCTCTGCCTTCAGCTCAGGTCATGATCTCAGGGTCCTGGGATCGAGCCCCATATCGGGCTCCCTGCCCAGCGGGGAGCCTGCTTTCGCCCTCTCTCTGTCTGCCTCTCTTCCTAATTGTAATCCCTCCTGCTGTCAAATAAATATATATATTTAAAAAAAAAAAAAAGAAAAGAAAATCTAAGAGCATAAAAAAATTATCCTGGTTGATTCTTACATAGTTCCGTACACCAAGGTGACCAAAATATATAAAAGGAAACGGCTTACCCATGAGAAGTGACCGACCTCAGCTTTATGAATTATTTCTTCCACTCGAAGTTAATGATGCCTTTGTTGTTGGTCTGTTTTCATTCCCTTTTTAAGTGAGATTTTTACTCCTGGAGGGGCTGTGCTCACCCACCCTCAGAGAAGACCTACCCAACTTAATTCATCAATGCGGCCGGAGAGGGAGAGAGCCCTCTGCTCCACGATACCAGCAGCTTAGTGAGAAAAATGAGTGTAGAATCCTGGTAAAAGCCTCTGTAACCCACAATACATCTCCTAATCAGGACTCAACTTACCCATTCGAGTCTTCTATCCATCCAGCACGAGTAATGGTTTCAGGTTGCTAAGCGACCCTCACTTTCCCAAGTACAGACAGTAGAAAGCTATCGCCTTTTTTTTTTTATAAATTTTTTATTTTTTATAAACATGTATTTTTATCCCCATGGGTACAGGTCTGTGAATCGTCAGGTTTACACACTTCACAGCACTCACCAAAGCACATACCCTCCCCAATGCCCATAACCCCACCCCCCTTCTCCCAACCCAAAGCTATCGCCTTTAATGTATGATGTTTAATATATTGGCCTGACTCCATGGCAATGAGGAAGACGGTTTGTTTGGTTTTTTTTCCGGGGTGGGGGGGACCCAGATTACCGTATCACAACCAGTTGCAATACTGCTGAGGATCGAGGAAAGCAGGAAGAGAGCTTCGTGATCAGTCAGAGAGTAAGGGGAGTCTGAAGTAGATGCACCAAGTGAGATAATCCGTGCCATTTTAATGGGTACTTCAGGTCAACATCCAAGGTGAACCCACAGACTCTAGAAGGGTCCAAAATTTAATTAACAACAAGTGAATCGTTGCCCTCTGTCTCAGATTTTTATGATAGATGCAAATGGCCTTTACAATGCTTAGGAAGCCCCAGAAAACATCTCCTTGAGTCACTGAGAAGGCAGCGGGGGGGAATCCCAGCCTGAAGGATGGCCAGTCTAACACAAAAGTTCAACTCAGAGACTCCTCTCTGCCAGGAGCATAACCTGCTTGGGAGACTGAGGGCCTTTTGTCAGCCTAAAATATGGACTCAGATCTGGGGGAGGCACAGTTGGAAGGGAAAATCTCTAACTGAGGGACTGGTCTATGCTAACAGTTCATCTTTTCACATGTCCGAAATTCTAACTCATTTCCCAAATTTTGTTCATGTCTCTTGGTGAACATTCCTAGCGCATGTTATCACAAATATTTTAGAAGTATCTATTCCAAAGGAAAATGGTGGGAAGAGAGAGATTGCTTTACTGTTTCCATTTTTTTTTTCCTTAAGTTTCTCTGCTGTCTGCCTTAGAAAGTATCTTTTTTTCTTCTATTTGCTTCAATGTTCAATTTGTTTTGGCAAATTGTTTTGGTGGAAGTAGATCAGGTCACAGACAATACAGGCTTATAAAAGAAATTTCAGTTGGAAATGTAATGCGTTAATAGCCTTTAACTAAGTGTGTTTATTTTCCAATAACCCAGTAAAGCCATACATGTGGTAATTCGCTCACAATACTTTCTATGGTTCCAAACATCCCAATTAGAATTTAATTTCTCATGCTCTTTTGACACATAAATCCTTTGGCCTTTCTTACACTTTGAAATGAACGCTACAGACATTGGACAGATTCTCTAAATCATGCACTGGCTATTTGTAAAATGTTAGATTTGCTTTGGAAGTCAGGGATCTAAGTATTGACACATCACATTATAGATTATCAATACAGTCACACTTGTTAGTAGTACCACCAATCGCCTCCAACAGAGTATTTGGAAACAATCTCATCATCTAAGATTCTAGTTCTCAAAAAATCTAATTTTCATTTGAAAGCTTAAGTTTTATCATTGGCAACAAATACTGTCAGATGTTTTTCTTGAAGTGATAGGCTTATTTCATTCAATGTTGATGTAACTCCTGCCAAAAATCCAAGTCTCAATTACCATGGTTAGTCATATTCAGTAAAAATGGCTTTTGATGAAAAAAGCAGCTAGTTCATCTCATAACTTAAAAAAAAAAAAAATCCCACCACTACAAATAGCACCCACATTTTCCTTCAGAACACCATATTTGGGGCGCCTGGGTGGCTCAGTGTGTTAAGCCGCCGCCTTCGGCTCAGGTCATGATCTCAGGGTCCTGGGATCTAGCCCCACATCGGGCTCTCTGCTCTGCGGGGAGCCTGCTTCCTCCTCTCTGCCTGCCTCTCTGCCTAATTGTGATCTCTGTCAAATAAATAAAATCTTAAAAAAAAAAAAAAGAACACCCATACTTTGTATACAGTGTCAATGTTCGTGTACACTACTTAAACACACAGAATATTACATGTGTTTACTCGCTTGTCTAAATTTCCTAAAATTCATCACCTAGAGGTTTTATCAGAACATCTTAAGTGAAACTAGCCTCCTACACTTCCGGTACGTGGTAGTGTATTGGGCTAGTGTGCCGCCATTTTTAAACACAATCATTCTATACCATTAGTGCAAATTGCCAACAAGACTTTAGTACATCCGTGTAAAGGGTCCTGATTCCCCTTCAAGGGTCCTGAGCTACCACCACACAGAGAATTTCTAGCTGGTGTTTCTAGGCTTTAGGAGGGTAAGAGGTGAATGAAATGAGACAAAGGCCAGGTGACAGCATCCAACAAACCTCCACTTGATCCTTTATTCAGTTAAATAACGAACAGGCAATCATTGTTCCTTCCTACACGTGGTATCTCTTTAGTCATTATGGCATGTGTTAGCAAGCGTCCCCTCAACATTTTAAGTCATGGCGCTGATAACACACCATCTTGTCAAGCTACTGACTATTAGAAATTTCGTCAGGAAGCTCCATGTTACATGTTAGTCTGAGAGGACTTTTTTTTTTTAAAGTGATGAATTCCTCAGTTAACATTTCAATTAAAAATGCTTTGAGAATGGATATTCAATTACATTAAATGCATTTTTGACATCTAAAGAACTGGTCTATTTGTTTTCATTGGAACTGTAACTATACTAAAATCCTAATAATCATTTTTATAATACTGAATCAGACTTCTACTCCTACGAACGAACTTCAGGGAATAAATGCCTCCGAGTAACTCACCTGCATCCCTTTCTTTCAGGGGCTATGCCCTGTTGGCGGCACATTCACAAACTGGCAATACTCAAGGGCACAGAGACCAACCAGAGGAAACAATTAAATGGGTCCCACTAGACAGAGGTGAACACTCACCACGAAGACCCATGTGCTTCCCTAGAATTGCTGTCTAAGGACCTGAAGAAAGGTCTCTTGCCCCTGGCATTGCTTAGCTTAGAAAATAGGGACCTCAAGATGCTTTTAGCCATCTTTCCTCCTCCACAGAGGAGGAGGTCATCCACTGGTAAAATTCAGCACTCGGATGGTGACCATCTTCTACTCAGTTCATGGGGGGGGGGGGCAGCCTTGCACCTGAAGTGGTCAGGAGCACTCCATGGACAGGAGTAGGGGTGATGTTCTCAGTAGGCAGAGGCAGAAGCAAAGCCCTTGAACTTAACTGCCCATAGGTTTAACCGTCACTTTATTTGGAAAAGTCTAGTTGGCTATCTGTGATGGGTTGCTCCTAGGTTGACTTTTGCCCAGCTGCCATGCAGGAACTCTGGATTAGGTGGCGGTTTGCTTCCCTTAGGCTACCAACTCATTTGAGCCACCCGGCCGAATGGCCTCCGTGTTCAGTTACTTTAACTAGATCAACAGAAGTAAAACTGATAAACAGATAATGACTTGGTCTGAGTCAATGGGTATTGCTATGTTACCCAAAGACTTCAAATGTAACTGGCAAGCCTAGCTAAGAGTCCCATTTTAAAATAGGGTTGGGAGGCCGTCGGGAGGAGCAATATGTACATGTCCTCATCAGAACCAACTCTCAATTTATGAACTCGCCCCACCAGCTGGGGCACACTGGACTTGAGTCTGGACTGGACTCCCTCCTCACCATGGCAACTAAATTATCTACCTTCTTCACTTCCCCAGAAGCCCATCCAGTTTAACAGGTTTCAATCCGAGGAGCCTGTGACTCAACTAATAATCCCAGTGAACCTAGTTTCCATCCCTATTTTGTACACAGGACCTAAGACCTGTACTCGTGACCTTTCACCATTGTAACTCTGACCCCTCTTTGCCTTCCGGACATTACAGAAATTCCTACCTCAACCTGTTTTCTCTGTAATTTCCATATTAACTGCCCAAATAAAGTCTTGTTTGCTTCTAATTTTGGTGTGCTTTCTTGGTCAGCAAGGCCTCAAGCCACATTCAAGGCTGGGTCTGCCGAGTCCATAAACCAACATGGACTCAAATGATCTCCGTGGAGTTTTCATATACAGGACCACCAAAGCTGTAATACACCGTACTTGATTTAACATTTTCCCCCAACTCCAGTTGAAATTTTTCCATTTAGACTGACTTTATAGATTATTCTTAAACTTGAATAGTGATTTTGTGTGTGAGTGGGTAGATGAGTGGATTGTTCATTTTATCAAGGTAGAGGCTGACTTGGTAGGTTAAGCTGGGAAGGGGAGGAAAGAAACCAGACAAAACAAAACCCCAATGGAATTATGAGTTGTTGTTTAAAGGTTTACCAGAATTTCTCTGTGAAATCCTGTGTGTCCAAGTCTCTTCAGGGATCTTCATGTGTTCATCTTTTTTCATTACTCTTGGTCTCCTCAGGTCGAACTGTTCAATTTTACTAATTCCTTTGTGCTTAGCAAAGTAGTGTTTCATCCAAGTTCAAAGAAATTAGTCTATTTTTGCTTCCATTTTTCACACCACATTTCTCATCCCTAACTCTGTATTTGGGGGTTTTCTCATTCTTGGTTAGGGGAGCTACTGTCTTTGCTGGAAAGTGCTCTTGTCATTGTTTTCTAGTAATATTGTATGTATTTAATAATTCTGCTTTCTTCTAGTTCATTTATTCTTGCATTGATAGTTTATTCTGTTCAGTCCTACTTCTGCTCTCTGATTTTCTATTTTCTTTTAACTTCATAACTTATCTACATTTCATTTCCTGTCCTGGGATTCATTTCATTTTGACTTCTTAGCCTCCATGCACACACACACACACACACACACACCCAAACCATGATTTCATTCTACCCATAGTCCACTAACTGTTTCCTAACTTCCTCTAAGTAGAGGGAAAAAATGGTTCTTTCAGCTGGAGGACGTGACGCTTTTGTCACAGTTTGTGTCTGCGTGCATGTGTGTGGTCAGAAAGAACAGGTCTTAATGCTTTCAGAAAGCACTTCAGCCAGGCACAGACCTCCACAGGAACAAAGAAGCCACCTTGGATACCTAGAGATCTACAAATCATTTTGTCCAAGGAGAAGCCAATTTGGGGCTTGGGAGCAAATAAGGAAAGCTAAGACCCTTGCTGAAATATCCCACAGCACCTCACTTTGGATATTGGGTTTAATCCTATGTGGCTTATTGAATTAAACTTCCATTAATCTCCCTTTAATGCTCAAAGAGCCAAAACACTTGAACCTGTTATTGGAAAACATTACACAAACACATCACAGAAAACCAAGGACCTGTCCAAGGGCAAATTGTTTTTGTTAGAGTTTAACGTAAAGCAGTTTGGTCATTCCTGTGAGGCACTAGAGAAGTCAAAAAAAAAAAAAAAAAAAAAAAAAAGGTGATTCTGGTTTTAGGTATTAAACAAGAATCTTTATAATAACTAGGATTTTCCCAATAAAATCTTATAGGAGACAGGTCCCTAATGCAAGCTTAGGGCTCTCTCCAAGTTTGGTGGCTGGTTGGGGGGTGGGTGGCAAGGAAGGAGGATTTCAAGGCACCATACGATTTTCTGTACCCTGAAATAATTTTTAAACAATTATTTAATTTTAGAGACAGAAAGCATGAGCAGAAGGGGCAGAGGCAGAGAGAGAATATGAAGCAGATTCCCTGCTGAGCACAGACCTCCCCCAGGCTCCCCTGCCCCAGGGCTCAATCCCGTGACCTTGAGATCAAGACCTGAGCTGAAATCAAGAGCCAGAGGTTTAACTGACTGAGTCACCCAGGCACCCCAGGACCCTGGAACAATTTTTATCTAAATCAGAGCACATGAAGTGGGATTGCTACAGCACAAGGCTTTCGTAATAATATATTCAGATGACTTCTTAAGAACCATTTCCAGGATACTGTGTTATTAATACAAGGATTCAAGTGTCCCCAAAAGGCCTCTGACAAGATAGAGCCTAACTGCTCCAAAAGGGCCATTATATTCTCATCTGTTGGTGATTCAGAGACTGAATGCCAGGGCCCTGAGGACAAGCAGCCAGGAGACAGGGACCACGACCAAATTGGATTTCTTTTGTCATGGCACGGGTAGGAGTTGTTAATCTGTTTTTGCTTTTCTGTTTTAAATCAAGAAAAGGAAATTATTCTCCTCTGGAAAAATTTCTACCCACCCCTAAACTCCCCGGTGATTCCAGTTGAACAAAAATTTGCCCTCCCTTTCACAAACCAAGACTGCTGTCTCCCCTCCTTGGGTCTTAAACAACTGCTGTCTGCTCTGCCAAGGGAGGGGGCTGTCATTCAGGGATTAACTGAAGGCATTTCCCTAGGAAACAGTAAAACTTGTGTGGGTAAGCCGCTTCCCAAGGACCAGAAAAACTCAACTTGAACATCAGACCTGGCCCTCCCGGACTCCCAGCAGAACCCCAAAAAGCTTCCGAAAGAGAGTGCCTCTTGGCAATGTTTTCATGGTGCATTTCCATGGTCCGCTGGATTCTTACTAAGTTACTCTTCCCAGGTCACGTGTAAGAAATCAGAACCCCCACCTTAAACGCACTGCTCCAAATCACCATGTTTTGTTAGTGGCATGGCCAATAGTAGGCCTCCGTGTACCAAAGCACATCTTTTTCAAAGGCATCGAAACAGCAGAGCCACCTGGTTGAGGAGCTTACCAACTGGGACAGTCTTCTCTCAATTAGTTCAGACAAGATGGACCTTTCCCTTCATGTCCTTCTCGGGCTACCCCTACTAGTTCATTTCATCATTTGCCCAGCTCCAGCTTCTTCTATCCAAGACAGCACAGCAAAACATGCTCTCATTTCTCGTTTCAATAGAACTCTATTGGAAGAACAAGGAAGGCTAGCATCTGAGGCCTTTTCCAGGCATCCTGAGCACTTTCTACATCTTAGGCTAACAGAGCTGTGTGATTACAGACTATTCTTACCCACCTTTTAAAGGTTAAGAGACAAAGGCACAGAGAATCCACAGCTTGCAAAGTTCACAAACACACCAAGTGGCAAAGTGCCTATTGACTAGTGTTAGGTGTGGACTCTCGACTTTTTCTTTTCAGTGTATCTGATTTTTAGCTCTTGGGTTCACGGGTTCCAATTAGGAATTAAAGGAGGGAGAGCGGGAGAGGGAGGGAGATCAGAGGGTTGGGCACGTCAAGATTAGGTAGAAATCAGACAAAGAGCACTCATCCATTATTTTATCAGTAATTATGGAGGAGTTTGGGAAGGACTTTAAGTCTAGTTTTTTTCCTCTTATATGAACACATTTAGTTTATTCTTACAGTTATTGTCTAGTCTTCCAATAGGGAAACCAGCATTCAGATGCTATCAAAAAATAAAACCCTTTAGCCATTATCTAAAAAGGTCGGAGAGATTTGTGCAATCTTTATTTTTACAAGAGAACAGGTTTTTGAGGTTTTTATTATTTTTTTTTTTTAATATGGAGTTAATCTGTACAAGTGATGACACAAGAAATGAATTAGCACCATCTACAAAAACAAGAACCCAGGAGTGCGGAAAAATACAGCTTGTGTTTCAAAAGTTTGGCAGCTGTAAACCCAAAGATACATTCTTTCCTGTTTCTGAGAAGGCCACATCCTATTCATCTGTATTTGGTTAGAAGTGTGAAATACACATCCCCTCACGTGGCCTGCTCCTGAAGGAAGGAACAAGAGCAGATCAAGGTTGTAGCACAATGGTTTGGGCTGGCAGCATCCAGGGCTGTGAGTCTGAGCAATTAAAAGCAGCATCAATACTCAACATTAGGTATCAAGAGGTCCTCGACCAGAGGAGTTTCTATGACGGAACCATCAGGCAGCTACTGGGTCCCACAGATGTCAGCTCAACCCTCTGAGCCCAAGAGGGTTGGGTTGCACCTTCCCATGGATTGCCCTCCCCATCTCCTGACTTCCCATTTCTGGTGCGATGTTCATTAGCACCTGGTGCTACACCACATTCCTCTCCAAATTTGTGGTTACTTCTCAATGTCTACTAGCAGATGTTAACATTGTCTTATTTTCCTTGCACATGCACAAACACCCAGGCAAGACACGCATTTCTGTGTAGTACACATTACTGGGAGCTTGGGAAATAGATGTATTCAAGTAAGGTCACATCTCAAGTGTTCTCCAGATACCATACCATGTTCTTCCAACAGCTACTCTCCACTTTCTCCCCGTCCCCTAGGTGGAAAGTAACCAATCCTCCCAAGTTCCTGCTCAACTTTCATCAAAAGCAGATCAGCCATTCAATAATTTCTAATTTGTACACAAAGGGATCTACCCTGGTAATCGTTTTACAATCTCAGGTATTTTTTTTTTTAAGATTTTATTTATTTGACAGAGAGAGATCACAAGTAGGCAGAGAGGCAGGCAGAGAGAGAGAGAGAGAGAGGAGGAAGCAGGCTCCCCGCTGAGCAGAGAGCCTGATATGGGGCTCGACCCTAGGACCCAGAGATCATGACCTGAGCCGAAGGCAGAGGCTTTAACCCACTGAGCCACCCAGGCACCCCACAATCTCGGGTATTTTTTGAATAGAGAGCTCTCCTTCGAGAGTGGGAGCCATCCCTAACCTCATCTTCATTAATCCAGCTCTGAGGTCAGGTAGGCTCCTGGTTTCTATCCCATTTATTGAACCCTCTTCCCTTCTAACCTCCCAATGTCAGAAGGCCATCTAGGTTCATAATTCTGACTTCAATGACCATTACACTGAGGTCCAATGTCCTCTTATGAAGTCCCACGACTTTCAATGACCTATATATTATTGTGTTTCCCAATTTTTTATCTCTACTGTTGAGCTCTCCCAAACCACAGCCTTCTATACAATTAGGTTCTCTGCATCTCCTATGGCTATCCAATGGACATCTCAAATATAACAACTCCCCAACGAAATTAAAAAAAGGGGGGGGATAGGGGGCATCTGGCTGGCTCCGTTGGTAAAGCATGCAACCCTTGATCTGCGGGTTTTGAATTCGAGCCCCACACTGGGTGTGGTAATTACATATATATGTACATAAATAAGAAATACAACAAATCCAGAACAGGTGATCATCCCTCCAGTAAATTTCTCCAGTGCTATCCCTCCTAGTAAATAGAACCATCATTCATTCACTTGTTCAAACCCAAGTATTAAAAGGTGTCATTCAGTTATTCAAGCCCAATATACAAGTTTTGTCTGACTCTTTTTCTCTCAGACTTTATCTAACCCACCAGAAAATCCAGTGGATTCTGCCATCAAAATTCATTGTCAACCCAACTTATCTCTGCCTCTCTCCACCACTAAATGTATCCCCATCATCTCTCTCCTAGACATTGCAATGTCCTCTTAATAGTGATTGTTTTCTGGTTGTCTGAGTGGCTCAATTGGTTAAAGGGTCTCTTGGTTTCAGCTCAGGTCATGATCTCAGGGTAGTGGGATTGAGCCCCATGTTGGGCTCTAGGCTCAGCATGGAGTCTGCTTGTCCCTCAACCTTTGCTCCTGCCCCCAATATCACTCTCTTTCTCAAGTAACTACTTTTTTCTCAAAAAAAAAAAAAAATTGATTGTTCTTTGCTCCCTCAGTCTTACCTCCCCACAGAAACCCACGTGATTCTCACAAAACATGACCATGGACCACCCCTCCCCTCAAGGGTACAATCCCATCCCTTTACACAAGATAAAAGTTACTGCCACTCCTTTTACAGCCACACAGGCCGGAGTTTCCGTGTGCCCTACTGACTTTAGAGGAGACAATTCTCCGTGGGTTTCTTATTTCTCCATTTCTTCCACAGGAGTCACTAACTGCACTTTGGTCCAGACTCTCTGCTTTAAAATGTGTTTAATACAAGACAAAAGCAGTGTCTCCCTCTGGAGCAAAGGGCAGGCATGTTTACAACCCCTGGTGCAAGCACGTGTCCCTTGTTCATGATATCCTGCAGGAACTGCAGTGTAGGGAACTTGGACCAAAAACTAGTGATATTCTGGTGAGGGCTACTGCTGTGCAGAACACACTATCCTTCATCCCTGACAGGGGAGTAGGTCTTCAACTAGCACCCATGCATCTGGGAGAGAGTAACTTGTTAGCTCGCAAGCAAAGGAAAATCTCTGCCCCTCTGTCATTTCAAACTGGTAACTTAACCAAGAAGTTAGAATGAATTCCAAGAATGAGATAAAGATTAGAGCAGATTTAAGTAAAATGGAGAATCAAATTAAGCAACAACAACAACAATAAACAATAAAAAAAAAAGCCACAAGTTAAGATTTTATTCAATGGACAAACTTTTAGTTACTTACACACACACACACAAACAAGGAAAATAAGTCCACAAGTTCTTAAAATTGAGGATTCAAGTAGGGCCATTACTAATGACCTTCCAGAAATAAACACCAACTAATGGTCACTGAGGTAGAAATAGAATATCTGAACACAACCTATAGCCAGTGAATATATTTTGATCAGAAATCAAAAACAAAGAAAAACCAGAACCAGATGGCTTTGCTATAAAGTCCTACAACATGTCTGAAGAGAAATAAACACTTCTCAAACTTCTCAAATTAAAAAAAAAAAAAACAAAAAAAACCCTTTAGGACTCAATGTAAGTGGCCAGTGATACCCTGATAACAGAACCAGATAATATATCTTTTGTTATGTCTTACTGCTTATAAACATTAATGTAAAAAAATCAAAATGTTCATGGAACAAATCCAACACCAAAAAAATGATTATACATTATAATCCGAGTTTAGCCCAGAAATGCAAGGTAGGGTCAAAGATTAAAAGGAAGAAAAAGATATGGTATAAAACCATATTAAGAATAAAAATATTATAATCTTAATCGATGCAAGGAATATAATTTTACTAAAATCAAATATCATCTCATAATACAAACACCAAGCTAAAAAGCAATCATAAAAAGGCATAAAAAGCAACTTCCTCAACCCAATAAAGTACATCAATGAAAAATTCACAGCTCACACCCAATTTGTGGTGAAATTTTCCAATTTTCTCCCTAAGATCAGGAAAAAAAGGAAGTTAGCTCTTTCTAATTCTTTTTAATATTTAAGTGGGATAAGGGCAATAAGGAATAAAATCAATAGAAAGACATCCAGATCAGAAAGGAAGTAGTTAGACTCTTCATACTTACTAATGTATTTGGAAAACCCTAAAGCATGTGCATCTCACACACACACACACACACACACACACACACACACTATAACCCAGTCAAAAAGTTCATCACAGTAGCAGAATAGAATTCAACACACAAATATTAATTTCTTGTACATGAGTGGTTAACAATATAAAACTGGTATTAAGCAAATAATTTCATTTAAAGTAGGCTGAAAAAAAATCAAATCATTAGAAATAAATTTAACAAGTGAAACACAAAACTTGTGGAAACACAAAACAGTGGGAGTTTGTACACCAAAAACTCCCACTACTGAAAGAAATTGAAGCAAAAAACAAAAAACCCACAAGAAACAAAACAAAGACTACCACAAATTGAAAGACCCCCTGTGTTCTGATTAAGAAAATTCCAACTTCAAACATGGGTGCTCAGGGAAGCTATACTTTTTCCACTTTTTACCAAGGTCAGAATGACTTGGCGAGACTTCAAAGCATGGGCTCTATTTCTGCCCTGAGCACGCACTGTACATCTGCTTCATTAGCAACTAACCTAAAAGAAACCTTTCCAACATATAGAGTAATTATCTCCCTAAGTTCCCATACCATCAAAGCCCGCAACTTGCACATGCTCAAAGCAGAAGATAAAGTCTGTAACTTGTTAGAATGTCTTCAGTCAGGATCATTTTTAACTCTTGATGTGAAAACCATCTCTAACCCTAGGACTAAACGTTCCTTTGCAGGAGCACTCTTGTCTTTGTGAAGATGGTGTATTGTTAGAGCTCTCCTTACTTGGCTCAAGTAACTTTATTATAGAAAACACGAGAAGGTTTGCTCGTTTTTCACCACTGACTGCTCATAGACTCAATGACTCCCCAAATCCATGGAAAATGAACACAAACACCTTCAACATCCCTTCCACCTTCTTGGCCCAAATGGACCAGTTCATAAAAAAAATTCATCATGAAATTCAAGGGATTCTGAGAATAGTCCTTTCACCAAATGGTGCTGGGGCAATTTGAAAGCCATGTGCTGAAGAATCAGGTTGGATCCCTAACTTTTACCAAATGCAAAAATAACTCCTCTAGATAAAATACTGTGACAGCTAAAACTGGACAGTCTTAGAAGGAAACGTCAGTGTCAAGCTACCAACTTCAAAGAAGCAATGGTATTGAAAACAGGACCCCAAAGGCCAAAGAAAGAGCTGTATGTAAGTGGGACATGGAAATTTCACCTTTTGTATCAAAGACATTATCAAGAAAGGGCACAAACAACCTATACCATGGTACAAAGGATTTGTTCAGTCTAATATCTAAGATGTATTTTTAGAAACTTCTTACAATAGGCAAAAATCCCTCTAAAAATGGACAAAGGATTTGATAGACATTTCTCCAAAGAAGATTTACAAATAACCAATGGGCCCACTTAAAAAAAAAAATCTTCAAACATTAGAAAGTTACTCAAAACCACAAGAGAATACCACATCATACCTACTAGGATGGCTATGATTTTATAAGCTGGAAAGAGATGCCTGGATGGCTCAGTGTGTTAAGTGTCCAACTCTTATTTTGGCTCAGGTCATGATCTCGGGGGCATGGGACTGAACCTTGTGTCTGGCTCTGCCCTGGGTGTGAAGCCTGCTTAAGATTCTCTCCCTCCCTCTGCCCCTCCCCCTCAGCCCTCTAAAAAGAGTAAATCATAAGTAAAAGTCAGAACACAAAACACGTTGGCAAGGATATACTGAAACTGTAACCTTATCAACGTGTTTCCAGTGGAAATGTGGACTAACTGCAGACACAGTAGAAAATAGTTTGCATTTCTCAAAAAAACTTAACATAAAATTACCATACCCTAAAACCCAGTTTTAACCTTGTTTTCATACAAAAAAGTCAACGTGAATGTCAATAGCGTTAGTTATAACAGCCAAATGCTGGAAACGGTGTGTATGTCCATACTTCACGAATGGTTAGTATTCAATGAAATATTACACGAGCATAGAAGGAATTAAATACGGATGCAGGCTACAACACAGATCAACGCAGAAAACATTATGCTCCGCGAAAGGAGACAAACACAAAAGGTATTATGTATTGTGGGATTCCATTTATAGAAAACATTGAATAAAATAGAGAAACCCATACAGACAGAATTAGCAGTTCCCGAGGGCTACGGGGAAAGGAAAGGAGACACCTTTTGGGGGAGATACACGCACGTGTTCTGGAGTGAAACACCAGTTATTGGTACCACACCTTGAATTTAATTTTAACAACACTGCATGGTACAGATATGGTTAAAATGGCAAGTTTTGTTAATTTCATGTCAATTTTCTCAATAAGATATTACTGGATTTTAACCCTGGAACCTAGCACAGGACCCGACATGTATGTTCCTATGTACATTAACTGGTGAATGAACCAAACCTATCAAGTCTTAACACTCCGATACTGAAGTGTTTTAATGTCCCACTTAAGTCGGGGGAGATGGGCTCAGTCAGGATCAATCCAGGCAGGGGTATACTAGTAAATACTTAGCAACTAGTCCTTCTGGGGGAAGCGCCGTCATTTGTCAATACCCCTTCATCAGCCTGTTTCAAGTGATCAAAGATCGAGGAGCACCACGTTGAGAAAAGATGTGCGCAGGAGAGGTTCTTCGGAGTCAGGCCAAGCCAGCTCCAATGCACCAGCAGAAAAATTCAAGGTCTGAGAGCTGAGAGACAAGCACCGGTGAGTCAACTTCCTAGAGCAGAGGCACTTGGCTGTCTGCACAGGTGTGAATTGTCCGGAGAAAAACAGGACTCCTTCAGGCACATGCTATTCCTTAATGATGCTAGGGTTTCTTCAGGATAGGGGGTGGAGGGGGCAGTGGAGAAGAAGAGCCACTGCCTTTGGTCACTGCTTCTCGACTCCTGTGGGCACCTGCCGGCCATCCACCCCCAGACGCACCACAGAAAGTCAATACCGATTAGAGCTTTGCTCTCAGAAGCACAGCTCCCTTGTACCAACACTGTGGAAGCAGTAAAGACCGAATTTCTCGGTTGTATTTCCCCTGTTCATTTTCCGCTGGCTGCCCCGAGCTGCAGGATTCCGACTGCCTACTCCCCACCTACTCCCACACGGCCTGAGGCCTCCGGACCGCCGTCAGAAGGAGCCTGGAGAAAGCAGCGTGAATACCCGTGTAACATTTTCGGAATGGATTCAGTTACCAGAGCAAGTATTAAGCTTACATCTCATCGATGTGTCCAGAATCGACCAGATCCGAATGACAAACTATTGGCTCAGGGCAGAAGGGTAATGCGTTTACCCCAGAGCCACTGAATGGACCAGGGGCTTGAGGCTGATCAGTCTGGGCAGTCCAACTATAGTTCTAAAAAAAAAAAAAAGAAAGAAAGAAAAGATACGCTGTCAATAATAGATGTCCCCGTGGCCATCCCAACACAGGGAAACTCCCACACCGTCAAAGAAGCTTGCCCCAGCCGGTTTCTCTCTCATTCATCTTACCAGTGTTTCAACAGAAAACTCCCAGCAAGTCAGAGACCCTGCCTGGGATCACCACCAGCTCAACCCCAACACTCAAGGGAAAGGAAAATCAAAAACTGAGCTCCGGGCACACAAGGAGATCATCGTCCTTTTTTCCAATTTTATTTGAAAAAAAGACCACAAACCCAGCCATTCCGGCAAGCAGTGCATTCCTGTTAACCAACATACTTGACGGTGGGGTGAAATGGTAAAAGGGACAAGGATAAGCCAGAAGACATGTTAATTAATGGCACGTCTTCTTCAGGAAGAAATGCTTCTTGGCGTCAGCCTCTTAAATAGAGAGGCAACCTCGGGAGGCAGCTCGTTGGAGGCTGTGTCTAAAAACAACCGTGTTTAAAAACATTAGAATGAAGACGTCTAATTGTTGGGATGATGTGAATATAGACTTTCACGCCACAAATGCACCATGTTTCAACTCGCTGAGCAGAGCTGCAACTCAAAAGATACCATTTCCTGACCCAAATGCAAGACACATGGTGATTCCTTAGAATTACTTAGTACACTGGTGTGGAGCGGAGGGGAGGGAATTCAAGGGATATGTAGGCCAGCATTTCTTTCAGGGCGCTGCCCCAAATCACTCTTCTTCAAGAGTACTTTAAGTATGCTTGGGAAATACTCCGGGTTCTGGTTTTTAGAGACGGAATGTATTAAGTCTCTGAACAATTCCATTGAATTCAAGGAACTTACCTTGGTTTATCCCATTTTCTTACCAAGCTTATTACTTTCTAAAAAAAAAAAAAGAAGAAGAAGAAGAAGAAGAAAGTTGTATCTCAGGGACCTCCTATCCTTGTTTTAGCATACTGTTTGGAACACCCTGGTGTAGGAATTCCTGGTTTCAAGGCATTTACAAGGCTAAGGTTTTCCGAACGACTGAAAATATCCTTTAAGTGCGGCTCCCTCGGACTCACCCCCAAGGGAACACAGGACAACTTTAAGCCAATGATGGATCCTAGTCCTCAGGAAAGGCTCACAGGAAACATAACATCCGCAAGGACCAGTGTATGCCCTTGTTGGTTTTTTCCCCATGAGGGCTATCTCTACAGAAACGTCTCATCCTACAGTTTGGGGCCAGTGTAGGCAAACCCTCCTGTCAAGGACCACGTGGTATTTATCTCTGGCTTTGCAGACCGTGCAGTTTGCATTTTAACCACTCTGCCTCTGTAGTATAAAAGCAGTTCTAGAGGGTACGTCCATGAAGCAGTGTGGGCTGTGTTTCAATAAAACTTTATTTATAAAAACAAGTGGTGGACCTGGCTTGGCCCCGTAGGTCATAGTTTTCCAATCTCTCCAGTAAGGCACAGTATTAGCTGCTCCCATGGACTCCGTTGCACTCCATGCCCTCTCTCAAATACTTAGAAAGGCAATTTTCACCTTTTCGTGTTTGTGGACGCTGCTCCTGGCCGCCCGGAGAAGCTAAATTTGAAAAATTACCAAGGCCAAAAGGACTGGGCAAAACCTCCAAGCCTGGGCTCTATTTCTGCCCTGAGCACACATTGTCCATCTGCTTCATTAAAAAAAATTAACCAAAAAGGAGCATTCTGAACCCAAGATAAGAAATTATTATAGTCCAACAGCCTTGCACATACTCAAGACAGAAGATAAAGTTTGCCATTCTGGAATGTCCTTCATCAGGACCATGTGAGCCTTCATGTAAAATAAATAAATAATAAATAAATCCTCAATAACCTTTCACCTGCCTTACTACGGCACTCTCATCAAAACTGTATCCTGGGGCGCCAGGGTGGCTCAGTGGGTTAAACCTCTGCCTTCAGCTCAGGTCATGGTCTCAGGGTCCTGGGATGGAGCCCCGCATGGGGCTCTCTGCTCAGAGGGAAGCCTGCTTCCACCCAGCCCTGCGGGTCTCTCTGCCTACTTGTGATCTCTGTCAGATAAATAAATATAATCTAAAAAAAAAAAAAAAAGACTGTATCCTGGGCAGCTGTCCTAACTTGGGCTCTTATAAAACTCTTTCCCTTTCTCTTTAAAATTTAAAAAAAAAAAAAAATTGTTTATTTTGTACAAACACACCCAATGTGATGGTATTAGGAGATACCCTCAGGAGGTAATGAAGTCCTGAGGGTAGTCATTAGAGATACGTGCCTTTTCTAGGAGCATGAGCTGTGTCCCTCTCTGCCCTGTTGGAGCACCACCAAGAAGAAGGTCATCCCTAGCAACTGAACCTGCCATGATCTTGCTCTTTGACTTCCCAGCCTCAACTGTGAGGAATCAGTTTGTTTGTTTGTTTTTTTAAAGATCTTATTTATTTATTTATTTATTTGAGAGAGAGAGAGAGAGAGAGATCACAAGTAGGCGGAGAGGCAGGCAGAGAGAGAGGGGGAAGTAGGCTCCCCGCCAAGCAAAGAGCCCATTGTGGGGCTCGATCTCAGGACCCTGAGATCATGACCTGAGCCGAAGGCAGCGGCTTAACCCACTGAGCCACCCATGTGCCCCTCAATACCAGTTGTTTAAGCTGCCCGGCCTCTGAACAGATCCTGGCAGCCTGAGCCGCCCAGCGGAGTGGAGAACCCATCAATCCTGCTTACTCTGGTCAAAAACCCCATCCTCTTGCTCGTTCTTTAGCCATGTAAAATGACAGCGAGCCAATGGCTAGACCCTTCCATTTAGAGAGCTGGCAGGTGTCCAGGTGTGAGCATTGGTTACCACATCACGTCATTACACAGGGTTCACGGTTGGCAGTGACAGGGAAGGAGAACTGGAGCATCAAAAGGGAAGGATTGCCTTAGGAGTCGAACTTGCTTACGCTGTCCTTATTTTTCTATTCCATGCAATATATTGTATATGCACAGAAGACTTTTCGGTTGATAGGTAACAATTAAGTTTGCTAAGAACTGGGCCACCTACCACCACACCATTCTGTTTATTTAAACAATAAAAACTCCGTAATTAACACCCAAGGGGTGCTTAATGGTGTTACACATGACCAAGTCTAATAGGGGTCCTAATTAAAAAGAGAACAGCCCATCTACAAGTTACTGGCTCCTGCAGAATACCCATTCTTTTTACCCAGTGTACCACAGAAAATGTAGAAGGAAAAAGAGCTCATAAACAGGACAGGACATTCAGGTAAGATGGAAAGTTTTCAGACCAGGTAAACGGCCCAAGTTATTTCTAGGGCGAATTAAGTAAGCAACCAGCATTTTATCAAGTTAAGTCTTAGCAAAGGCTGCACTCAAACTCATTCCATTTTCAAATATAAAAAACTACAGCAATTCATTTTTCTCCAAGTATGGTCCATGGACCAAATACATTCCAGTGACCTAGGCAGGTGTGTTTAAAATGCAACCATTTGAGCCTCATCCCAGACCCAGTGATGTTTCATCTCTCAGGATGGGGCCGAGAAGCTAGTGTTTTTCCTCAACCACCATGTTCAGGTAATTCTAATAAACACTATCATAAAAACCAAACAAATAGGGAAGCAGTGTTAAAAATCCTACACTATCTTCTGGAATAGCATAGACCAACAGAGACCTATACCACAGAAGCGGAACCCCACTTTTGAGACAAAAAGGAGGTCAAGGTTATAGGAAAGCAGCACCTCCGTCCCTTGCCACCTTAGCTAGAAGTTTCTGAAGACCACAGGAGAATCAGAGGTTAATCAAAACCCACCGCTCAATAATTGTTTTTATCTGTGGGTATGTGAATTATTAATTAAATGTCGACTGCGCTGATGTTGATGCTGGGTAAAATGCTCGAGGACGAGGTTGAACCCCCTTAATTCCTTCGTCATCTTCACCAAGTCCTCAAGAGAAGCAAACAAAAACGCCCCCACTACTGTTACAAAGAGACGCCAGGACGGAGGACCTGACCAAGGATGCAGACTCTGTCGTCTGAAATGTGCAAGTCACGCAGAGGGCATGGCCAAGGGCTCCCAGGGTCACACGGTGTAAGCCCAACTCCAAGCAGAAGCATCAGCCAAGGGTGCATGTCTACCACCTGTTACTCTCCCTTTTTAGAAGGCAGCTGGGAAGACAGACTTGCAGGTGGAGACAAGCAGCCCAGGCCAGGTACCTTCGATACACAGAGTCATTCGGGAATGCCAGCTGTTGGCGGTACACTTGCTGGGAAGCTGGGTTGGGCTGTAGTTCCTCCCATGCAGGGAAGTAAAGCTACTCATCCTGTGGAAAACAAAGTAGCAATGCTTCTTTCCTACGTTGGGTCACTCGTGGGTCAGCCACTGTGTCCACAGGGCGAGGCCCAAGAAACTAACTCTAATGGAATGCGGTCTGCAGCAGAAATCACTCTATCTCAAGGTTAGATCCATATTTAGAAGCATATACGCGCCCTTACACACATCCTCTCTTAGGTGTTTATAACAGAGCCCTATACATTTCCTAGATTCCTACTTTGTTGTTGAGTTTGGAATTGATGAGGTTGAGGGGAGATCTAGCCTAGGTCGTCCAAGTTTAAAACGTGGGGCCAGCTGTCCCACCAACACAAAGAGGCATGACCCCAAGGGCAAGCAAAAAACAAGCTTTCTGATCTACACATCACTGCACCCGGCCTCAAAGCTGAAGGCTGATGCCCCAGCTGGCTCCCCGTGCTCAGTTTCCTCCCTGGAAATGGGGTGATGGGATGGGTGATAACCACTAATTAATGTTTGTGAAGCATCTTGAGATCCACTGATGAAAGGGACAAAGTATTTTTCTCAGCACGGCCAAGCAAACACTTGGTACCAATCCAGGGAGAGCATGCTGAGTTAATTACCTGGAAGACTTGAAACTGTTGTCTCCAATCTGTTCCCCACTTTCCCGCCCCGGGGCAGATTAGCACCTGTTGTGTTTCACTGTGAATCACCAGGAGAAGACGGCAGGCGTCTTGGGTCAAAAGACAGGATGGGGTTTCATACAGACTCAGCGTTTTTTTCTGAGGTAACTATTCAGGGAATCCCCAAATAGCCCCATTTCTAGTGTGTGATTAATGTGGACTTCGTAGACAAAAACCAGAACCACCACACATATCCTTTCAAATGACACACACACACACCAAAAAAAAAAAAGAAGAAGAAACAAGATGTCCAACCACAGGAAAATATATAACTGTATATAATTTGTTCTTTTACTTAACCCAAAGTTTTTTAGGTTACTTACTTAGTTAAAATAGGTCTTAAAACTTCGGATCAGCTACGCATTTGCTACAAAAAACACAACTTCACTTCTCAAGAGAACACATTACTTCTACGGTACACACTCTGTCCGTTTGACTGTTGAGATACCGTATGTGAGCCCCCAGAACAAGCAACACCAGAAACGGCACAGTGGGACAAGAAAAACCAACCCAAACCACGCAAAAACAAAAACATTTTTAAAAAGTCGGGGATAATGGAATGGACACGTCGCCATTATCTTTCAGACCCACAGTAAATCAATTCACAGGGAATGCTCCAGTTAAATTTGTTCAGAGAACACACCTCGAAGCTAAAACATTTACCAAAAACACACACCAGCTCAAACAGCACCTCGGCATTGTCTGACAGAAGGCAGGTATCTTCAAATCCTTAGCAGGGGTGGGGGGTGTCAGCAAAGGCTGGTTTTGACCTAAGAGACCCGGACCTGCCCAAGCAGAGAAATACCTGTGCAGCCTCGGGCATTGGTTTTAAAGCGTGTGGACCCGGATCACAGAATCAATATCACCCCAGGCTTGTTGGGAATGCAAATGATCAGGTCCCACTCCAGACCTACCAAGTCAGGAACTCCAAGGAGCAAGGCCTCCTCTTTTGTAGTAATAAGCCCTCCAGGTGATTCTCATCTAGAGTTAAATTTTTTTTATTTTCACCTGCTCAAGTTTGAAAATCCCTGATTAATCACTGCAAACTGGTCTCGCCCTGAATGTGAACGAAAAATATCATTCGGCTGGTAATAAGTCACGGGAAAGCTGCTAACGGGAGAAATGTAAGTCAAGCCAACCAATTCTGAGTGGTGGGCCTGACATCTCAGGAGTGTGATTATTTAGGGTGCAGAATCTAGAGTAAAAAGTGGGGAGGGTCCCTTTTGGCTGCGGATCCATTCTGCCATCGACATGTTAAAAAAATAACAATAAAAAGGTGTGACCCGTTAAGATGAAGACCTCTAGCTGTCCACTAACAAAACAAAACAACCATTCTCTGCTTGGCTGGGCACAGAACTACAACTCCCAGCCTCCCTTGCAATGAGGGAAGTGTAAGGGCCTACTTAGCCAGAGCGAGCCATTTTGTTGTTTATGCAGTAAACTTAGATAGAACCTGCCCCTTCCCCCCAAGAGAAAAGCGCTTAGTAACAGAACTGGTGAAATATGACTGACCAGCCCGTGATAACAGAGCCCACATACAAGGACGTGTCCTGCCATATGGAAACGAACAATCAGTAAAAGCGCACGTATTACCTCCCTACCCATCAAGGATGAGCCAGGCCAGATGGAAACATCCAATCAAGGGAAAGTGCACGTATTACCCGCCAAGGAGTGTGAGCCCCGCCTATCAGGTGTCAGACAAAGGCGCCCATTCCAGCCAAGGTCATAGGCTGAATTAAATGACTATTGGGGTGAATTGTAATTCAATTGGACACCTGTGTGTGGCCAGGCTCAACCACATGGCCTTTACTCTATAAAAGTTAGTCTGTGAGGCTGGGAGGGGTCGCCTCGCCCTGGCCAGTCAGTTTGATTCTCGATGCTTGGCGTGAAATAAAGCTTTGCTTGTCCTTCGCTTTGTATCAGTCTCGTCCTTTTGTCTACGGACCCTTTCAGGAAGGTGTGGGGCTGAGCTCTCTCCCTGGGCATAATAGCAGAAGTGATGTGCGTTTCTTCCAGACGTGACCCATAAAACAAGATCCGAGGGTGCTTCTGCACTCTCTTTCCCCATGCAGCTTGGCTGTGTTGGCAATTCTCAGGATAATGGACACATTTAAGATGCCGACGCAGCCCTCAGCCTTGATTTCTGATCACAGCCCCCAGCAGAGCTTCCTTAGACCTGAGTTCCCAGCCTGAACCTTATATGAGAAAGAGGTTCCCTCCTTTTATTGTGTTCCCTAAGGCACTGAACGTTAGAGATCTAGCTTCTAACCTCAGTTCACCTGCCCTAAGTACTATACCAAAAAAAGAAAATAATGTACTGATACTCGGGTCCATTATAGATCCCCCCACAACTAAGACCGAACATGATCGCGTTCTGGTATTTTTAAAAAGTATATTCTGAAAGTCTGAAACTTTTTTTTTTTTTTAAGATTTTATTTATTTATTTGACAGAGAGAAATCACAAGTAAGCAGAGAGGCAGGCAGAGAGAGGAGGAAGCAGGCTCCCCGCAGAGCAGAGAGCCCGATGCGGGGCTCGATCCCGGGACCCTGGGATCATGACCTGAGCGGAAGGCAGAGGCTTTAACCCACTGAGCCACCCAGGCACCCCCCCCCCAAGTCTGAAACTTTTATACATCTTTCCCTAGAACACACACACCTAGACACACATACACATGAAGGAAAAGGAACCGACATAGAAATACAGTCAGGAGAATTTAAATACTGCAGGAATTAACTTTTAAACTCAAGTTATCCGCGGTTACATTAATAAAACAAGATACCGAATTCAGGCTAATATATTACTTTACTTTAACAGCTATGACATCAGGGGTGCCTGGGTGGCTCAGTGAGTTAAGTGTGTGCCTTTGGCTCAGGTCATGTTCCCGGGGTCCTGGGATCGAGCCTCGCACCAGATTCGCTGCTTGGAGGGAAGCCTGCTTCTCCCTCTCTCATTCCCCCTGCTTGTGTTCTCTCTCTGTCACACAAATAAATAAAATCTGAAAACCAAAACCAAAAACCAGTTACGACATCAAAACATCCCTGCGAAGAACAAAATGTTCCATTAGTAGCTTCTACATTCACCTTTGCAGAAAGGAGAAAGAACACCAGCTAAGATGATCTACACCATGGATGTTAATATTTAACTCATTGAATTGCAATGCAGCAGCGATTTATAACAGCAAGTTTAAGTTTGTTCGGCAAAACTGTTTTCACACGTAGTTCTAACTCCTGTTGTATCCCTTCCCACTGCATACATTCCCATTGTGTTTGGATCGGAGAGGGTTTACTCTGGTTTGCATTCATGTCTGAGAGCGATTTGCTGGGTGAACTCCGCCAAGTCCCTTAAAATACACCTGTGACGTCAAGCAGTCTGGCACGGGAGAAGTATTAGTGGTCGCTAACAGCTACACTGTGGACATTACTAACAAGACTGGTGACGTGAGTTCCGGGATCCTTCGAGAAGTTCTGGGTTCTTTTTTTTTTTTTTTAGATTTTATTTATTTATTTGACAGATCACAAGCAGGCAGAGGGTGGGGAGCAGGCTCCCCGCTGAGTAGGGAGGCCGATGCGGGGCTCGATCCCAGGACCCTGAGATCATGACCTGAGCCGAAGGCAGAGGCTTAACCCACTGAGCCACCCAGGCGCCCCGAAGTTCTGGGTTCTTGGCAGAGAGGAGCCCCACCTCCCACAAACGAGGCAGGTAGACAGTGACCGGTCTCCCCTCGCAAAAGCAGCACCCCACTTCACGGAGTTAGCGGCTCTGCCATAACAGACAAGATGAGACCCTCACACCGGTAGGGGAATTCTGGTGGCCTCCTGGGTCCAGAGGTTGGACTTCCGGTCTTGGCCCCCGCACAGAGCACCTCCAGAGCCCTGGAAGTTCTTTAATTTCTCAGTGGCCCGGATTTTCTTACCTATAAAAGCCAACACCTCTCCCCTCCCCGCCGCTTACGTCCTTCCAAGCCTCAATATCCTCTTCAAGAAGTGAAATGTTCTTCCAGCGGTAAGGAAGCCAGAATCCCTAGGATCTGACCCGATTTGCCTCTCCATCCCATCAAACCCTTGTCACCTGCAGGCACCAGGCAAAGCGCATCTTGCCTCCCGGATAGGCAACGCTCCACTGGGCTGCGTCTCTGCCTTCTGTCGTCCTCCCTGTCACTCTGAGAAGCTTCCTAAGTTTAAAAAAAAAAAAAAAAGGCATGGAAACATCAGCGCCTCCTCAGCAAGGCACTTGCAAACGCTCCGGGCCCTCCGTCCCTTTGCTTCTGGGCTCTGTGCTCTCATCCCACTGGGCAGACACCTTCTCCTGAAAAGCTCCTACCCTCAACTGCAATTATTTATAATGACTTTGTTTGTTTGTTTAGCTTTTTTACCACAAGGGTGGTGAGCTCCTGGAAAGCAAAGTCCTTACTCCACCTTAATGAAGGGCTTGGCACCAATCGCTCCTCTAACCTGGAACATTCTTCCCCAGAGAGAGACACACAGGTGGGGCTCACTCCCTACTTCCTTCCCGGTCTTTGGAAGCTGAGGCCTCCTCTGAGCTCTCCACATAGAACTGCAGCCCGGGGAGCCTGAGTGGCTCCGTTGGTTAAGAGTCTATCTGTGTCTCGGGTCATGATCCCAGGGAGCTGGGTTCGAGCCTCCACGTCAGGCTCTCCACTCAGTGCGGAAGCTGCTTCTCCCTCTGCCTCTGCTCCTCCCCGGGCTCAGGCTCTCTCTCTCTCTCCCTCCTGTGTATACTCTCTGTGTCTCTCTCACATAAATAAATAAAATCTGAAAACAAAAACAAAAATGTGCAGCCTGACCCTCTTCGTTCCTTGAGCTCCTCAGCCAGGCCCCTCAACTTTGTGTTTTTCCATTTCAAGTGATACCTCTTAAATCACAACATACTTTACTTGTTGGTTATTTTGCTTATGGATTATGGTTTGTCTCCCTCTCTAGAAGGTAGGCTTCGTGGGACTTCGGATCTTTGACCCTTACTGATGAATCATAAGCCCCTAGAACTGTGCCTGGCACGTAAAGAGTGTTGGGAGCTGCTTGCTGACCAGGTGAATAAGGGAATGTTTACGTTCCGAAGGGCCTGGAAGTTCAATAACGATTGATTGATTAAATGAATGAGTAAATGCCCGGTCTGAAGTTGTTTGCGGGCACAGGAAAGAAAGAGTCCAATCAAATCGATCGGAAGAACTAGATCTGAGTTTCATTTCCTTTCTCTTTTCCTTGAGAGATGCATGGGCTAAGAGCAAATGAACTGTCACAGACAAAAGTGGGTTCAAATCCTAGCCAGGACACTTCCGGGTTATTTAGCCTTTCCTGATCCTGGTTCGTCTCCGTGTACAGTGGATTCAGGAATAATATCCCCCGCTTAGGGCTGTGTTCAGAACCCAGAGATTACTTGACTCTCGGAAACAAACGAGGGTTGCTGGGGGGGTGTTGCTGGGGTACCTGGGGGATGCGCGTTAAGGAAGGCATGTGATGTGATGAGTACTGGGTGTTGTACGCCACGAACGAATCGCTGAACACTAATCAAAGACTAATGATGTACTCTATGTTGACTGAGTTTAAAAAAAAAAAAAAAAAAAAGAACCCAGAGATTATACTGCAGAAGCACTTAACCGCAGGCCGTGGCACATCGGGAAGTACTTAGAAGATTGTAGCCACTACTCTGATCGCATGCTCAGTACTGAGGGGCTCTTACACACACATGAATCCCCAAGGACCACTACTGAGAACCACAGCCCGAGACCAAGCAGTCTAGTCTCGCCCTCTGCTCCCTGAAGCTGAACTTCTCTCCCTAGACATGACCCAGCACCTGGACGCTCTGGGTAGTGGAGAAGGAGGTGGTCACATGCCTTTCTTTACCATCTACTTTCCTGAGGACTCTGTCCTTTCGTTGAACAAACTCCATCCCGGTCATGATTTTTTAAAACCCTAAATCATGTGGCTTCCTTGTAACAAGCCTCCTCAGGTGAAAATTTTACTCAAGCCATGATGTGATGTTCATTTCTTCAGTCTTTGTTTCACTCATTCCTTCTATGAACCGTTCAACGGTATGTAAAGACACTGACCTCCATGCTAAGCACCGGGTGGGTATCAGGGGGTAATCCGGACAAGGCCCCTGCCCCGAGAGCTCACCATCTAATGGGCAGAGCAGGCAATAAACAAGCAAATATAGAATCACAAGCTGTGACAGATGCTCAGAAGGATACGAGCTGGGTGTGGTGAGAGATAATGACAGAGAGGTGAGATCTAATTAAAATAGGGCGGAGGGAGGGAAGTTACCTTTAACACCCAGAAATGTAGCATATAATAGCAATAGACGGCTAGGTTTGCAGTTAGCTACTCCATGCCGAGCAGTGTCTCTGCTTCTCAGCCAGACTGCAAGCTTTTCAATGGCAACAAAGGATCTTAAACTAGATCGGTAAGTTCTGCAGCCACCTGGTCAGGATTGCACAGACCTTTAGATTAAATAGTGTTTACCTTGTTGGCTTTTACTGACCTTTGGTGTGTTTGAGCGAGAATGGAAAATGAGACTCTTAATACCTGTAATTTTATAAATGCTACAAAAAAAATTTTTTTTAAAGATTTTCTTTATTTATTTGACACAGAGAGAGAGAGGAGGGAGAGGGAGTACAAGCAGGGGGAGCAGCAGGCAGAGGGAGAGGGAGAAGCAAATTTCCAGCTGAGCAGGGAGCCCAATGCAGGGCTCGAGCCCAGGACCCCAGGATCATGATCTGAGCCGAAGGCAGATGCTTAACAGACTGAGCCACCCAGGCGCCCCTGAATGCTACAAATTTTAAAATATGGTATCACATCTGGTGACTTTCCTTCACAACCTCTTAATTTTTTAGCTCTATTATGATAGACTAATTTTACTTCTCCTACTGAAATTAGAACTATGGTTTCTCTGACTTCCCTCATTGTGGTTATGGAGTCTGAACAGGGAGGAACAGACTCCCAAAGAAATACAAAACTTTTAAGCGTCAAGGAAACTGATCTTCAATGCAACTGACATAATAAAATAAAGTACTTTTCTGTGACTATGGCTATTTTATATAACAGATAGACTTGAATTTAGAGTTTATGCTTTATGAAAAGAGACAGGGATCTTGGCATGGTTTGACCATGTTTTTAAGATGAGCTTCCATAAAAAGAAAAGAAAAGAACAAAGCCCAAGATATAGTACAATATGACCACTGGCGTATTCCTTCATATTTTTTCTCTCCTGAGAATAAAGGCAAAGACAATTGGGATCCGCTGGAAAGGAAAACTGCCTCACACTGTTCATTCATGAGTTTTCAGCTGTAATTAAACATCTAATGCTCCAGATGGCTAAGTATTCAAAATTAGTACATTTCCGCTCTGCTGAAACAGTTTATTTTAAAATGTTCAAAATACTATCCCGTAGTGCTTAACAACAGAGGGAGAGAATCTTCCATAGCTCTGAAAGGTGTATTGAAATATCTGCCTTAGAGACAAATTCATGATTCAACGATGCTTTTGTACCATCTTCTTATCTATTGACCTATATAGTGAGAAGTCTTAAAAATTAGATGTTATGTGGACTTGTCTGGCATGTAATTCCCATTCTGCTTCAAGATAGAATCCCTCATCTTTGCCAGGTGAGAAGGAAACCTCTTGCTCTCTAGAACCAGGACATCCTTCCCTGCCTCTCGACTTTGGGTCTGGTTCTGTGAGCTGTTGTAGCCATTGGCCTTTGGGCAGATGTGACAGTGTGCCAGGGCTCAACGTAGGCTTCTAGAATATCATGGATCTCTGATCACCCTCTTGTGCCTCTGCAAACACCCAGAAAAGGATATCTCACTGAGTAGCTGATGTTCCTCCATCCTGTGCCCCAAACTGAGTGTGGATGCAACAAAACTGAGTACAAGCCATATCAGAAAGTCAAGTCCAGCTGGCCCCTCAGCTTGCTGCAGAGCTGCCTAACTGAGCTCAACCCACACCAGCAGATCCCTCAGCAGGACAGCAGACACAAGGAAGCAATGATATTTTGGTCCCTGAGATGTCGGGTAGTTTGTCGGACGGCAAGAGCTCTCTGAACCACTCTGTCACTGCCCCGTTCTGTGAGGTTGGTGGGGAAGGAAGCTGGAGGGAGAGGGATGTATATATATATATATATATACATATATATATATCAAAAATGATCATTTGGGGCATATTTGTCTTCCACACCTCCCTCCCAAACCATTTTACATTTCTCAGATCTGTATAAATGTGTTATTCCCCCTTGGCAGGCCAGGAGTAGCCCCTCGGAGTTCTGTAGACTTGCTTTTATTAAAAGTTCTTTGGTGAAAGTATCAGTACAACAATTTTCTGGAAGAAAGACTCACGGTTATCATTTTTCTCTTCCCTGCAAGCCCATTTCAGGCCCAAAACTGTACAGGGAGACGCTTTTAAACATTTCTGCTAAATGAAGGTTTGATTATGTGTCCAAGCACTGTAGTTGTCAACGGGGTATTCATTATGTTATGTGCCACACTTCTACCGGACACTTTCCCTAGGTGATTTCACTGAGCAGTTCTAACAGTACTGCGAGGTGTGTTGCTGTCACTCAAATAGGAGCAGGGATTCAAAAACGTTAAATAATACACTCAAGGCGACCCAGCTGGGTAGTTAGGATTCATGCCAAGAGCATCTGATTCTAAGCTTTTACCCCAATACTTTCCAAGAGATGAAACTGTTAACTAACTTATTGAAATTTTTAATAGCTGTCAAAATATAGAGGGGCGCCTGGGTGGCTCAGTCGTTAAGCCTCTGCCTTCAGCTCAGGTCATCCAAGGTCCCGGATGGAGCCCCACGTTGGGCTTCCTGCTCAGTGGGGAATCTGCTTCTCGCGCTCCTCCCTGCCCATGCTCCATCTCACTACCTCTGACTCTCTCTCTCTCAAATAAATAACTAAAATTCAAAAAAAAAAAAAAAAAAAAAAAAAAGAGAGAGAGAGACAGAGAGAGGGAGAGGAGAGAAAGGAAAGTGCTCTACTGAGTACTTCATCGGGCATCTTAATGTCAACACTAAAAGCCAGAGAGAGAATTTTTGTGTCTTTTGAAGAGACAAAGTTCTTTGAGACACCTTCTGAGGGCTCAGAGTCACTCTTGATGGGCAGAATGAACAACTCTGCAATGACGGATTTTTTTATTTGTAGCCCACATATATGGAACGTCTGTCTCCCTTACTAAAAAGTAGGCTCCATAGGGCAGGGCTGTGTCTGTCATCTGCACCCTACTTTTGTCCAAGACAGTACTGACAATAATTTGGTGAATTAGACCCAGATGAAAATTCGGTGATGACCTGTTGAATGAACACAAGATGAGCAGGTTCTCCAAGAGTGCACCTGCCTCTCTTCTTCTCTGCCTTGAGTCTGTCCCTAACACCCCACAGATATCTAAACCCCGTCCTGGGCCCTTACACCTGCACACCCCAACCTAACTGAAGATTCCTTTTCCTCATTGACCATAGCCCACCTCGAACCTGCACACTGCTGCTTTCTCCATCCAATTCATTTATTCTGATCTGAGGATCTTTCGACCTCTCAGTTCACACCAAGGAAACATATTTCACTGAGCTCTCACGACTGGCCCTCTAACTTCTCAACCGTCACGGTGGCCTAGAAAACCAATAAATTCACATAGGGATCCAAAGTGGAGACCACCATGGGTGTACAACTAGCAAAGAACAGTGTGCCATGGAAGCAAGTGGTGGGGTGGTGGGGCGGGAGAAGGGAAATCTGAGTAAAGCCACTAAGAACCCAAGCCTCTTTGGTTTAAGAATAAAAGGCAAACTAGACATTGGGACCAGAAAGGACGTTGAAGGTGCTTAGGAATGTAGAAAAGCAGGGATTCTTGAATGCAAAGGAGGCTGGCTTGAGTAGTTAGGGGAAGGGCAAAAGAAGGGTCTGGATGTTGGGAAGAGTCATGTGGGGTACAAGCGCCCAGTGGAAGAGAATGCATGGACAGAAGTTGAGTGAGGTCTTTGGCACCTTGCACGTAGGGATGTCTATAGGAAATGGAGCCGGGGGGCAGGGGAGAGGGCAAGAATTCAGGCTTTTATCACCTTGCCAGCTTTAACAACCCATGGGCTCTGCAACTCACCCGCGTCTGGGGACACAACCAACTCTGCGGCCATGCCTTGTCTTTTCTGTGGGTCTACAGCTTCTCGCTGTCTCTGCCTCATTCTGCACAGCCGTGGACGTCTCTCCGGGCGAATCACAGGTAGATGGTGGTCACTGTACAGAACGGTCAGGAGAGTCACCCATGGATTAGAGGCGAGGTCCAAAGGGTGGCAGGTCCTCACTGATCTGCTTGACAGTGGAACAGGGGGACTTCTGCAGGATCGAAAACAAGGTGGATGCTTTTTGCGAAGGAGGCAAGGAGAGAAGAAATCTTGGGAATTATGGATTATAGAAAGCACTGCCTCTGAGATGATCTAGCCAGACATCTTCATTTTATTGATTGCAGAAGAATAAAAGGGGAGTGAATTCCAAATGGAGAACACCACTTTGAAATGTTACTTTTAAAAGAATAGCTTGAGCCCCTTCAAGTAAATCAATGAATGAAATGCATCCTGCATGATTCACACGGCAGCAGCAAACAATTTTAATTATATTAGGCCAGATTTGATGTGGTTTTCTAATAAACCAGATTCTTGCTTAGAGCGGCTGTGCATTAAATCCATTAAATCTCTGAAAACACAGTGCATTTGGGAAAAATTAATTTGAAATTTGTCATGTTGCTTTCCTCTGTTTTGACTTTGGCTATTCATTTACATTTAGAAACAGCGTTTCAAGGATGGGTGAGTTCTTACGGCATTCAGATCATTTAATCTGCAACTGTGTTTCAAAAGTAAGATAATCTCATCTATGTCATTAACAGACCGCTGATTTGAATGTAAACACCCTGGGACCAGTCACCAATCAATCTTATGAAAATGACGCACAGGAGCTGGATTCTTTTCTCTTTGGAAATAACTATTCTATCCTAATGCAATCCTTTGTTTGGCCCTGCTTTCTAAAGTGCGTAAGTATATTGTTTCTACTGTGAACTGCTGCAAATCTTCTCTGGGAGTGAGGGGGTATAAATCCATAAATAGAGTCAAAGTGAGTCATGTCTTAGTCAATAGGGAAATTGTCAAAGGATTGTGCTTATCTATATGGCCAGAACAGTCCTTCTGGTTAGACTCTGGGACGAAATTCAACACCACCACCCACTTCACAGCGGGGGAGGCTATGGGTAAGATTTAACACCTGGTAGCTAACCAATCTCGAAGGAAAGCAAGCCGACCATGCCTTTCTGATTTTGACGCACAAAATTTAATGACTGGAGGGGACTTTCTAGGTCACCCAGGTCTATTCTTCCATCTGACGCTGGAATGTTCTAAATTCTGTACTCAATCTCGACTTGAATACTTACAGTGACAGAGACCCCGAGCCCAACTAAATGCAATGCATCTCATCATTGTCTGGCTCCAATCTTTCTCAGATCCTTTAGTATAGTGGGTCAAAATATTTCCCCCCTTCATGATCATTCATTTGTAGAGCAAGTCAAATTTCTCTTTTCCAACCTAAAAGCCCACGATGTGTGTCTGCTCTCAGACACTTGCTGCCTTGAGACGAGTCCTGGCATAAAAGAAACCTACTTCCAGTAATTAGTAAGCTATGAACTAGCATTACTTTAAGAATTTATACATTTCAGGCTCTTTTGTTTTTCTGTTTTTCCTCTCACCTTGCTTTTGGAACCAAAACCATGCAACACATACTGAGACAGAAAGCTCCTATAAATTATCTGAATCACATTTTTCAGCCCCTAGTTGACGGATTATAGGCTTTCTTCTCTTCAGACCTTCACCTTGGAATGAAAGTCAGAGCATTCACACGGTAGCTTTTAGAGCTTCTCTGTTAACATAGCAGTCGCTAGCTACGCACAGCCACTCCACACAGTGTGGTCAGTGGGATGGAAGAACAGAATGCTTCATTTTACCTAACTTGAGTTAATTTAAGTTTTACAATCAAAGCAGTGTAAACTACATTTCCATTAAATGCTACTTTCTTGGTTTAGCAGATTATATTTTACTTCTACTGTTGCATTGTGTAAGATATAATTACTGCATTATAGAGTGTTTCGGATCTGTGCATCATTTCCAGTGCACACACAAATGCATGACCAAGCTAATAGGGGCCAATGCTTGATTCAGTCTGAATGATGTTTTTTTCTATGCATGGAGGGAACATCGCAATATGTTAATTTGAATATTTTATATACCCAACAGAAGTTACAGTGATACTTCCAGAAGTCATACTTGAAGATTAAATTGAAATAGTTATTCTTTTTTCAGAGAGCGAGAGCGCGCGCGCACACGCACACACGCACATGAGATCAGAGGAGGGGCAGCAGGAGAGAAAGAGAGAATCTTAAGCAGGCTCCACGTCCAGCATGGAGCCTGACATAGAACTTGATCTCATGACCCTGAAATCATGCCCTGAGACAAAATCAAGAGTCCTGTGCCCAACTGACTGAGTCAATCAGGTGTCCCCAAATACTTACTCTAATCCAGGAAATTTAAATGCTATTTCTACTAAAAAAATAAGTATGAAAAAAACAATATTTAATTTAAAATAAAAGCATATTACTCATCCAGAATCAAGAAGAAATTAGAAGCTAGTGTTATAACCATAACAGTAATGGAGAAAAGCAGACTGAGAGAAACTGTTGGAGTTTTCACAAAGAATGAAAAACGCAATCTGCTGGGGGCAGAGCAAAAGGCAAAAGCTGTTTCTTTTTGTGTAAAAATAAAAAAGAAAACATACAAAATTAAGTAAGCAAAGTTGAAGCATTTTGGGCAAACACATGAAATCAATACGAAGTTTAAATAGTCAAAAGCATTCAGTGGGATTAGTTTACTGAAATCAGATTTAATATCCAACAAAACTTTAAATAATTTTTCAGTGGGATCTGAACTTAGAACTCTGGTCTGCTATATATTGCTTTGGATCCTTACGCAAAATAAAGCCCCGTGTTTATTGGTGTGCGTTTTTTTGGTCTTTTTTTTTTTTTTTTTTGGAACACAACTTTTAGATGGAGATATGGTATAATAAGTCATTATTGTTTCGCTGAAATTTTATTAGAAACTTATGAGGAAAAAAATTTTAAAAGACACTTCAAGATCTTTAGTTAAGCTGCCAAATGATTGCACATTTCTTACAATAGGAAAGATTAATTGATTCAAAAATTTGAAAAATAGCAAGTACTTTTTGTTAGTTTTAGCTGAGTTGCATGATAAAGTCACTGCCTGATTTCCAAAATTACATAGAAATGTTCTCAATTCCCCAGCCTTAAAAATCAAATTTGGGCCATAGGCATTTAAAAAAAATTTTTTTTTTAAGATTTTATTTATTTATTTGACAGACAGAGATCACAAGTAGGCAAAGAGGAAGGCAGAGAAAGGAGGAAGCAGATTCCTGATGTGGGGCTCCATCCGAGGACTCTGGGATCATGGCCTGAGCCGAAGGCAGAGGCTTTAACCTGCTGAGCCACCCAGGTGCCCTGAGCCATAGGCATTTTTTAATCTGTTAAACTATCAAAGAATTCTTGCTAGATATGGGAAAAAATTAGTCTGATTATGACACTGCCCCAGCCATATGAAGTCCCAAACAAATCTGGATTTATCTGAATTTTAGAACAAGACAATGATGTTTCCTTTATTGTTTTACAGACATATGATGCATATGGATGGTATCTGAAACCAGTTCTCCGGGGCAGAGTCCATGGAAAGTATCACAGATCGAGGTCCTCAAGTCATTATGTACGTACCAAATGCTAAGTAAAATCATCCATTCATGAAACTCTTAAATAAAGAGAAGACAATTTAATGATCTTGTCTTCTTTGCAAATGCTTGTCAGTTGCACTGCAGAAGGGTTTTACAAAGATTTACTGGAGTTCACGATTTTCTTAAAACAAAAGAAATGCTTGCCAAATATTCATAACCAAAGAGAGAGAGAAAAAAAAAAGGCAGGATGAGTCGTGTCACTGAAAAAAAATGACAGTGTGATTTATGTTTTCTCACCGATGTGACACTGAATATAAATGAGCTAAATTTGATGCACCAAGGACAGTAAAAACTTATTTGTGAGCTAGCAGTACAGTATGGGAATATATGGTATAATAGGAACTTTTCATAATAAAATTCAATAATAATTATTTTGCCATTATTTCTAGTAGAAATCAACATATCAAAGATTTCACTTATAACAAACACTATCATGTAAACTGCTGCCAAAACTAAAAAAAAAACTTGAATAATGCTGTGTTAATTGTGGTAAATTTAAAAGGGGCCTTTCATTTTCTGTAATACCACTTTGAATTTGATGGCAATAATAAATACTGAAGTGACACAAGAGTTGATGAATTTATTTAACTCAGTTTTAAAACTATGTCAAATCAATGCCTCTAGAAATGATAAACCAACTTTGTCTAATGGAAGCAAATATTAAAGGAAAATGACTTTTTGGTACCTGCTTCTATTATTGGAAACACTCATAGGTATGGCTAAGCTTTTGCTGGGCATGTGAATTTACTTTTTTTTGACTGCAAATTTTACAAAATCTAAATAGAGATCAAGTATTTCTGATGAAAACTCAAGATCCAAATTGAGATGTGTTGTGGGAAAATTACATGCCAGATTTTGAAGACATTCTATGAGAATGAAACTATTGATTACACTTGAAATGGTAATAGCTTTGATCTATGGAGTTAAACAAAATATTTATCTCACTTAATTTTACTAGGCATGAATCTATAATGATATGAATAAATGATGCTTTTATTTATCTTCAGGAAATAAATAAACGAAGGAGAATAGGTAAATCCCCCACCCCCACTCCACTGCACAGAATTCCAAATGATTTATGGAGGAGCTCCCCCCTCACGGAAGTAGAAACACTATATATCCCTTAAGTCTTCCTTCCAAGGAGGACAATATGGAAAGAGCTAAGGGAGCAAATCGATAGTGGAGACACCAACAGACACCACCTCAATCAGGTGATCAAGGTTAACATCTATGTTAAGCCATGCTGAATAGCATTTACCCTTGAAATGATGTCATAACAGTGGTAATATACTTGGGTGGTCTTCCTCCTACACACCCAGGGACCCCAATGATCTGCGTGGTTTTTAACAGAGACACCAAGCAATTAACTTGATTTTAATACTGTTTTCCTGGAGATAGCATCACATCCCACAGGGTAAGGGATCAGTCCCACAAGACTGACCCCTCCCTTGCCCCATATTAGATACCAATCCCAAGTCCTAACTGTCACCTGTGCTTTGGACCAACCAGCTATAGACCCCCTTCTTGGGTTCTATTAATTTGGTAGAGTGGCTCACAGAGCTCAGAAATATAGTCTACCTGCTAGATTACTGGTTTATTACAAAGTTTATTAGAGGATAGGAATGAAGAGCCAGGTGTTTCTGTCCCCCAGGGATTTAGGGGGTCTGCCTGGGAGCTGTTCTGGTTAGACATCCTGAAAGCTCTCTAAATCACCACCCTTTGGGGGGTTTTAGGAAGACTCATAGACATGATGAAGTCACTGGACATTAGCAATTGGTTCAACCTCCAGCCCCTTTCCAAAACCTTGGAAGTCAGGGGGTAGGACAGAAAGCTCCAACCCTTCAATCACATGGTTGGTTTCCTGGGCAACCAGCGCCCAACCTTTGGTACTCTCCCAAAGTCACCTACTAACATAAACTCAGGTGTGGTTGAAAGGGTTTTCCCAAGACTATCAAGACACCTTTATGGCTCTCTTCACTTAGGAAATTCTAAGCATCTTAGGGACTCTGTGCCAAAACTGGGGTCAAAGACCAAAGATACATTTCTTACTATAAATCGCAACCTCAGAGCCCTTGTAGCATCATGAGAAAAACATCAGACAAACCCCAATTCTGGGACCTTCTACAATATACCTGAACAATATTCTTGACATTGTCGAAATCATCAAAGCCAAGAGACTCAGAAACCATCACAGTTTAAAGAAGCTAAGAAGACTTGGTGGATATCCTACATGGGGTCCTGGAACAAAAAAAGGACACGAGGTAAGAAGAAAGGAATCTGAAGAGAGTATGGATGTTAACAATAATGTATCATTAGGGATTTACTGGTTGTGACAAATACCACATAAAAATGTTAAGATGGCTGAGCTAGGGAGAACTGTGTAGACGGTTCACAGCAATCTCTCCACGGCATCCACAACTTTTCCGTAAATCTAAAGCTCTTCTAAAATACCAATGTTATCACAAAAATTTAATTGCACCTGTTTCTTTTTCTTTTTTAATGCAGCTACTAAAATTTTTTTAATTTCCCATGTGGCTCACATTGCTTGTCCTATCGTAAAGAGCCACGTTAGGGGCTCCTGGGTGGCTCAGTCAGTCGAGCTGCTGCCTTCGGCTCAGGTCATGATCCCAGGATTCTGGGATCGAGCCCGGAGTCGGGTTCCCTGCTCAGCAGGGAGGGTGCTTCTCCCACTGCCTCTGCCTGCCACTCCCCCTGCCTGTACTCTCTCGCTCTCTGTCAAAGAAAGAAAGAAAGAAAGAAAGAAAGAAAGAAAGAAAGAAAGAAAGAAAGAACCACACTAGAGAATGGGGTTGCCATGGAGCAAGCAGCAGTGAGCCTGTTGTCTGGAAACCCCTGGTGGTAAGCCCGCCTTTACTGCTTAGCGCACATATCGCGTGCCCTCTTGGCCTGAGGTCCTCAAACGCATGATGAGAATAAAAGGATTGTTGCAAAGACTACATAAGATGGTTCGTCTGAAAGAAATGAGCACCGTTCCCAGCCGGTAATGAACAAACACTTGGTGGCTGCTGACATGTGCTGACTTCTTGCTCTTGCAAAAGGAGGCAAATCATTGCAATGCAGCACAAAGCTCTGGAGAGTTGCAGAGAGAGGAATGCATCCACATTGGGAAGGGTTCCCAGACAGAATATCTGACCTGGATCTTCGAAGACTGACTCCAGGCCCAGAAAAAAACTGTTGATTCCCATATGGATCTCTCTAGTCTCAACGCAAAACATGCAATAGAGATTTATTTTGTCTCCCCATCCTTAGGGCTCGGCTCCCATTCTCTTGGTGGCGACTTTCTCCATTGCTGGGTGGCCATGTTCTTGCCTATGTCCTAACGTAGGCCGCATAAACCTGCCACACTACCGGCTCCACATGTCGTAATTCATTCATTTACACTTATCACATGCAGAAGCTTATTTCTGGCTGGAGCTTAGAGGAGTATTTTTGGTGTTGAAGTATAGTTATGTTACTAGTTCCAGCAGATTAGCTCCAGCAGACCATATAGACTATAGGGTACACTAGTTGAAGTATGAGTTACATTCGTTAACATAACATTACAATGTTTCATTAGTTTCAGGAGTACAACCTCACCATTGGACAAGTCTACGCATCGTGATATGATCACCACGAGTTGGGCCACCATTTGTCCCCATACAACACATACAACTTTGTCCCCGTGACAATACCATTGACTCTATTCCCAGCGCTGGTTGGAAAGCACTGAAATAAAGAGACTTAGTCATCACATACTACCCAATCGAGTGGCACGAAACTGGAATTGTTCCAATGCAGCCATACTGCCGAGAAAAATGGCCGGTGGTTTGCTTCCCTGCAGAAGATGGACAATTAATTCATCTCCAGCAGAATCCTTCGGCGATGACAATCTCTTCTGCCGAAGGACTTTGCTTTCAAGCCGCCTGTCCGTCTTGTATCTACCCATTTCTTCTCTCACTTCACGGATATCGTTTGAGTACTTACCATGTATCAAGGACTGACCACACACTGTTCTGTTTTCATGGCTTCTTCATATGTGTTTGTCCCATTTTCTGAGGAAGGTATAAATAAGGTAAAGGTCTGATTTATGGCTTCTCTTCTGCAATTCTCTTGCTTGCTTGCTTGCTTGCTTGCTTGTGGTCCTGCCCACTCCAGTCACACCCTACACACACACACACACACACACACACACACACACACCCCTCCATCACTACCAATAGCCATACCATCAGGGACTAAGAATTCTTGTCCTCTTCTGGTCCTTTTAGCTGGACCACGAATCACATTGACTTGAGATGGATGAACAAGAGAAAATCAAATGTAATTGCGTATGTAATGGGGACGCCACACAAACATGGAAACACCAAAGAAGTCAGGCAAAATGAGGTATGTATGTCTTCTTGA